>NC_089708.1:0-368750 GCF_031753505.1 Anomalospiza imberbis
GGAGAGCCCCAACGAGGGCATCACCGACTTCCTCACCGGTAGGTGTGTGCGCTCGGTCGGTTCTGTGGGTGGGAACGGCCGCGGCCCGGCTGCTCTCACCGCGGTTCTCCTGCAGAACTGGCCAACTACGAGCGCAATGTGAACCGAGCCATCCACAAGTACAATGCGTACAGGTACCGCTTCCCTCCCGCCGCGTCCCCGTCCCGGGCCCCAGCCCGTTCGGGCGCTGACTGGCACTGTTCCGTAGGAAAGCGGCCTCGGTCATTTCTCGGTATCCGAGCAAGATACAGAGCGGGGCCGAAGCCAAGAAGCTGGTAGGTGCTCGTGTCGGTGTTGGCGGCGGGAGGATCTGGGGCAGCCGGAGCGGGGACGAGGTGCTGGGGGTTCCTGGGACGCGTGGGAGCAGCCCCGCTCCTGCCAGCGCCTCCTTCCGGTACCCGAATCAGACTTCGGGGACGCAGATGAGGTGTGGCCACTGTGGGGGTTTCAGAGCTGGAATGGGCATCCCATCTGAGCCTCTGCCTGTAAAAATATCTTTTCCCTTTGCCCTCTTACTCCTTTGTTAATTCAGAGATCTTGAGCAGTAAGAATCAAAGCCTTGTTCAAACTTACTGCTTCGGGGAAACTTGATATAGCCCTTGTATTACAGTGTTTATGCCATTTATATTGTACCCTTGAATTCTTGTGCTCTTTCATGGTCCAGTATTTTATTGTGGTCTTGGGTGCCCATAGTTCTTTCTGGACTCTAAATTCTAGGGAGTTTTCCTTGCTTCCCACATATAATGACTTTAAGTGATTTTTAAGTTAACTTGTTTGTACTCACCCCCAATATTTAGGATGGAGTGGGTGCTAAAATAGCTGAAAAGATAGATGAGTTCTTATCCACTGGAAAACTACGTAAATTGGAAAAGGTGGGTTTCTTTCTCCTGTTCTGTATTTCTCAATAGCTGCTTTTCTTGATAACTTGCAAAGTAGCCTGTTTGTTCATTGCTGTTGTTGTCCCTGGAGAGTCTTAGGAGTGGTGAACACAGGAGTGTATGGTAAGTAGAAATCAAGGATTGAGAAGCTCAGACAAAGCCTCAAAACTGTCTATTTATTAAAATATTTTAGCTTACATAATCAGCATGTGCAGGTCTTCTATCAGAAGTGGAAATCTGTTGCTGGAAGGCTGTGGAGTTTTGTGCTTTAGGCCTGCTGTTGGCCTTAGCGTGGCCAGTTGGGTGGTTTTCAGGCTAGTTACATGTGGCATAATAATGCACCACACTGCCCTTGGTACTGTTTTGCAGTGACTTACAGTGAACCTCCAAACTAGAGTGTGACTAATCTATTTTATCTTCTCAAGGCTTCATTTTATTTGTTTGTTTATTGCAAATGGAGTAAAGAAGGATTTGGGTTGCACTGTTTTTTGGTGGGTTTTTTTTGTAGATTCGACAAGATGATACAAGTGCTTCTATCAACTTCCTGACACGAGTCACTGGCATTGGGTAAAAGTTTCTTGGGGTGTTTTCTGGGCTTTTTTTCCCTGTTCCTGTTCATTTGATAGACTTAGGAGCAGAATTTGGGTGATTGCACATAATGAAGAGAATGAGCCTGAGCTGATAATGTAATGCCCACACTGACACACTGTAGTCATGATTATGGGATGGAATGATGCAAAAGGGTATAGAATTATGATCTATGGACTTTGTGGTAGAGGAGTGGAAGTGGAAAGCTTCCTGACAGGGGAAGGAGAGAGATGCAGGTCAAGAATGGAACTGTGGAAGTGAGACTCTTGCCTCAGGGTTTTCATAAAAGGAGAAGCAGAGCCTCAAAGGAGGCAACAAAACAAAAACAAACAAATAAAAAAAGCCCATCAGAACTCTGCTGCAATGTTATCATGCATTTGGTATTACTGTCTGAAGCAATATTGCCTATTTGCTGTGACTTTTTAAATTTCTTATACATCACTGTATAGTTATATCAACGCTAAAAAATGTGCAGGCCAAACTTTGGCTCTCTGCTGACCAAAAGCATAAACTGAAAATGAGTATGCTGAAAAGATGTAAGCATCACAAGGAACCTCAGTCTTACTCTTTAAGAACCTACACAGTTATAAATCATTCTAATGTCTTGTTCAGTGCTGTAAGATTCTTGCTGTTCCTGATGCCAGATTGCCTTGTCTCTTTGCAGTCCTGCTGCTGCTAGGAAGTTTGTTGAGGAAGGAATTAAGACTTTAGAAGGTAGGTGTGAATATGGGGCCTTGGTTCACACTCCAGTAATCTTTTTTTCTGTCAAGCTGCCTCTTAAACAGTGGTACTGTGGTAGCATATATGCCCTAGGCTTTGAGGAGGGCGTGTAAGATGCTAAAGCTAGTACACAGGCTTAAGGCATTTCATACATATCCAAAGTACAGTACATGCAGGTTACGTGGAAGGTAACAAGGACTTTGGTGGTCTATTAAGTCTTTGTTGGAAGTGCTCTGTGCATTTGTGGTCATCCTATCAGCTGCTGTGTAGGTAGTTTGAAATTCCCTCCTTTGAGGTTGTATTCTCCTTACGTATCCTTTATGTGCATCATCTTTGCACTGATGGAAACTTACTGTAAGATTTTTAGTCCTCAGTTAACTATTTTGTTTGGATTCTTTTCCAGATCTAAGAAAAATTGAGCACAAGCTGACCCATCACCAGCGAATTGGGTTGAAGTAAGCTTTCTTGGGTATAAGTGGTTGTGTTTCTAATGACTCCTTCAGACACCAGGATGTAATATAAGGTTACACAGGCTGAGTAAGGTTCCCTTCTTTCTGTGCTCTACGTGCCTTTTCAGCAGTTATTTAGAGCTTTTGTTTCATTTGGGTTGGAAGGCTTAGTCTCCATTCAGAGGGACGTTAATGTCAAGTGACTTCTTCAGTTAGCTCATGGAGAATCACTTTAGCAATGTTGTGGAGTTGTTTCTTCACAATCTGCATAGAAGTGGCCCAGGCTGGTTTTTTACGTGCTGTGAACAAGGTAACCTTTGCATGTCTGAATGTGAGAATGCTATGCAGAATGTGTGTTTGTCCCTCAGTATTCATCAGCTGGATTGCTGTTTGTTGAGTGTCTCTTCGGTGTGGTAGTTCTGGAAGAACTATAGCTGTGTTTGTCAGTAGCTGCAAGTGAACCAAATAAAGCCAATGGTGTTTCACTTGCCCTCTTTTTCTCCACAGTCAAGCAGCATGCTGACAATTTGAGTTTTATGGTGGAAGGCAAATATATCTGGAGCTGTATTTGAGTTGCGAGCTTCCATTTAGCTCCTTCCAACATAGGTCACCTCTGACCATGGGTGGGGAACCTGTTCCTCCTGCTCGCTGGTGGGCTGAGTTTTGTCAGAAACCTTCTATATTTTCAGAGGGCTATGTAAATATTAAGCAATTGGTTATACAGTAATACTTCTCCTACCTCATAGCAGCTCTTTGCATACAGTGGAAATACTGAAACTGGGTTCTGAGCATTGTCAAACTTGCAGTTGTGAGTTTTTACTGTCATCTTGCAAGATGTTTTCTAAGATGTTTGATGAGAGTCAGGAGCTTTTTGTGATGTGACAGTAGTGTAAGTTACTATTCTTTCCTCTGATATACGTTTAATTTACTAAAATTTTAAAATGCTGCCCCTGCCACTCTTTCAGATACTTCTATTTTTATATTTGCAGATACTTTGAAGATTTTGAGAAAAGAATCCCAAGGGAAGAAATGCTGCAAATGCAGGTAAAAATCTCATTGTTAAGAATGTGATGTACTGATGGCCAGTGAATGACTGGCCACCTCTAAACACGCTTCTTTCCTTTTTACATAGGAAATTGTGCTCAAAGAGATAAAGAAACTGGACCCAAATTATATTGCTACAGTCTGTGGCAGTTTTAGGCGAGGTTGGTATTCTGTGATCTTGTTATCTTTATTTTGGGATAGTAAGCAAGACAAGTTACAATGTATGTTGTTCTTCTTGACAGACTATGCTGGAACCTGGCTTTTCCTGTTAGTATTGTCTTGACTAGCTAGTTCAGTGATGAGACACCTGCATAAATCCTTGCTTCTCCATTCTTCCCCCGTAAAGAGTAGTATCTTGTAACATGAATTGTTTGCTTTGTTTTTAACAACATTAACAACATTTGTGTTTCATTGCTATAGAGCACAAGAAATTATTGGATATTTTCTTATGTATGGAGAATATAAACTTTTGATGAAAGAACAAGATTCTTTTGCTTTAAGATTATTTTTTGTTCTGCTATCTCTAATAGTGACCATTCCCTGCTAGAAAACCATGTTTATAAGAAGAGGTAAGATGTATGTACACCAACATTAGTATACTTTGCCACACATGGGATTTTTCTTTGCTTCTTTCTTGCCTAGGTGCAGAGTCAAGTGGCGATATGGATGTTCTCCTAACCCATCCCAGTTTCACATCCGAATCATCCAAACAGGTGCATTTCTCAGATGCCACAGATCAGAACTGTACATTTCATATAATCTCAGACTTGTATTGCAGCTTTTTGTGGTTTTGTATTTACTATAATATTTAACTTTTCTCTTGGATTACCATGTTTATTTTGAGGAGTTACAATTACTTCTCAGGTCCATGTATTATGTTGCATTTCTCTTGTGGAACTAGTCAATATACTTATTTTTACCCTTCTCTCCTTCCTCTTTCTGTCACATATATTCCCCCACCCCCTTGAATTAATGTGCTTTAATAATGCAGAACTGTAAAGCTAGCTGGATTAAAGGTAGACTGACTATTTCTTTATGTAGCCATAATCATTTAGATGATAAGAAACTGTCCTGCTGCCCTTGTAATCTTTTGGGACTAACGCTGAAGTAGTATTAATGATAGTGGGGTTTTTTTTTAATTGCCTTCCTTCTATAGATTTGTTGTTTAAAAGCTGAATTAGATTTGTCATTTCCAACTAAAGGCGATCTCACTCGGGGGTATTGGTGGAAATTGTTTTTATGTTGCACAACTGTAATTTTATTAGCTTTTTTCCAGTATTATTGTTACATTTTTTTCCGTTTTGGTCAAATTTCATGTAGAATAGTACATACAATTATGATGATGTCCTGTACTTATAGGAGCCTCTACCTAGTAAATAGGTAAGATAGTCTTTTATTTGTGAAGTAATTTCTTCTTCTTTGGTACCATTGTTCCTAGTCAAAACTTTTGCATCAGGTTGTAGAACAGCTGGAAAAAGTCCACTTTGTCACAGATATGCTGTCTAAAGGTGACACAAAATTCATGGTAAGAGCTTTTTTGGTGGTGAAGGATGTTGTGGGGGGATTACTTTTCCTGCCAGAAGCTAGAATGAATACAATTGCTTGGGTTGCTGGAACTGGGGGTGATGTGTGTTTGTTTTTTTAATTCTCCCGCTTGCATCTCATAAGAATTTCCTGCAGTTAACTCTGAGGGAATACATTATGGTAAGATTTCAGTATTAGAAAGTGTACAGATATTTGTGTAGTTCTAAACCCTGCTGACATAACCTTCATCACATATTGTCAATTGTGTCTGTATTGCTGGATGTTTCCTGGAACCTCAGCATAAAATCACATCTTCAATTGCACCAGTGACCACTTCTGTAACTGTGTCCTCAGGATCTTGGAAACATTTAGCTTTGATCTCAGAACTATGTTTACCTCATTTTGTCTAATATAGAATACACTTTTGTCTCCTTTTGTGTCAGTTTTGCTGCAGAACAGATCTAATGGATAAGCTACTAAACTTAGGATATAATAGGGAATATGTGGGATGCCTAAAGCAAGTAATGAATTACAAGAACATTAATTTTTTGTGTCCCATGGGGCAACTTGCTGATATTCGTGCATACTGAAATGCCTGATAATAATGAGGACAGGGAAATTAGGGCCCTTCCTGGTGCAATAAAAATTTAAGCAGTTGTATGCTACAACAGTTCTCACAACAGTGTAAAATAGTGATTCACTGTATGCTGATATCTGGCTGTTCTAGTAAAATATTTATTCAATTCAGCAGGGATTTAACTTTGCTTTCCAGGATGGCTGAGGATTATTTAGAGGTTGTTTAGGGGTGGGGAGGTAAAGATGGTTCTCAAATCTGTTTAATTTCATCTGACTTTCTCGCTTGCCTTAATTCCTCATAGGGTGTCTGTCAGCTGCCAGATAAAGAAGATGGAACAGCTTATCCACATCGCAGAATTGATATCCGGTACATGCATCAAAATCCCCCCACCCAAACCCCTAGTTTAGCTGTCTGCTACAGAGTAGGCATTTGCATCAGGTTTTTTCATTCAAATCTCTACTTCCATGTTCAGAACATGGCATTTACTAGGCTTCTAATGCCTTTGCAGTGTGGCAGCCACTGGACAACTGCCAGTAATTACAACAGGTTGTTAGCAATAATGCTGTGCTTCAAATCATGATGCTCTATTCAGATTCAGAATTGTGTCCTATTTTATTATCCTGCTGTGACACTGATTCTCAGCAGAAGTGCAAGCACCATAACCAGGTAGTGGCTGAACACCAGTAACTTCTGGGTAAGGGTAGATACACTGAACCTTTCTTTCATATGCAGTTCCTTTCACTTTCACATCTGGCTTGTGGGAAAACTAAATGTACAGAGTTGCAGAATGTAGATGCATAAATACAAAGTAAATCTACAAGCGTTGGAACTACTGGATTCTAAATAGCTTGTTACTTCTTTGTTGTATATTTATTCTAAGTCCTCACTTTTACTTTTTATTCTAGGCTTATCCCAAAAGACCAGTATTACTGTGGTGTACTGTATTTCACAGGAAGTGATATATTCAATAAGAACATGAGAACTCATGCTCTGGAAATGGGCTTCACAATCAATGAATATACAATACGCCGCCTGGGTGTTACTGGTCAGTCTGAGCTTTTGCACAGAGTATTCTTTCTAGTTACGCACTTTGTGTGATCTCCTTCAATGGGTTGCAATTGTTTCAGAAATACTTCTGATAAATGCTATAGTTTGTGAAATTCTTCACGGTGTCCTTTTTGATATTGGGCACCATTACACCAAGAAAGGGCAGCCTACTTACATACAGGCAGCTCTGTGGCACAAAGTTACCTATTGGGCCTCCTAAGCTACTTAAAGTCTTAGTGATTTAAAGATTTTTTTCTGTGCCATGCACAGCACATATTTGGTTTCCTACTCTTTTCACAGGGTATGTCATGTCATTCAGTTGCTTTGCTTTGGAGGAGATGTGATTATATATACCCACACACAATTATAAATTTATTTAACTACGTAACCACTTGGCCTTAAAGTTAATTCATTACCTTATTTCCTTTGACACTAATAAGAATCAGTATGTAAACACTATGAAAATTTCATGGAGGGTGGGGAGGTTGTTCTGGGTGGATTCTTCAGGGTTTTTTTACCTACAGCAGTTTTGTCTTAATCTTGCAATGCATTTGGCATTTCTGAATGGTACAGACTTTCCACCTTTCAAATATCCTGTGTAATTTGCTTGTAGGAGTTGCCGGAGAGGCCCTGCCAGTAGAATGTGAAAAAGACATCTTTGACTATATCCAGTGGAAATACCGAGAGCCAAAGGATCGGAGTGAATAACTAACTGCTTGTCTAGGTCTATAGCCTACAGAGATATTTTCATAGCTTCTTATGAAGATGTGAAAGTGCATAGTCTTATTTTGAATGTTACTTGAAAAAGGTTATATTACTGATAGCTAAAGCAAGTCCATGGCACTTGAACAGAATGTGTCGTGAAGATAGATCCTGTGAGATTTCCTTTTCATATAGTCACAGAATAATTTGGGTTGGTAAATGTCATGTAGTCCAGTCCCCCTGCCATGAGCAGGGCCATCTTTGACTAGAGAAGATTGCTTAGAGCCCAGTCCAATCTGACCTTGAATGTTTCTGGGGATGGGGCATCCAGCATCTCTCTTTGTATCTTATATATATCTAGATACCAGAATGAAAAAGCAGGCTATATCATGAAGTACTCCTGAAGAGTACCATTTTCAACTACTCTCTGTGTCTCATCATACCTGTGTTAAGTGTCTTGGTGCAGTGCTGAAGCTCATGACGAGTTGCTCCTGTGTACTGACTTCTAAAATCTTTCAGTATGGGCTATTTGCTAGGGTGGCCATTCTCCTGTTGCATGTGAACTGTGAATTTTGTTACTAGATATGTTGTAGTACTATTGATTGCAGTGCTCTGTGTTTCGTTCAGCTTGGTCTGATTAATTGATGCATTGCTAGTGCTCCTGTAGATCCAGTCTGCCCTTTTTAATATGCAAACCTGTCAAATCTTATTTTACACCTCCCCTTTAATATTTGGGAAAGGTAATGAGTATTTTGGATGTAAGACGAGGTCTCTTCAAGAATGCATTACTAGTTGTATTTGGGACAGGGATTCTGTTGGTTAACTTAAAAATTTTCAAAGTAGTAAACTACTAGCTTCCATGTGTTACAGAGCATTAGCATGGAATGTATTGGTGCTATTGTATTTGAATACTATTTCTTATTTTCATCTCGCTTAAGCCTGCAGAACAACTACATTTTCAACTTGTTCTTATACAAGGAGAGTTCATCAAGCTGATGCTCTTACTTATCCATTTATTTTCTTCCATTTTACTTGTTCGGAGTTTTAATTATTTTCTGGGAACGTTCCCCAGTGCTAATGCATGCAGTAGTATGTAAGAAAACTAGAAGTTAACTTGGTACTATGTGAAGTATTCTGATGCCTCATTGTAAAAAAATATATATAGCTGATATATTTAGTATTTACTTCAGTAATCAATAGGAATAAACAAATTGAATATTCCATCATGAATATGTGATATGTTTTCTCCTCGAGCCAGGTCTTATGAGCTCTCAGAGAACCTATCACACCCAAGATAGCCCAGCTACCTCAAATGGCATAAAATTAGCAGGGTGGCTTCTGAGGTAGTGTTGGAAACAGAAAAGTTTTAATAAAAGGCAAAATAACAAAGCTCTTACAGAGAAAAACCTGAGCCAGGGGCAAGAGGTTCTTGCTCCTGCTAAAACACCCTACAAAAGTGATTACATCTTTTGTTCTCTTCTTTTTCTAGTGAATTACTTAGGTGGGACCTTTTGGCTTCTGTCCAGTTGGTAGCCCTAAGTTTGAGGCGAAGTCCCAAAGGTCCTATGAGGTGTGTTTTTACCAAATTGAGGAGAGAAACTTCTGGGCTTTTTTCCTTTTTAAGTAGACAAAGGATAATTTGGCCACTCTGTCAACAGGGGGCACATTCCTACAAATGTGTAGTGGTGTTTGATTATTATTTTCTTCACTGTAATTTTAGAAGATCAAAAAGCAGTTTACCACGTTTACAAATGTTTCCTGGCCAGCACACAGCATTACACTGATGCCTTCTCCATCTTCAACAGGTAGCCCAGAAGACTACTTTGTCTTGGACCTTGACACAGAATTCGTTGGCTTGCAGTCCCTCTCCATAAAACTGTGAATTCTTCTATGTGCAAAAAAAGAAAATATCTTCTTTCGAGAGCTTGCTTGTTTTTTGTGAATTATATAAATATACATTGTGTCTTTTTTTTTTTCCCTCTCCTTTCTCTCCCCACTCCCTCTATCTCAGTTCCCTGGCTTTTCTTCTAGACTTGTACTAGACTGCAAGATGTCTGGTAATCGTAGGAGGCAATAGCTGTGAACCTTATCACAGGGAATCTGTGTAATTGGGCATGTACTATACTCTTATTTGGGTGCATAGACAACCTTATTTATGTGCAGAATAACAGCTGAGCTTTGTCAACGATACTAGCTGCACCATTCTGTCAGTGTTTGGTTTTGTCCTAGTTGCAGTCTTACCTTAAGAAGATTGGGTGGGCCTGTGTCCTTCCTTTGATTCAAGGCTATAGTTGCTCTAAGGGGTTTGTCTGTGCAGAAGTTCCAGACGGGGCTGACAGTGAGTTAAGGAGGTTTGCTGATCGAGGTTTGAGAGGGCCTTTAGTGCCCGCTGGAGTCTCGTACCGACTCTGACAGGCTGGGTGAGGCGGGGCTGCCCTGCACAGCTCCCTGGGCGCGGGGCCTGCGGCACTGAATACCTCCGCAGGAGGCGCCTCTTCTGCCCCTCCGAAGCACAACTTCGTGTCGCCGAGAGCGGAGGCGGCTCCGGCTGCACTGCAGCCTTTCGTCGCACCGGCGGGAGGCCGAAGCGCGCTCCTACGCGCGCTCCCGCCGCGCCGCCATGCTTTGACCGCGCGCGGGATGGAGCGGGGCCGCGCGGCGGCAGCCCACCCAGGTGGGCGGGACCGGAGCCTGGGCGCGTGCGCAGCGGTGGCGACGCGCATGCGGGCGTGGGGGCGCTGAGAGCCGTACCGGAGGCAGCGCGGGCGGCAGGTAGCATCAGGGCCGCGGCGGGGGGCCGGGCCGGGCGTGATAGGGCCTCGCGGCGCTGTCCGCGTGGAGCCCGGTGCCGTCCTCTGGGCCGGTGCCGTCCGAGGCGGAGGCGGGCGTCCCCTGAGTCACCTTGCCGCGGCGGGGCTGGGCCAGAAGCCCCAGGGGGCGCCGGCCCCTCGCTCCGGCGGCAATTCGTCGTCCACAGGCCCCCGGGCTGCCGAAAGGGCAGCCCCGGGACACGGGCCGGCTCTCTCTCTGAGACCAGGCGGCCGGGGGTCTTGCCAGTTGCTCCGCTTTCTCGGCCGGGAGGCACGAACTTATGGGGCGGCTGCGACCGAGTGTTCCTACGGCGCCGGCATTTCATCAGGGAGAGGAAGAGGCGCCGGAGCGCGCCCGCTCCGTTACCCGTTACGTAACGCGGGCAGTGCCGGGGGCGGGGGCGGCGCTCGCGCTCCCGGGGCCGCGCAGCCGGCGCCCCTCTGGTTCCACCGCGAAAGGCGCGTGTCGGTGGTCGTGGAGAAGGCCCCGCCGCATCCGTCAGTTAACATGAAACCGGCCTCACGGTTATTGTTATTTCTTTTGCAAGATTTTTTTTGCGGGTGGGGGTTGGTGTTTAGGGGAGTTTTTGTTTTTCTGCAGACTTATTTTAGAAGAGAAAGACTAATTTTCCACCGGGGAAGAGTTTGCCTGCCTTTTTACTGTGGGTTTTCTGGTGCAGAATCCCTAAATTGTGGTAACTAATAAAATGTATCATCTACGCTGCAATACTACATGCCCATCCATTTGAGCTATGTTCTCCTATGTAGTTGTAACAGTATTAGGAAATGTACCCCTATTAGCAAATTTAGTTTTTGCTGCTCTGTGTGCACAGTGCAGAAATACTTACTGATGGCTACTGAACAGTATACAGAGATCTCTTTCCTATTTTTCACATCTCTGAAAAAGCTTTCGTTGAAGTCACAAGTGTAGATGGAAGTGACACCTGTTTTCCTTTGGAATTGTTAAGCGTTGACAGCGTTTGGAAGTGTTGAGCGTTGAGGTCCCTTTCAGAATGGGTCCTGTCACAAAACCAGTATTTCGTCATTATCAGAACAGCAATAAGGCTCCTATGAGTTCTTTTTGCAATGTAAGTCTGTAAGGCCAGCATACGTAGTGGAATGTAATAGCTTGGGTTCAGTGATTCTAAATGGATTGGCTTTTATAAATTTTTTGAATTGAAGCTTGTTTTGGACAAAGCAACAATAATGCAAGGATGACTTTGATGAACATTTTTCAAAGATCTGACAGTTCTGTATTGGTGACGTACTCAGAGACTACTAATCATAGATGTTTATTAATGCTTTGGATATAGTTTGCATTTTATGCTTTTACAGCTAAGATTCTTACAGCTTCCTCTGTACTTCAGATCCAATGGCTGTCCCACCATCATACTGTGACTTGGGAAAGTCTGCCAGGGATGTTTTCAACAAGGGATATGGTAAGTAAGATGAGGATGGTTTGATTACCTTTCAGATTTTTCCCTTAGGCATCTTGAAAATGCCTGTAAGAACATGAGTACCTCAGAGATTCCCTAATACCTTACCAGCAGAGCCCTGGAGCATCTAGCCCCTTCTGATTCTGAACTTTGGACATATGTTATGATAGTACTGCAGTGGCAAAGAGTTCGAGGGGAAAATTACAAGTTTGACCTCAATATGCACTCCAGACTAGTCTCTGAAAAATGCTGCCTCCTTTTTTTGCCTTCTGATTTATCTATTTAGAGTCATTAAATCAGGGATACTGATATAGATTGGCTGTAGGAGACCACATGTGGCAGTAAACAGGTTCCTGAGGAAGAGTGACCTTTATGTTAATCAGAATAGCCTCTTGTTAAAGCTGGAGTGCAGATATTTTCACAGTATTTGCATTCGTTCCTTTTCTGGAAACAGTACTAGAAGGTGTTGATTTTTTTTTTAATTTGAGTTTGTGTGTAATAAAGATTTCATTTGTATCCCAAATCCATATGCTACATAAAACTAAAATGCACTGTGGTCTGGTCTCTCCCACCCTGCAGTTCAGGCTTTGCTAAGAATCAACTCAAGTTCCCTGTTTTAGAGTCAGTTACTTCAAGCTTTTCTACTTAGTGCAAGGGCCAGATATTTCCCTAGATTCAGAGCAGACAGAAAAGGAAGAAAGCAGTAGTACTTCTGTATATGGCACTAATTGAAGTAAGTTGAAACATATTTTTTTGGAGTAGAGAAGAAAAAATTCCTGCCTGAAATCAGAAATAAAATGTAAACTAAGTAAATCAGAAGACATGGTTAACTGTATTGATGGGTCCTAGACTGCAGGTAGCTACAGAAGGTGGAGGTACTTCACGGTTGGTATCTGTTATGACTATAAATTATGAGGCAACTTACTTTGAGTGGTCAGAATTCCTTCAGTCATTCTTCCCATAATCCTTGTAACCCTCAGTATGATCAACAACTGTTTAAACATGAAAAGTGTTTCAGCCCTACCTGGCTTACTTTGGGTGTGTTGAAAATAAGAAGCCTTGTTTGTATCTTTCAGTGAAACAGGTGCTATGTGCTATTTTATTTTCAGGATTTGGAATGGTCAAGTTAGAGTTGAAGACCAAGTCTTCCAGTGGGGTGGTAAGTATTTGGGGCTTTCAATATCACCAGCATAGCAGTGTAAGGACAAATTCCTGAACTGATAACAAGTATTAACTTGCTAGCAGGTGTTGCTTCTCTCTTTCATTTCTCATTTTAAAACTCATAGCTGACTGAGATATTTCTACAATAGTATTAAGCTGATGTAGCAGTACTTTTTTTTCTGTGGCATTCAAGAATTTTTGTACACCTTATTGTTACTTTCCTGCCTGTTCCATTGGCACATCCCAAAGATGAGTTTCTTCCCCTTACATAGCTCTCATTTCTACTTATGAATGCAACTGAGTTTCCCTGCGGTTACTAGTTTTCATAGGAATTTTAGTCCAGAGGGACTTTTATCCAAAAGGTCAAGGGACAAGTAAGCACCGGAGTTTAACTTAACTATGTTTTCACTCATTTCCACTGTGCTTAAAATTCAGGACTTAATTAAAACTGAAAACAGTCCTGCAGTACCCTGTATGTAGAATTTGAGAGCTTAAGTAAGCTTTAGCATTCCAAGTAACAAGAATCCTGTGATCCCCATTTTAATGATGGAGAAATGGAGCTACCTCACAATTTCACAGGAGGTCTGGCAAAACTAGGAATGGGTGTCATAATTTTGATCTTTAACCACAGGCATACATTATCTACTAGATAATATTTTTCTTACACTGACTCTGAGTTCAGCATGTCTTACCGCTCAGTGCTGTTCTGATTGGTAAGACGAGTCGCTTCTCAGCCTACTTTGTAACCGTATTTGCCTGAGCTCCCTCCTTCTCTTGCATTCTTATTGTGCAAATGGTGTAAGTCCTTACTTCTGTAGTACTGCATTCTGTCTCAGTTGAGCTTTTGATGATTACTTGCGTTGTGCACCAGGAACGCGTGGACACAAGGAACTATGTGGTCTCCATACTATGGCTGCCTCTGTTTACTGACATCTCTTGATAGGCAGTTTTCCTGGCTGGAAGTTTTGATTCTCAAATAATATGCTAATAGTTAATTATGCTGTCTTCTGATTGTGATGGAACATGAACAACTGTATTAAGTTCTAAAATGGGCTTTTTCTTTTCCATGCGATTTTCTCTGGATGTTTATCCAGTTGGTAAGAATGGTGACTGTTTTGACATGTTGGCTCTTTATTGCTTTGTCTGACAAGGCTTTCTGTGCTGCATACTAAGTCATTTGTAAACTGTTGAATTGTTTTTAGTTGCGTTGTTATTCACGCTGTACAGTTTGACTGTGTCCATAACCCTAGATATGCTGTATGATCCATGTATGTAAAGCCATTTGCAATCTTTGTCCAGCAATCCACAACAAGAACGCTGTAAAAACAGCAAGAGGGAAAACAAGATAGATATGGTATTGGTACAATTGTCTGTTGCTTCAGGTTTTGAGCTTGTTAGTGATTCTGATGTAACAATAATAGAGTTTTGGGGATGGAGATGAAGTTAGGAACAAAGCGTGAGAACTAATTCATACATGGATACGAATAGCCTCAGATTGTTACGACACAAACATTTGGGTGTTTTTCCCATGGACTTAGAAAACCACAGTGATAGTGTCTATTGATTATAACTGCTTCATAGATTGCAAGTGGTTTTGCCTACTAAGTGCACAGCATTCCTGTAGATGGTGGGCACCATGAACTAGAAGGACAGTGAGAAGCTATGCTTAACTGCTGATGCAGACTGGCGTGTGACATGGAGCCAGAATGAGTTTGATTTTTCAGCTAAAAAAACTTCAAGAAATAATGGTTTGGCAAGATGTTCTAGTTTACACAGATAAAGACTGATGGCAGCAGACTTCTGTCTCTGTGGTGTCTGCTTCCAGAAGCAGATTGAGTTCTTGATGCCTGAAAGAATGCTTTGGCTCTTGATCATATGACAATGCAGGGTTTTTTATTTCCTTTGGCTTTGAGACAAATGTTTACAATCTGTCCTTTACTTGATCTGAGAAAGAAGCCAAGCTTTTTTTAATCAGTTTCCTGTTCTAAGATTAGAAGAAAGTTACTTCTGAGTTTTGATGCAGGTTTGAGACATCTTTACATGGAATTTATGGAAGTGACATTAGAACAATTATGACAAAGACTACTTTAAGACATAGCAATTATGTCTTAAAGTAGTCTTAATACATCCTGACTTCTGTCACATGTTTTGGTAGCTGGCTAGATGTGTTACATAACTGCTGTGCTGTTGCAGTAGTGCATTATCTTAAGTGTCTCCTCCTGCCCCAGCGGCATCCCTCACCACCCCAAAATGTGTGTAAGGAGTGTGACCTGTCTCCCCAGCACTTAACAACCATTTAAAGACAGTCTTTGTATCCTTGTATACTCTGCAAAGTCCAGAATTGTCAAAGTAATGTACATCCAGGAATACAGTCCTGGAATGAGAAGGATCTGGAAAGTCAGGGTTCCAAAGCTTGGATATGTTGGAAATGGATCCTGCCATCTCTTAAGCACTGTATCCTTCAATACTTAAACTTCAAGAGAGACAAAACTTGTAAATGTAGTGACAGATTATTTATCTTCCTTCAAGGGAAATATTGGAGAGATGAGGATAACAAATGAGAGCAGTTCTCAGACGCTTCTTAAAACCTAACTCGTACACCTTGAGCTTACTACTGCTGCAGTGTGCCTGTTCACTGCTTAATATTCAGCTGTGTGTGAAACACTGCCTCTTGAGCTATTCCAGGAGAGATGTATATTGAGATTTCAAGTCCACTAAATAACAGGAAGCTCTGGTGTGTGAAGAATTGACCGAATAGCATATTACAAAATGCATGTTCCACAAAATTCAAAGTTATTTTTTTCATTACACTACTGAGTGAAGGACCTGACAGAGCGATGTCAAGGTGCTCAGGTCAGGTTACTTTCTGATACTGTAAAGGAGAAAAGGTCTGCAATTTGAAGGTGCCTTATGAAGGGTGACTTAACTTTTGAAGTGGAGTTATTGGCTGAGGGAATGAAAGAGAAGTTGTGGGGGAAGATACTAAAGTCATCACCACAGTATATGAAGAGTCTAAATGACAATAGCATAAATGGTAGGGGGAACCACAATGTTAGGGTGCAGTAGTTGGTATGAAAAGCATCAGTTCTCCAGAAAACATTTTCACTGCTGAAACATGGCAGGGGGAAATGACTACAATGCAAAAACACACAAGATGTTCAGAGACATGTGAGAAAATACTTCTTTTCTTTTTGCTATTCACCTAATTTGAATGTAGGATTGCTTTTAGAAGGGGGAGTGGATTTCCAGGACTGCAACAGGTGCTTTTCCATCCACAAATGAGACAGTACTAGTAAGATGGTAAAGGGAATTAGAGGAGATTGTGAAGAAAAATCCAGGAATATATACAGCTTTGTATCCCAAGCAAGTATCTTTTTATATCTGGATACAGAGTCACATGAAAGTACAGAGCAAATTGTGGAGTTTTGAAATAACTACCACTTTGGCAGTGAAAGTCAGAAAAAGGATTTTTTGATGCATAAGCATGGGAAAAAGTATGGTAAAGTTAAGATGCAGGGTAGCAAGTAATCAAACTCCCGTGATGAGAAGTGAATGAAGATGTCAGGTCTTGGTGTAACAGGGCTTTTGCCAACCTAGGCAAGTTCCAAGGCTCTTATCAGTACACCTCAATAAAAGAAATATTCAGAACAGAGATGCCAGAAGGAGTAGCATTTTGTGATGCAAAAGAAATTGTTTTAGGTGGGGATAGGGAAGAGGAGCATGATGATTTTGAGGGTTCTGTCAAAAGGCCTAAGGGCGTGAGTGCTGGCACTTGACAAGTGGAAAAACTGAATGTAATAAAATATAAAGACTGCTGAAACTCATGATTAGCTACTTAAACCCTGTGATTAGCTCAGTTGATTAGAGCATGGTGCTAATAACACCAAGGCTGCGGGTTCGATCTCTGTATGGGCCGTTCACATAAGAGTTGGACTTGATAATCCTTCTGGCTCCCTTCCAACTCAGACTTGTTTTGTGATTTTGTGATATTGTGCTCTTGACAGGAATTCACTGCAACCGGTTCTTCCAGCACGGACACAGGCAAGGCTTCAGGCAGTCTAGAGACCAAATATAAGGAGAAAGACCACGGACTTACATTCACTCAGAAGTGGAACACAGATAACACACTGGGAACAGAAGTTTGTGTCGAGAATCAAGTAAGACTAAGTAGATACTTTGGAAATGTGTCTGCAACTGGTATGAGACTGTATTGAGATGAACAGAAAACACTGGAGAATGAAAATTGTACAAAAGTATCTGGAGTATTAAAAGAAGTTACGTGTATTTGCAGAACACACAGGCTGGGAGTGGGGGGTGCTAGGTGATGATTTGGGGGTACAGTTACTGCAGTTACAGGTGTGTAGAATTACCTAGCTTAGTTGAATGAACCTAACTATGTAGAATTGTCACTGCTGCAGCCAGGCAGAGAAACCAAAGACAGGTCTCATAATTTTAAATGCTTTAATGTATAAGAACTCAAGTTTGGCTGCCTTGAGATTGAATATATTTTGTAAGGTTGAAGAGAAAGATGAATGTTTTCAGCTTGGCACTGCTTACACAAAGGGTTGCTAGCGTGCAGCACTCTTAAAACACAGTTCTTTTTGATATTATTATGTTTATGCCTTTCACTTAATGCCTCAAGGTAATGATGCCAAAGATAGTAAAAATTCTGTAGTGCCATCTGCCATGTATGGCCATCGTGTTTGTACTTTCACCTGTGCTTTAAAATAGAAAGTGCTGTTTAGCTAGTAACAAAGGTGGGGGAAAATGAGACGGGTATGTGCTTTGGCCTGTGAAGAAGTACTGTGTCTTAACAGAGTATCTGTAGATTATGAGAGATTTTTGAGCTACGGTATGGACTGTTTGAACTGTAAAGAGTAAGGAAACATGACTTGAGCAGTTTTCTTTCTGTCATTATTCTGTGAATAATTTTCTTGTGGTCAGTGTCATCTTCCTGTATGTAAAAACAGGAAGGTTTTACAAAGTCTGCTGTTAAAGGGCTTCCTTGTGGGAAGTCCTATTTTAATCCTTCATCATGCAGCATCTTCAGATTTCATTGTAAATCATGAGGGAGACATTATAGTTCTATTTTGTTTTCTCTTTAGACAGGAAGTAAGAGTACTACTAGTGGAATATAAGAAATTATGTTTCAACCGATTTTTGAGCAGATGTGTAATTTTCTTTGCAGTTGGCTGAAGGGTTGAAGGTGGCTCTTGACACTACATTTGTACCAAACACAGGGTAAACATTTTCTATTACCTTTATCTACAGACTGCTAGAATTTCCCATAACTTCTAAAAATACTTACTCTGCTCATTGTGTAAAAGCTCAGCATTTATTGGAGAAGATTCTGCAGTCACTGTAGAATCTTCTGCAGGCAGTGGATAATACTTAACTCGGAAGGACAAGTTCTGCTTGAAAGCATTCTTCAGCTTTTTGGCCAGTGGCAAATTTATTGTTCTGCAGTAGGTACTAATCTCTCTCCCCTTAAACGACTAGGTCTTCATGTTCTTGACAGTCCTATGGCTGTCAAGTCAGTAAAGCAAATTTTTTTTTTTCTTTTTGCTGATGCTTTTGGCCAAATGTCTGTGTGCAGTTGAATGAGGAGGTAGAATGGGCAATGGAATAGCACTTAGTTGTCTTTCTCTGTTCTCATGTACTTAAATTTGGTAAGTAGTAGAGCAAAGGAGGGCTGTTTATGTCTGAATAATGCACAGAGATTGAGACTGCTTTGCAAATAAGGACTGGTGTTCATTTATTGATGGGGAGAGCCTGTCAGAAGACTCTTTGAGTTTGAAATACTGCTTGGATATGAGGAATTAGAAGCTAAGTCAAAAATGAGACCCCAGGCCTAGGTATGAGCGACAGGCAGCACAAGTGTTCTGCCATGTCTTGAGTGGAAGAGAAAGGAGGTTAGGGGGAGAATGAAAGAGGCGGTAAAGTTTTGTCGTAGTTGTATTTGAATTGGCAGCAAAATCAACAGAGACATGCATCGGAGGGAGAAAGAGGTATCACAAGAGGGACAGAAAAAACAGACTAAGTGGATGATGTCCGGAGGATGAAAAAATCTGGTTTTGGTAGAGGAGACTGGTACCCAGCCGTGAAGAAAGGAAAGCAAGCACTGCACAAGAAAGGAACAGTGGAGAGAACCAAACAGACAAAAATTCATTGAAAGACAGACATTGCTGCAGGTTTATGGACGCTCCTGAAATAAACTGATGATGCCATAACACATTACACTCACAGAGGAAAAAAAATTGAAACCAGATGGGTTTTAAAGCATTAAGGAGAAACAATTTTGTCTTTCTTGCTTCTTGAGGATTGTGTGGAGTTTGAGGTGGTAGGGAGAAAAGCGGCACCAGGTGAATATAACTAATACCATTATCCTTATCCTGTGCCCTCTTTTCAGCAGCAGTTAAGTTTCGAGTAGGGAATACAGTAGTTTCATTAACTGGCCTTAAGGAACATGCATATTGGAATAAAACTACATATATTACATACTTGTGTACTACTGCGGATAAAACTGCGTGTTTCTGCAGGAAGAAGAGTGGAAAGTTGAAGACCACCTACAAAAGAGATTATATACATGTAGGCTGCAACGTAGACATTGATCTCTCTGGACCAACTATTTATGGCTGGGCAGTGGTGGGCTATGAAGGCTGGCTTGCTGGCTACCAGATGGCTTATGATACAGCCAAGTATAAGCTTTCACAAAGTAACTTTGCCTTGGGATATAAGGCAGGAGACTTTCAGCTGCACACTAATGTGTAAGTATTACCTGAGCCTAGAAAAACGACAGAGGAGCCACATTATAGGAATAGTTAGCAGTAATGGCTTTAGGTCAAAGGTGGGTGAAGGGAAGGGGATGCTGATTTGTTTCCAGTTAATTTATATTCAGTGTTTTCATTTCCAGTACAATTAAAACAGGGGCAACTTCCCATCTCTTGACTGTCTTGACACCTTGTTTCAGAGCAATTTTGGGGTTTGTATATCTAAGATGGTGATGCAAAGGTCCTTTATGGTAATTTTTAATTAAAAGCTGTGAGCTTTAACTTCTGTAATGGCATGAGACAAAAAAACCCTTCATTTAAACTATTGTACCTTCTCCCCCTCTCCATCAGACAGAAAGTTTCTCCCTGAGAAATGGCCAAGATGAAGGAGAAAGGCAGCTGTAGCATTGTGTTTGTTTCCAGCTGTCATCCCTGCATAGCTCTAGTCTTGGCATTCAGATGGCCTGAGATGCTTTGAAGATGGTGTATTTAAACAACTGTAATGCCACAACATGGTTTTCAGTCTTCTCATTCCTGTAACTGAAGTCTCCTTTATGTGTTACTACACAGTGGCAGTACCCACTGCCACTTTTTTTTTTTTTTTTTTTTTTTTTGTCAGAACCTCAAACTGTAGGTCTCTGGCCATTGCAAAGTCCTGTTCCATTCTGCAAAGCAAAACATGTTTGGTGTAAAAAAAATATGAGCACCAGTCTGCCAGCTCCAGCTAGGAAGTAGTGAGCCTGTTTAGGAGATAATGATCAAATGATTATGGGGAAGGGTTAATCTAAGGAGTTACTAAACAAGGCAAGGCTTGACACACTTGCATCTATTACAAACAGGAATGATGGCACTGAGTTTGGTGGGTCTATTTATCAGAAGGTTACTAATAAGGTTGAGACATCAGTCAATCTTGCATGGACTGCTGGCAGTAACAACACACGTTTTGGTATTGCTGGAAAGTACCAACTGGATGACAAGTCTTCTGTTGTGGTAAGAACTTTGTTACAGAAATGAGTATTTCAAGCTCCCCTAAATACTGAAACTTCATGTTACGAAGCAGTTGCTTTAACTAGTTACTGAGGAAGTATGGTAGATTGCAAACTGTGGCTTCTGATGTGGTTCAAATTTAAATTGGGACCTCACACATCACACTTGTGAAATTATGGGGGAAAAGAAGTCCTAAATATAATTTTGTCCATAGTGAAATAGTCTGACTAGTGTGCTGCAAAATGTATTTTAAAAGGTAATGAAAGGACACAGTGTCCTTTTAATTTTGAAATCCATAATGAAAAACCCTATTAAGGTTACAATGGTGGAAGTTAAGCTGAGCTTACAGCCCTCTCCGAACAGTAAGTTAACCCTTGAAAGTCAGCTGACAAGTGAGTGTTTTTAATACTAAGAATTGAAGTAACAAGCATTTATGTTTCAAAACAACAGGTTCCAGGACCATTGAACCAAAATTAAACATGAGAAATACTATTGTAAAGAGCTCAAAGAGTAGTAATGCAGAAAGGGGATTGCATATTCATGTATTTCTTGCTCATTAGAAGCAAAAAGAAAATCACTCCTGAGTGATGTGAACAGGCTCTGAGGCACTGTAGTAAGTAGCTCTTTAAAGGATATTAAGACATAATAGAGGAGGCAGTGAAGAACAGCATGGCATTCTGTGTAGGCAGAATTTGTGTAGGACTACTATTTGCTGAGAAAAGGAAAAGATTGTAACATGCTTCTAATAGAGATTCGTCCACAAGTAGCTGAAGAGCGTTAATACCTAAGCCCCCTTCTCAGGGCACTGGGACACTTCTGTAATATTTAAGTATTCAGTTTATAAATACTGTGATTTTTTTTTTCTTGTAGGCTAAAGTGAACAATGCCAGCCTCATTGGAATTGGTTACACTCATGCCCTCCGACCTGGTACGTAATTCTCACTGCAAATGGGCAAAAATAGCATTAAGTACTACACTGTGGTTTAATTCACTGTCATCTTAAAAACACAGTAGACGAACAAAGGAGCCAGAAGTCTGTACACAGACTCAGAAGTAAAGGATGTCTATGTACACAAGTTCCTGTGGCAACTAAGCCACGTTAGTGAAGTCAAGTAGCTGAGGCAGAGAGCACTGTACAGGGATCTCAGCGTATGATGGTTCTCATGACTTGCTTTTGTAGGTGTAAAGCTGACACTATCAGGCTTGGTTGACGCCAAGAATTTCAGTGCTGGAGGTCACAAACTCGGGCTGGGATTTGAGCTGGAAGCCTAACACAGCTTTAAGTAAAACAACTGGTGGTGCTCTGGAAGATGAAGGAAAAGTGTACCCCACGCACTTCAGCCTTAATATTACTCTGAAATTTGAAGAAGTGTGAACTTTCTACTCTTCCCAAGAATGACTTTAACCCAGTGCTGAAGTCCAGAGTGTGCCAGCACAACAAAGGAAGACACGTGAAGGAATGCATAGAAGTTGTGATGTTTGTGCCACATTTCAGTTTCCTGTATTTTAAATCTGTTTCAAAAAAAACAGAAGAAAATCCAGCCTCTCCCCACTATTGTATTGCATTTTGCATGTCCTATACTTCATGGCCTTTTATAAAAGGAGGTCTCTGTGCTGTAGTGGAAATTTGGGGTTACGTCAGAATGAAATAAATTAGTCACGGTCAAAACACAAGGTTGGCGTCTGTTGACTCTTACCAAGTTTCCATCCAAATGGGTTTTTTGGTCTTTTTTTCTTTTCATGCAACTGTAAGCACAGTTAATAGATAATCTGCAAATGCTTTGTTACAATATACCTATACACTGAAGGTTTCCTTCTCCTGTGGTTTCTAGGATAACATTCTTATACCTCTCACATTTTAGAGACCTGCACAGTGAAAGCAGCTTTTTCCATTATAGTGTTATTGAGCGCATCAAAAAGAGCAAACCAAAAGTTTACATGTTTTAGATCATTTCGTTCCCATACAGGAAACAAGTATTAGGTAAGTACAACCATTACACTTAAAGAAAAAAAGTGCAAATCAGCAAAGTTAAGAAATTAAGTTCACAGTTCATTAGGAAGGTGTACATCCATTGTTCATTAGAAAGCCTAAAATGCAGCAAAACAGCCACCAGGTGATGCCTAAGGGAAAATTTATCAGGACAGAGTATCTGCTGTCTTAAGGCACAATTAAGAACATTTTCCAAGCAGTTAAGAACAGGCATTCCCTACTGTATCTTTGTGAAAAATTGACAAGTGGATACTAAAAACTAGGCCCTATGGATCACATAAGCAGTTGGTGACAGTAGGAGAAGGCAGTTGATACTCCCTTCTCAGAGGCAGCAGCTTTTCACAGTTGGCTTCCCAAAGTAGCGTGGCTTCAGAGGCAACCAAAGTGATTTTACATCTCTGTTTGTCCTGGACTGTTTGTTTCTTCTACCTGAAGCTGCAGCCAGCTCCAGTCTAGAGCCTAAAGAATAAATGAAGTTCAGTGCTAGCTTACAGTTGAGTTTTTCTAGAATAAAAGTGAAGCTTGTTAATGAGTTTAAAAAAATTTACTGTGAACAAGTTGGTCAATATACTTTCATTATGAACCACATGACTGCTATCAATTAAACACTTAACCTACTTGCACTCTAGTATTTTACAATATTTTTAATATTCTGCATCAATAAATTAAGCATCCCTGCCCACCACTGTACTGCCACCCAATTATCTTAAATTTGTGTGCAGTTTTGCAGTATTTTTGTACAACGGCCAAGTGCTTTGCCCCATCCTTTACTGTTCAGCACAAGTTCCCAGCACGTGGCTCCCAGTCTAGGCAAGCAGAATATGTCAGTCAACAGATTATGAGGGAACAAGTGCTTCCTATCTCTGCAGCTCCTACTCGCCTCTTGTCTAAGAGTAAATTGCAGATTTCAATTAGCTATATTAGTGGTGGCAAAGTTGCAGAAGCAGAACTTAGAAGCCATGCCCTTCCCCAGTCCATTTATAGAAGAATGAATACATTACCAAGAAACTCTGCTCTTGATCCTTCATTGTGTCATGCATCACATTTTCTAGTTGGCTACAAAGTTTCTGAGATTCCAGCAGTAGCTCCTCACTGAAAGGGGCAATTATTACGCTATTAATTTCTATGACAGTTTAAGGAGATGTTGCCTCTATCATCAAGAAATATTTCTGGCAGATACGATGCAGAACACTGAAGTCAGTCGGGTCATAGGCCTGTAATTCATACTGCAACTTGAAAAGTTGGTGGCAGCCCCTGAGTTATTACACAGGGGCAAGGAAATGTATTTCAGGATGGGATTGGGTTCTTACTATGTGGAACCACTATTGCTAGAGAAAAAGCTGAGAAGCCTATAAACTTAAAGATGGAGCAATATGCAAATAAACAAACCAAGGTCTCTCATTCCAAGTGGTGGGTGACCCAGTTCATTTAAGCAAGCCAGAACTACACATGCTTGGTTACAGCAGTCTCCTCAATGATACAGCTCAGCTACTATGACATTGCATGACAATGCTTCAACAGTTCTTGCTGGCAGTGTACTTCCAAGTGAGCCCAACCATCTCAGATTAAAGGAAGAAAACAACCACTGCTATTACTGAGGCAGGGGGAAGTGAAGGTATACATGATTCCCCATTTTTTGTAAGCAAGATCTGCAAGCCCCAGGAAGTCTAACTATTAAGTAAACCAAGACTGCTGACAATGCAAGCTGAACATGAAGTGCAAAATATGAGAAACCCTGTGTGCCATTATTTCATAAAGCAGGAAGCCCAGCTTTGTAGTGCTGGCATTAGCAGCTGAAGAACTCCAGACTTTGCCTCACCTTTTTCTTACAGAGTCTGATAAATTGTATGTTCCAGAAGGGACCTGCAGCAGCAGCTGACCCGAGCTACCAAGACGTGATGTGTTCATGCTCTCTGGACTGCCAGTAACAGGACCCCGTACTTTACTCTGAAGAAAACACAGAATATTCAGAGTGCAATTATTTCCACTAGTTTTCAGCAGCCAGGAATATGAGACAACCTGGAACTTGGCTTTAATACGAATTCAAAATAACCACAAGACACACTCAATTTACTATTATTTCAGTAACCTATGCTACAAACCATATTCTTGGGTTAAAGTGGAGTTTTTCTTTTACTTACACAAGCAATTTTCAGCAAGTTCCACAGTTCTTTCTGTCGTTTCTCCTGAAGCCTAACAACTGTTTCCTCATCTTCACTCATCAGAGTCATCACTTTCTCCACTCTGGGGAACAAGTCCAATGCCTTCTGTTTGCAAACTACAGTTTTACTATTAAAAAAGTAAAAACTTATCACATGTGGGCCACTGAAGTAGGACAACATTCCTGAAGTTACATATTTCCTGTAACACTGCAAGATCTCATTAGCTGTGTGCATTGAGTTTTAAACCTTCTCTCACTGGAAGAGAGAATGCATTCTCTCAACTCTGAACAAAATCTACAAAGCTCACCTGAGCTGAGCATAAATGACTCGAACTTTTTTTTCAAAGGTCTGGATTGCCTGTAGGAGCAGTCGTACTATTTCCTGGCTATCACCGCTTGTCCTCTGATCTGGAATGAGAGTCAGTATTACACAGAAAGGTAGGTTTGTAGGACAGAGTGAGAAGATTCTTAGTGGCTTGTTTCCATCACTGCTTCAATCCTGAAGCATTCAAAGTTCGGGATATGCAGATTTGTGTGGGATGAATTACACTGAATTTTCACCACCTTCTTCAAAATTTAAAGAACTTGAAAAGGAGAGTTGGGAATGTATCAAAGGAACAGCCATATCTTTTATCATTCCTACACAGAAGCAGCAGCATATGCTTGTGGCAACAGCCTGCTCTGAGAAGAGTTCCAGAGAGTTTTGAGAACAGCTTACAAAGCACCAAGCTGGCCTAGTGTGAAACAGACTCCCTGAGTCCCCTCTGGAGAAAAAGGCAAGTCCAGGAGAGCCCATGTGCTGCTAGTGTCTGGGCAGGCCTAGAAGGCAGATAGTTTTCTCAGTGATCATTACTACATCTCCAAAGTTACTATCCACACAAAGCAAGCTGACCTTGAGTAAAGTGTCCTTTACCTCTTGGCTTCTCTCTCAGTCTTCGGTACAGCTCTCTGGCTTGTTCCTCTCTTGAAGAAAAAAGCAGGAAAAAACAAAGGTTTTCCAAAGAACCAAAATTAATAACAAATAGTTTGAGAACTCAAATATTTTCTATACCTGTCTGCCACTTCAGACCAATGACAGATGAGTCAAAAGCCATCTTTAGTGTTAAAGTCCTCCCAGTCCCCTGTAATTTGGGTGGAAGTAATAGCCCTTTCATTGTCCTGTAGTGAGTAAGCTTAGCTAGAAACACTTCTGCATCTGAAGCTCAAGGTAGTTCAACTCACAAATCCTCCAGTGTTCCTCCTTGTTTACGACCTAGTGGGCTTCTCTGCAGGTCCACAATATCTGTCTGCAGGGCCATCATCCTTTTCACTAACTGGTCCACATCATCCTCCTGAAAGCAGGGTAGAACATAAGCAACAGAATCATCTCATACTTAGAGACACTACCACTCACATTGATTCATATTTCTAAACACATATTTCTTGCTGTTTGCAAGATGCAAACAGCAGCCTTGGCCAAAGACAAATGAGAATAGGAGTCACTTCAATTCAAGGAAATTAGGTCGGTGCTCTTGGATAAAACAGCTTCCACGACATTTTTGAGGTTTCCCCAAGATCTCCATCTTTCTCCTAAGCCTTACAACAGAATAAGCTTCAGGTAGTACAAGTAATGGACAAAATTGGTGCCATGCAAACCAAGGCAATGTGAAATCTGGAGTAAGTCCAAACACAAGGAGTTTCTATTTAAGGCAGGGACAATGAAGTAAAAGGGGGAGGAGGGGAGAGATAATAAAAACAAGCCTCTTTTTCTTTATGATAAGCCGTTAGATTTAGAAACATACCCGCCCACAAAGTTCCACAGCTTGCTCCATCTCTTTCCAGGCAAACAGCAGCTTCTCAGAAGCTACAGGAATCAAAGAAGAGTGACTGGCTTTCTCAGGTTCACAGAGAAAGGGGTAGGTGTTTTAGTGAGGATAATAGGCATGAAAAGACCTGTTTGCCAGATGCTATACTCACTAATTCCAAATTCAATCTGCTCTTTATACTTTTCCAGATCAATTTGGATGCTTGTTTTAAAGAAGTCCAGCTTTGCTTTCAGCTGCTGAGAAAGGGAGGCCATTGAATTCTTCATCTTCGAGAGGGTACTATTGTAACGCAACAGATTCATCCTGCATGGACAAGAAGGTCCTATTAGCCTCTAAAAATAAAAATCCATCAGGCTTCCACTAACATCCTAAGTAGACACTTGAGATAACATTGAGGACAAATGCAATTGTGCCACAGGGCTAACTCTCAGCTTTTCACTAATTGCTTACAATCATGGGCTTCCCCATTCCAACAGGGTCCCACTTCTGTCTTCCCTTTCACCAGAGCACAAAGACAGAGATAAGCATTTTAGAGAAACTGCCACCGTACATGGCTGCTCGCTGCCCCTGCTGAAGCCGGTTACAGTCCTCTTTCAGCATCCGGATTGTGTGCCAGATCTGACCCCACACTTTCCGCAACTGGAAAAAGTGGAGATTCTTCTTTGGATCCTGAACTGAAAACAGAGGTGGGGAAAAGGGAAACGTACGTATCAACATGAAGCCCGAAAGTTGCATTATCACAAAACAGACCAAAACATTGCTCCTTTGAGGGGCATGTTACCACCTGCAAAGCCTAGAGCTGGATAACCCCCCAGGATAACCCCCCAGTATATCAAAATCCAACACTTCCATTTTCAGTTATTCTGATAAATTGAATGAATGACAGTCTATTTTACTGCTTCTTGATGTAAAAGCTCCCTCTACTCTTTGTACATGATACAGACCGCAGAACATGGACACCGCTCTCAACACAGACCCCCTCCCTTCACATTCACATCAGAGAAAGTCCTTACGGATAGTGTCAACACTTTCTGGATGAGGACGTAAGGCCACCTGAGCCTCATAGGAAACTTTCTTGTTATCAAAGAGGAAGAGAAGGTCTGTGTCTGCAGCTGCAGTATCATTCACCTGCAGAAGACAGAAGACCCAACTAGGTTTTCTCAGGAAAAGCAAGCCTTGGTAACACTGTAAACGGAACAGTCCTCCTCAGCTACACAAAGAACACCAAAGGCAACAGGGTGCCTATGCACCTGCATAGGTGCCTATGCTACAATGGCTGTCAGGTCTGTGAGGTTACCTTGGCAAAAGCATGCCAAGTCCTGTGATCCCAAAGTGAGAGCAGTGTCTTCTGATTCACTCAAAAGCAAGAAAGGGAATATCCATACTCACCTTGCTATCAGCTCTATGTTTAGTGACCAGCTTCTGAGAAAACAATGCAAGTCCTGCTTCCTGCAGTAGTTCCTGGTCCTGTTCTGGAATTCCTGTATCTGACTGAATCCTGGTCTTCACACTCTGCAGAGTCTCTTCCTCTGTCACAGGGTAGGTGTGCACAGTTCCCGTAACCATGTTCAAAACATGAAGCAACTACAAGAAGAGTAACATGGCATGAGAAAGATGACCAATGTATCTTCAGCCTTAGAGCAGAGATCGAGGGACTGAGACAACGACCACCAAAAAGCTGTTCAAAGCACTTGCCAGACTCAAGAAGTCACTCTGCAGCTACTTTCTAACATTATGGCAAAGTTCTTCTCCTCCATCAAGTGAGAGGACAAGAATGGCAATTAAATACCTTCAGCTGTAGAATCCTCTATCAGAATATGGAACTAAGCATGCATAGAAGCTATTCACTACTCCTAATAAGCTCAGGGAGTATTTGTCCTCAAAGAAGCAAGAGGAAAGCATCTGTCACTAACTGTCAGGAGACAGTTCTATGGGTTTCTGCCTCACTCTTCCTCCTAAGTCTATGATTCAAGCCTCTCCTCTCACAGACTACAGGCAACTACTCTCTGGAAAACTTTTCAGGGTAATATGGACCTACTGCTTACCTTCAAGTTCAAAATGTCATCCAAAGCTTTGAAACACCCATTGGGTCCATATGTAGGATCTGTACCTCTCTGACGTGGGTGCCACATTAACATGAGTTGCAGCCATTTCTCCAGCCTCCCAGACAAAACACTGAGCAATAAAAACCAGGAGATCAGAAGAGGTAAAAGTGCATTTGCAGTAACCACATGGCCTGTTCTGTGTGGGAGGACTAACAAAACTCCCCCCCTCCCCCGTCACAAAGGCAGAAACCAAGACTATACAAGTCTGACAAGCGATAATAGTACTGCCTGTGTTAGGCACTCCATTTATTCACAGATTAACACAGTAAGGCATATAATATAATCTTGGTCCTTTTGCAGAAGAATCAGTTTATCTCAGCACAGCAATTTCTAGTACTCACCTGTTCAGATTGTTTGGGCAGGGCAGACGGCTAGAAAACTTGACTTCTCCAGATAAGTCCTCTGAAACAACAATATCCAGCTCACTCTTCTGACGCACTTTTGTATGCCTAATGTAAGCAAGCACAATGGTGAAATAATTGCCTGCCTCTCCCATCCTGCAAGTTATTAGGCTCTTAGAGCTACTCTTGACAGACATAATACAGATGCCACTTTGGTTTCTGTTATCTGCCCTGCAGGAGTCAGCCCTTATCCCATAGAGCAAGTATCAGGAATGTTGAACTTGCTCAGGTGGGTCAAACTCCTGTAAAGGGGGTCATTTTCCATAAGGGCAAGGAACATAGGGATATTATCCTCAGAATCAAGGGACCACACTTCTACTTCCTGTAAACAGGAAAGTCACATCATACCCACTTATCACCCAGCCACGGTTCACTCACCATTGCACTGGCTGCCAGTTGGGTAGGAATGGTCGGAAGCCTGTAATGCACTCAAAGGCAAGCGTGCCAAAGCTCCAGTAATCCACTGTCACCGTATACTTCTGCTGTTCCAGCAGCTCTGGAGCCTGATAGAGTTTACACACATGAGACAAAGCCACCCAGCCCTGAGCTTTCTCTATCCCTTAACATCTCATTAACATTTGTACAAACGATTAAAGTCATTACTGAATGCTGCCTCTCACATGCTTTAAGACCGTCTTGGAGTGAGCAGCATTCCTGGTTACTGGCACTCCTGCTTATTTATAACAGAAGCAACTAGCAGAAAACCCAGTGTCAGCAAAAAAAACAGTCACCTTCACTAGTTTCAGCACCATAAACACACCCCTTACCATGCAAGTACTTAATCCCAGCCCAAAGCTTGATAACAATTAATTCTACCCCACTAGAAAGCAGTAGCTGCTCTTCTACCTGAATTCCTTTCTTACCAAGTACTGCAGAGTCCCAACAAAGGATGTGCATAGGCTACCCTGATCCAACTCCTTAGCATAACCAAGGTCAATGATTTTGTGTATTAACTGAAACACACAACAGAGAATAAGAATGCTAGACCGAAGTCCTGTTAAAAGCACATCATACAGCAGAAAGAAAAGGTTCAGCTCTTCAAGGCTATACAGGAAAGGTGCCAGTGAAGAGACAGAAGTAGAAATGGGAGGCTACTGTAGATTCCTAAAACCACAATGAATTTGAAGGTGTCATAGCACACTTAGCAGTTATGCATCTAGCTCCTTCCAATCTTAGGTCAATCGGTACAGTCTGGCTCTTTCCTTAATAGCTGAAAGTCGAAATGTCAGGTGTTAACAGATGTCTAACACAATGTCTTATCTCAGCTGCACACAGAATACTATTCATCTGACACAGTGACCTGAGACAGGTGTTATCCTGGGCTGAGTGCTCTTGCAGAGGGACCATGTAACTGCATGAAGCACATGCATGTTCCTTGTAAGCTTACTTGTCTGTGCAAGCAGAGACAACTGCTTCCTGCTTACCCTTTGTTCTCCTTGCTGCAGCACAATGTTCTCTGGTTTCAAGTCTCTGTGGATGATCCTGTTCTCATGAAGGTATCTGAGAGCAGAAGCTGAAACACAGAAAAAGCCAATTTTAAGAGCATAAGTAACAGTACCTAGCACGAGCTCAGTAAGGATTCAGTTCTATCTAGCAATAAGCATGGCTTTCACATCAAACCTTGTACAATCAAACATACAATGAAACACTAAGTGTAAGGTGTAAAGTTAGCATCATAGAACGCTGGACACAAACTGAGTTCTCTCTCTGAGTGTTCCCTCACATTCTTCCTTTAAACTGTAGTAACACTGGCTAGCTTCCAGTAGGCAAGGACCTCCCCACACTCCCAACACTTTTGGTAGATGATCAAGATCATAAAAGTTCAGTCTAAAATGGAGTCACTAAGGTCACTGCTGTATATTTAGAGAGTGGATTCAGGACTAAAACGGTTTCTATAGCTCAGACAACTGAAGGTACTGCTACCACTTACCAATGTCAGATAACAAGATAAGAATAGCTTCTTCTCGCAAGCCACAGCAATTCTCCAGCTGGTTCAGGTACTGCAAGTAAGCAACACAGAATGCAGTCTTTCCTTCCTCTACCCTGAGCAAGGCCCACAGTCCCGCAAATTCTCAGGGATACAAGAAATTTCAGCAACAACAATTAAATTCTCCAGAAGCACAAAATTCTATGGACTGTGACCTGTGGTAGCAGCAATTACATATTTGTAATTAAATCAGCCTTATTTTAATTGCATGGGAGGATAAAGGAGCAGGTGAAAGAAGTCACTGTCATCCCATTCTCATCCTTCTGTTTGTTCCATCCCTCTTTGCCATTTCCCCTGTGCCTGCCAATATCAACTCCAATATCAGGCCTAAAGTCTGTGTTTTAGCTATGGGCAGATTATAGCAAAGGTCAGAAAAGCCTGAGGATTAGAACTATCATGTGTTACTTCTTCCTATGACACACAGGAGTTAATCACTTTCAGGAAGGGTACAGCCTACAGATGCACCTACCCTTACAAAGGTCTTGGCCATACTCGTATACTGTTGCACATCCCTTACACTTGCCCTCATTCTTTATGTGCAAACTCCTCACAGTGTCACTTGCATCCAAAAAAATAAAAAAAGTTTCACAAAGCACTTAAGTCTCCAAAAGCTGAACCAAGGACCAAGCCACCAACACCTGTTGATGCCATGACTAGAATTAGAAAGCATCAGGATGTGAAAGCAAAGGTTTTAAGGGAAAACTTCAGTAGAAAACCTAGGATAAGATTAGAAGCTGATCCATTCCTTAGTTACCACCCCAGGGATCTCACCTTGCGGAGGTCTCCACCTTGGCAGTACTCCATGGCCAGCAATGGCAAGTCATTTGGTGCGAGCTTCTGCATCCCTTCAGGAACATCACGGGCAGCCACCACATTGGGATGGTTCAGTCTGCGGAACAAAAATTAGGTAAGTACGTTCTGCAACTGCTATACAGTTTCACATGTTCCTGGTCATTACCTAAAGTCGTACATGGTCACAAATCCTTTTAGAAACAAAATGAGTGAATTCTAAAGGTTTGCATCTTTCACGGATCTAGACTCCTTCCAACTCTGGCATTTCACATGCAAGACAGTGTGTTTCTTCAACACATATGCATTACAGATCTGTCTGGAAGGTACAGCAACAAGCCTTGCAAGGAGTGCAAGGCAGTCTGTTGCCACCGTCCAGAAAAGACCCACACTGCAATCAGACCACTTACACCCGAAAATGTTAATCCAACACCCCAAGGGACTGCCCCAGCACAGACATTAAGTCAGGCAAAGCAGCGGCTAGGTAGCAGCGTTGTTGTAGCGCTGAGGGCACAGCAGACGAGACGAAGACGGCAGTGTGAGACCCAAGAGTCTCACGCAGCAAAACGTGAAGTTTTCTTACGCGTGAACTTACACGCACTTGCCGCCTCAGCGGACCGGGCACCTCCCGGAAGGGGATACCTTGGCGGCCGGCGGCCGAAAGCCTTTCCCAGCATTTCCCTCAGCGCACCCGTCAGATCCGCGCTCCAGGGCCGCCTCCGCCACGCGTCCCGGGGCACTGACCCGACACCGCGCAGCGACCCCTCCGCCCGGCCCGGAGCAAGCGGGCACCGGCCGCGGCCCGAGAACACCGCCGCCCCGCCTCACCTCTTCATGATCTGTATTTCCAGCGCCCAGCGGTCGCGGTTGCGCGGGCTCAGCTCCTGCCGGCACTGCTTGATGGCCACCTGCTCGCCGGTTTCCTGTGGACACAGCAAGGGTTGGGCTGAGCCCGGGTCCCGAACCGGGGCGCCGCGGGCCCGGCCACCGCCTACCTTGTTGTGCCAGCGGATGACGTTGCCGAAACCGCCGGTGCCGAGGCGCTCCCGCATCTCCCAGGGGCCGCAGGTCAGCGCCTGCAGCGCGGGCGGGCGGCTCATGGCGGGCCCGGCTCCGCTCCGCGGGACCTACGCTTCCGGCTCCGGCGCGAGCGCCCGCCCTTAAAGGGGCCGCGCCGGGCCGGCGCTGGGCTCGGGGCCGCCCCGGCGAGGAGCGGGGGAGTCGCGATCGCCGTGGCCGCGATATCGCGTGTAGTCAGGGGCTCGGGAGGAGAGGAGAGAACAGCTCGTGGGCTGTGTAAGTAAAATTGCCGAGTTGTCTCTTCTTCCCACAGCATCTCCAAGATCTGCCAATCCGGAACGCACCATTTGCTTTTCCCACCGCACCGCCCGAGCCAAAGCGCTATTCTGGGCATTACATCGGGTTTGGATACTTCTTCCTTCTGGGCTGGCTGGCGTGAGGTGCTTTAATGCCACCGCAAAGACGCACAACAGTACGAGGGTGGAAAGTGCACTCCAAGATCTACCACAACTCCAGTCGCCTGCGCTGGACCTGCCAAAGCCACCGGCCACAGAGGTTCCCGTCAGGGTGACGTGGGCCTACTGTGGGATGTCATGATGTCACACTTCGTCACTGCCATTAAACAGTCCTGCTGAAATTATCCTGAGGATCAACTTAGAGAAAAGCCAGTAGATGGTGCTTGAGAGAACAGACCCTTTTATTGCTGGCTTTCCTAAAATATGTTAAGCCCTACAAATGGCACCACACTCTGTAGGCAATTATAGTTGTCCTTAAGCTGTGAAAAGCCAGGAAATAATTTCTGAAATCTTCCCCCATGGCCATCACTTTGTTAGAATCTTTAATCTAGAAATCAAATGGTTATTATCTTAAAAAATAAAATAAATTAGCCCCTGCTCATTCAGCAGTGTTCAATCTCAACAACTGGAAGTCCCTTCCAGAAACAGTCAAATGCATCTACACTTAAATCAGATTTATCGCAGTAATGTTATCACCAGCACTGTGACTCTCGGAGAAATAAATTTGATAATATTGACACAGATCTCCATGCAGATACAGAGTACCCAGTGGTTCATCTTTACCATTATGCAAAATAACCAGTGCTGTGCTTTCCAAACGAGGACTCCACGCAGCTGCTGCTGAAAATGGAAGTCCCTCACATACTGGTTCTTACATCTTATACTAAATTCTGTCAGGAGCTTGATTGCTAGTGTGTCACATGCTAGTGATTCAGTTCCAAGCAGGTAGGACACATTCATCACTTAATAATTGCAGCAATGACTGTTTTCATAACATGCCCTAAGATCAGCTCTAAAACTGATCATCACATTTGTCTGCCACACTTTGATAACTGAATACCTCATGACCACATTCTGGTAAGTAGATCTTAATTTTCTAGAATGAGTAATATCAGTGAATATGTAACTCTGGCCCTCAACATGCTGTTCCTTATTTGTATCTAAAGTTCTAAGAAGTTTTGCTCATTTAACTTGAAAACTCCCCTGTTTCTTCTCCCATGGCTCTGTTCAGGGCATGCTTTGCTCCACAATCGGGTTAGGGCCTCTCTGACAAACATCTTAATTAGGAGCACAGCACATTACACTTGTGTGTGAAACAGGAGTTTCTCGTTAATAGGACTAAGTCTACATACTGCAGACTTCTAATTATATTAGAAATAATACAGCTGTGCATTCACTCACACTCCTAGAAGCATAATGGGACAGGACAGGTAGCTGTAAGGGATACGTACTATTTTGTCATTGAACAATAAGGTGTTCAATGGGGAAAAAATTGTTTTGAAAACTGAATCTGCTCTCTGACTGGGAATGAGAAAGAACAAAACAAACTGGCTGTAAAATCCAGCAGCATGCTAGCAAGTATCCCGTCCCGCACAGGACTCCCTCCCCGACAATCCGGACGCCAGCCGCCTGCCTGGACCATCCCCTAGAGGCTCAGGAAGGGGTGGGATGCGGACAGCACGCCCCATGGCCCAGCTCCATCAGCACGCTCCACCCCCTCGAGTGGCGCTACAAGTAGGACAGAGAGATCAGAGCAGACGCACAGGAAACACAAACCTAGACTGGTCTGGAAAGAAAATCATCAAGACAGTACAGAAGAGAAAAAGCAAAAAGGTAGGCACTACTCTGCACCTGTTTCAAAAAGGGCATTTCCTGTTTTCAACATCAATGGCACTGTCATTAAATACTATTAAATATTATTATTTAATAAAACCCAATTTAATAAATGAAGCACCATGATAGTTAACTAACTGAGCTATTGCCTTCCTGCTTTTGTAGAAATTCATAGTGTAGGTAAAGCTGCTAACTTTCAGTTGTTTCAAGAAAGCTGAAGCTTTCTAGGGAAAGGGCTGACAGCCTTAGGCTCTGACCAGTTTGGCAAGGAGGAGTTTCCTGCACAAAGGACATTAGCAGAAGAAATTAAGAGTTATGGAGAAATAACTTGATGATAAGGTGACACAGAGAACTAGCTGCAAAAAGAGAATTTATCTAATCTTCCCAGTAGGAGATGAGACTATACCTTTCACCCCAGGTTCCAAAGCATTATAATGGAGGGACACAGAGGAGGAGGAGGGTGGGCCATCTTCACTTCTCCCTAAATATGCTTCTCCTTAAATGTGGCCAAAACCACAGGAAATACTGAGGATGATTTCAGAAACAAAGACTTTAAAATATTCATTTCCTCCAATGTCTTCAAAGACTACAGCATCTTACTTTTGTTTTCTTTTGGGTTTGTAGCTCTTTCCCCCCAAAACAGAAGTCTGTTTGTTGTATTTTTAAGGAGAAATAGTTCAAATCTGCTATTCATCTGCTTGGTTCAGAAAAGGGATACAGAAACGCTTCATCCAGAAGGCAGGAAAAAACAGCAAGGGTCTGCAGTCTGTTGCTTCAACTATATCAAGACAGTGGATCATCATCAAGAAAGCTATGAGGGCTATAGATTCAGAAACAGTGTATTTTGGAATGGACGAATTATGTCATTGGGAGGAAAGAGAGCTACTTTTAATTTCTGTAGATGTTGCACTTAGGGACACGGTTTAGTGGTGGATTTAGCAATGTCAGTTTTACAGTTGGACTCAATGATCTTAAAGGTCTTTTCCAACCTAAATGATTCCATGATTAATGACTTTTTGTTCACATTTGATAAGTTACAGCTATTTTTTAGGTCTTATTCCACATAGGTAAGATAATGCTCACATTATTACTGCTTAGAAAGGCTGTTAGTAATAATATGTTAATATGTGGTGTTTTAAGTGTTCCTGTTGATGATGCTTCAGCAAAAAGAGACAAATTTAAGGTATCACATATTGTTATGTCCTAATGTACTTGAAAGTGTAGAATCAAAATGTCAGAACATCACATCTAGGTCTTTGACTTATTGGTCTAGTATTTTTGATTGGAAAGCCGCACACTGTTTATGAGAGCCCTACCAGATGCACATTGCTTGCAGGTTTCTGCTTGGAGCCTTGTAAACATACTTTTCAAACAGTCATATGATTTCAATTTGACAGCTTGTCATTCCAGTTGACTGGCCTAAGTTGTACCTTTCCCAAAACTGAAAATTAACACATGGTAACATCTGTTACCAGTTTTCCATGCATAGTGGGACAGCAGCCATCAGTGGATGGACAGGTATCCCACAGGGAGAGGGGGAAAGGCTGCAGCACTATAAGCTAAGATAGCCTGAACAGGGGCAACAGAAATCAGTGGAAGACAGGATGTGACATCTGATGCAAAACCACTTTAGAGAGACTATCTACAGCACTTTGCAGTATAAACACTTGCTGTGTACAGCTAGAACCTACTTGTACAGATGAATGTATGAGATGAACTTGATTAAGCTATGCAGGTGCTTTTTAAATAGAGATTCCTCATGTCAGTCTTCCAGGCAAAGAAAATATAAAAAGGACATTTTTAAGTTTAAAAGATGTTTCTTGCTACCCCCTGAAAATGATCTGCAGTTTCCTGCTGGTTTCAGGTAGCTAGGACTTCATCCAAGATATCAGTTAGGCCAGCTGTCCTCCCACAAAAAACAAACAAACAAAAACAAAAAAACCCCACCCAAAAAAAACCCAAAAAAAACCACCCCAAAAAACCTGATGTTGCCTTGTTTTTGGGGCATCTTAGCAGGTACCTCAGAATTAAGGCTTCAACAGTTCTTTACCGTGCTTCCCAGGCAGGAATTCTAACAAGGCAGCTCAACCGTGATCTAAGTAGTTTCACTGAACAAAGCTTTCCTTGAAAGCGCCTTAGCTATCAGAATCTTGTTTCCTACGGGTGTAAGAACTTCAAGCCTTCTCCACAGATAACAACAAAGATCCCCTGTGATACCAACAATTTGCAAGTTAAAACATTGCCACTGTGGGATTCAGAACACAAACCTGTGTAGCTGTAATAATGAGCCACAGCTGCAGGGAGTAAGAATACTACACAGGGTTATGGCAGAAACCAAGCGACTGGATGGCAGTTCAGAGCATTCGCTTCGGCTTTGGGAATGCTGCTGATTTAGTTCAGATTCAATTGAAGTTGAAATTGAATGTTGAAAATCAATTAATTGAAAATCACTTGTACCACTTTTAAAAAGGCTTGTTATACAACGCAAAATGTTTCCAAAGAGAAAATAGCTTGAAAGTATATAAAAAGCATACTGTGACATCTACGGACCAATACAAATCACTGAGAGATGCACCGAATTATAAGGATTTTATCATCAAGATGTGACTCAAAGATAAAGCATGGAGTAATAAAGGTTCTCGGAAGATGTTCTTGTGAATCTTTTCAGTCTGACTTGCAACTTAAGTCCCCTCTTTTTGCAGCCTGATGATGAGAAATCACATCCTAAATTATCCTGTTGTACTCCTGATTCTGCTTCAGAAACTGGACTACTTGTGCCTTTTGCTTTGAACAAATTTTAAAACAGACAAACAATGAAAGAAACCCAACGACAAAACTACTGAAAAACCACAGAGTCTTTTTTACTGAAAAACCATATTAGCCTTGAATCCCAATTTATGACTCATGTATCATACTTCAATTTCACCAGCTGTTATCCAGCTGCCTTCTCTGGCTTTATATAAACAGAGTCTGAGCTCATGATTTCTGGAAGTAGTAGTTTTCTCAAATAATTGGGTTAGCTTTCTGCATATAACATAGATGATAAAAAGGTGACAGTGTGGGCAACAGTGCCTGGATATTATTTCAAATATTTGGAACTTCAGGGCAATCCTAGAGACTAGAAATTAAATTGTATCTTCTTGTCTGTATCTTGTGCCTGCTATTGTATCACACTCCCAGCTCTTGGTTTGTAGAGGAGGTATTATATTTTAAAAGGAAGAGAGAAAATGGACTTCTGGTGTGGGACTTGTTCAAAGCAGGGGAGGTCCACCACATCTACATCACACCTTCACAATCTCCCACTAGGGATCAATGAAGGTTCTCTCCCAAGCGTACTGATATAGGAGTCAGACTAGGTAAGTAAATTGATTTGGAGCAAGTAGAAACTCTTTCTGGTGGACTGAGGAGGGCTTTGAAGTGTAAAGCTGCTGAAGGGATTAGGGGGAATAATTATAGTTGCGACTGCATAGAAGTGACATACAGAAAGATGCTGCAACAAATAAACAACACTATCATAACGAAAGCTAGCCTGCTAGACCACTGCCATGCTCTGCCTTTTTTAGCAAACTCATATGATAACAGTAAAAACTAAAGGCTTATAAGAGACACAGCAGTACTGTCCTCACCTATCATCAAGCAAAGTCATTTTGCCTACACATCCTCTACACAAGAGAGAAGCCTTCAGTCTCACCCAAAGCAGCAATCATACAAAAAATGCAAATCCTCTTAAACCACTGTTACCATAAACTGACCCTTCAGTAGATGTCTGTGTCTCCTCAAGAGATCTCTTAAGTAGGTGTCAGTAATCTCAATCTCAATTAACGCATTCAAATCACCATCAGACAAGCCTATCTCTCTAATAGTGCACACGGTACTGTTGGCATCCTGCAATTTAGGGAAAAAGTACTTGGAATTTACTTCTGTCTTATTCCCCAGGAAACACCTTCTCAGTTTCCTCCAGACATAAAAGAATGTGCTTTAGCTTATCAAGTTTCTAAGTCTATCAGGTAAAAGCACATCTGGGTCCAGCCTGGCAGTTTCCCCAGGAAGACCAGGATAGTTAGACCAGACAGCTGAGAAGCGATGGGTTGAAAATGTTTAAAAAGAACTTTCATAATTTAAAACTTTCATGTAAAGTTACACCTTGAACTCCGTTCACACTGTAAAACTTGTTTGTTCAACATCTTTTTTTTTTTTTTTTTTTTTGTCTCTAAAGATAATTTGAGATTTGGAACTGATGTGGAAAACACTCAAAATGGAGGGCAAACTCCCATGTCTCCTTCTGCTGGTGGGAGCAATCATGACTGCCCAGTGCCAGGTAAGAGGCTAATGCATCAAATAATTCTCTTGCCATCTTCCTGTATTTTCAGCGGCACTTCTTACCATTGACTCCAGCTGTCTGCATCAGTCAGAAGGAGAATCTGCTTAGCTCACTAGAAGTCAGAGGAATAAATGTTACAAAGTAGTCTACCTCTTGTTGTGGATGCGTTATGTGTTATCCTGGTTGGTTTTCATGTCAGTAAGAAAGTCTTCTCCAGATATTATTTGTGTATCTATTCACTGTCGTCTTTCCTTGTTAATAAGAATTCCATTGTAACCAGCCTTTCATTTTCTATGGTCATCATCTTCATCACTACTCTCACTTAAAACTGGACATCAATGGTTCCCTTGTCCCCTCACTTTAAGCCGCACATCGCACACAACTTGAGTAAATGCTACACAATTCTAAAATGTTTACTCCCTTTCTCAAAAAATTGCTAGCCCACCCTTCCTCCTTCTTTTCATCTTCTTTCTTTTGTGGCCTACTCAAAGAAGCTTTCTAAATTGGTTTCTTCCATAAAACTTCATCCAAAATATTTCATTTAATTGGCTGCAGGAAACACATCTCTTAAAGATAATCAAGCCACAAAGTCTTATGGGGAAACTGCATGTCAGTGAACAAAAGTAACTGCTTTTTGAATTTACCTTGGTAATTATTTGCTTGAACCTCCTTCAAACAGCAGAAAGCTGACAAGCTTTAGTTAGCATTTGCAATGCCCCGAGAGCGCATAATGACTTCACACACAACCTGAGTACAATGTATCCCAAGTTCACATCACTCAAATGACAAGCAATCACCTGGTAATCTGTGGCAACTAAATGTTTTACAATTCTTAGGAACCCATATTGAGCTACTAGAGGCACTTTTCACTGAACTGTCTGACAAGAGGGTAGACAATTCCTCAGAGCTTCCCTGATTTACATGCCCTCAAGAAAAAGACTGACTCTTTGAAGGTACTTGTTCTCTCATATTTTTAAGAGAGCAGTTACTCACAGAATTAACCTTCTTTGCTTGCAGGGCTTACACATGCGTTTCAAACGAGGAGCCAGATCTAGAGGTAAGCAGGCTAACTAAAACCATGTTAGCTGGAGCAATATGAACATGGGAGGGGAAAGCACATGATGTTGAAGAAACAGAGCCTGAAAGCTTTTTGTCACGGTTATGTGGATGAGAGATTCAGAAGGCAAAATATCAGACCATTAATACCATCCACAACAAAGTTTTCCCCTCCCTCTGCTCTTCCTGAAAGAAAAGAAGGCCAGTCAATAGTGGAATAGTACATCTGGCAGCACAGCAAAGAAAGAGATGGGACAGTTGTGGTCTGAGAAGGAGAAAGGGCAACCCATTAGACAGATGGTCCCATCACAGATACTTTTCTCCTGGAAACAGAAGGGAGTCCTTTAGCTCAGCGAGGTCTTTTCCAGTATTCTCTAAAAGAGGATTTCCTTTCTCTGATTACAGCCATTTGCACAGATAATTCATCCGCAGAAATTTACCAACACAGGGGGACCTGGCTGAGGCTTTCAGGGAGCAGAATAGAATACTGTAGGTGCGACAGTGGTCGGAGTCGCTGTCACACTGTGCCTGTCAGAGGTATGTATGACAAAGAAAAAGGAAATGGTGATTGTCCATCTAATCATCCTAAAGAAGAACTCCACAGTCAGGGCCAGAGTTACTGCACAGAATTTTTTTCTGGGAATAGAAGAGGATAGAAATGAAAACACTGTACGTTGTCTTGGGCAGGGTTAAGTGGGAGTGGGCATGGGGCTGAGGAAGTCTAATAAAATATATGGAAAAAATGAAACAAATAAAGAATGGAAGCACTACATAAAAAAGGCTGTAAGAACATGGCAATACCAGGTGGGTAGGGAAAACCAGAAGAGGCTAAAGGAGGCTGACAGGAAAATGGAGGATGTGTATACATTGCCAGCTTCTTGCTTCTGTGAAATCTAACAGTATTTCCTGTCTTTTGCTTATTCCACAGTCTGCACTAGAAATAAATGCTACAATGGGGGCCAGTGTTCACAGGCATATTATTCCCCACAACTCTTCATTTGCCAGTGCCACCAAGGTTTCTCAGGGAAGCAGTGTGAAATAGGTGAGTATATCACATCAACTGCTGTGAGCAATGCTATTGCAATGCTATTGATGTTAGCTATGCAGTGCACAAGGATGAGGTACCCAGAAGTTCCTGCTGTAGGCTAGGCTCTCTAATAAGTTGTCTTTTTTATTCTAAAGCTAGAATAACCAAAGAACTTTCAAGGACACCTGGGATGTTCTAGGTGTCTCTTAATAAAACTGTGAATTTTGCAACTGAAGACCTTCATGTACACTTACAGTCTGCCTGACAGAGCATTTTCACTGACTTACTAGACAAGATGTCTGAGAACTAGATTTAAACAGAACAGAGACTGGGGAAGCTGTGTGGGAAAGAATTTGAATGCTGTCCTTACATTTTTTTCCCTTTTGTTCAGATACTGAAGTTAAATGCTACAAAGACACTGGAGTAACATATAGGGGTACCTGGAGCATGACAGAGAGTGGAACTGAATGTTTAAATTGGAATAGCGATGGCTTGGTGAACTGGAGGTACAGTGGCCAAAGAGAGGATGCTGCTGAGCTGGGATTGGGCAATCACAACTATTGCAGGTGAGAGGCTGATGGCACACAGGTCAGAGCCACAGGAATCAGCCCATTCAGAGAGCCTGGACCAAAAGAATGGCTGCTTGCTGTAGTCTGATTCCAAGCAGGGAACATTCTGCACAGGTGCAGATACTGTGCAGCCCGTGAGCAGTAATTGCAACATCTGTAGACATATCTGAACTTCAGGTCTTCCTAGACTGGATGTTTATGGCAGACTACAAAATGCAAGTATCTCTCACCCCACAGGCTTTCCCTTGCCCCTTCCCAGCCCTCCCTAAACTCCATTTGTAATTCAGTTTCCTACTGCTTCAAATCCTGGTCAAAACTGTAAAAACATAGTATTTCCTGTACATGACCTAAACTGCACAAACATGCTGTCCACTCCTGCTAGCTACTTGCCATCTCATCTTCACTTCAATGTATTACACATTTTTATAATTAAAATAGGAATTCTAGCAACTTCTGATGGTTCAGTCCACTCTTCACTGCAGAGTAGGACTAAGTTAGCGAAGTAGATGGCCTACATGTCACTATTGGCAATAGCTTTATAATGATGCACAATATTGTAACTCTTTCAGAAACCCAGATGAGGATTCCAGACCTTGGTGCTATATCTACAAAGGGGGAAGGTACACCTGGGAACACTGCAATGTGCCTTCCTGTTCAAAAGGTACATGCAGGGAATGGACTTTGGAATTTCCATTATTCACTGCATATATAAGGGTTCTCTGTGAACTTGGGCTATTTCTGTAGCCTAAAAAGTTGAGACTCTCATGTTTTAGTATTTATAACACTGAGAGAATGAGATACATAGAGGTAATATATAGATGCCTTGATAGAAATCACACCTAGGATTTCTATCTGAACTGACAGGTTCACATCAATTGGTTAATGTGCAGCTTTCTTACTGAAGCTAGGAACCTCAACTGCAGATCTGGAAGAGGCACAGATTACCGTGGCAGCCACAGTGTTACCAGTTCTGGAGCTACCTGTTTGAAGTGGAATTCTCGAATCCTTGTCAACAAGTTATATACTGCTTGGAGAAGAGATGCCTACCAGCTGGGCCTTGGTAGTCACAATTTCTGCAGGTATGCAGTTGGTTATAGAATAAAAAAAAAAAAAAACCACCAAACTGTCTTGCAGTACTCTTAAGGCAAGGCTCTAGTCTTTTACATGGATTAGTAAAGCATAGGAAGTACATTACTGGTGACAATGAAACTCACTCCCAATAGTAATTTTATTCCACCTGACCTATTTATGCTTCTCTAAGATCAGACTCCACAAGTGCAAATTTCATGTGCCCTTAGGGCCCTCTGAATCTCTAGAAAAATCAAAAAGAATACACTTGGGTCACAGTCTGATATCTTTAGGTCTCTGCAAACTCTCTGCAGATCTGATAATTAAAATAGCTCTTCTCTCTCCTATGCTACAGGAATCCTGACAATGACAGCAAGCCCTGGTGCCATGTCCTGAAAGGAAATCAGCTCACATGGGAGTACTGCAATGTGCCTACTTGCTGTAAGGATACCAGCACTCCTGGTTGTCTCTTTCTTTGAAGCATTACTGTCCTGCATGTCATCTGTATTAAAATAAGATCTGGAGGGCAAAAAGCTGTATTACACTCAAGCATCTTCCAGTTAAAAAAGAGCTGGAGTTAAACAAACAAACAAGAAAACCGTTTTGGAGCAGAAAGAGATTCTGTAGCTCCACTCTCACAGAAGTGCCTTTTGGTCTGCCAGAAGGGAAGATGGCAGAAATGGAGAACAGGAAAGGCAGGGTTTCCTTACTGTATTTTTCAAATCAGAATACAAGTTTCCTAGGAAACAAGGATGAGTCAAATACTAAACAGTTTGTGGCAGGCTGCCTCAACATGGCCTGGTGACTAGGAGGCTCTTAGCCCTAACTCAAAGCAAGAGTGCCTGAACAAAAAGCCTATTTTTGGGTTTGTCATCCACAGCCACCTGTGGCTTACGGCAGCACAGAGTACGCCAGTACAGGATTAAAGGTGGTTCCTACGCAGACATTGCAGCTCACCCGTGGCAAGCTGCCATCTTTGTGAAGTATCACCGAGTGCCTGGAGAGCACTTCCTCTGTGGAGGAATTCTGATCAGCTCCTGCTGGGTTTTGTCAGCTGCTCACTGTTTTGAGGAAGGGTAAGTTGAGGATTCAGTACTATCTGGGGGAAAAAATGTCTGGAAAATAGAAGCATCCAGTATAGCTTTACTGGAAGGGTATAAGACTTGGAAAAAAAAAAAAAAAACCCTCTTTATCCCAGTAAGTCTGCACTAAAGATTATAGTTAATTGTGCTGAGCATTACAGAGAGGCATTTAATTGGGCAAACTAGCAGGATGGCATTAAGGTGCCACAGGAGAGTATCAGATACTTTAAGAACAGAATTGTCAACACACAATGCAGAACCATCTGAAACTTGAGAACAGCAAGGGGCTGGCAGAGGAGCTTTGCCCTGATGGCTGTAAGCACACAGAACAAAAATGAAGGCAAATAAGTTACTTTGAAGTCAAACTGCCTGGGTAACAAAGTAGTAATAGAGCTAAAATAAAAATAAATTTTTAAAAAGGCAAAAAGCAGACTTTCCAATAACACATCTTCAAGGGAAGGGTGCACTCCAGTAAAAACAGGAATAGACACTCTCTTTTCTTCAGCTTTAGTACAAATCAGCTGAAGATTGTGCTGGGTAGGACTTCCCGAGCAACTCCCGAGGAAAATGAACAGAAGTTTCAAGTGAAGAACTACACTGTGCATCAGACATTTGACTCAGAAAATTTCAACAATGATATTGGTAAGAACTTCTCTGACTCTGTGACTGGAAGGTCATGGTTGGCTCAAGTTTGTGATTAATGAAGTGGGGATATTTTTTCCTTGTTCAGCTCTGTTGCAGTTGAACTCAGATGCAGATGACTGTGTTGTTGAAACAGGCACTGTCCGCACAGCCTGCCTCCCCACGCCAGAGCTGCAGCTGCCTGACTGGACTGAGTGTGAGATCTCTGGTTATGGGAGAAATGAAGAATGTAAGTAGAAGATAAAAGTCTACATGTCCAGAGCTTGAGTCCTCTACCCTCAAAGAATTCAAGCCTTTAGCATCACTGAATGCATAATGTATCATATTGGCTTATAGGAGCACTACAAAATGTACGTAGGAGTTACTCAAAATCAAGTTTTGCTGTAAGTTATTCATCTCAGTTCTGTCATTTGCAGGGGTTGGTCTGTCAGTAGTAGAGTCTTCCTTGATACTCTTCACAGTACAAAACTAAAAAAAAAATGGCACAACGAATAAGGTAGGAGAGACATAAGATTTGCAATCAGGGCTGCCACATCCTCTGTACTCAGTACATTTAGATACTGTAATTTGGACAGAAATCCATCTCTGTTAAGCCTTGATATACCATATAGTTGCAGATTGATGCATTATTCTAAGAGACCTTGGCTATACAGAGATTAGCAAAAAAAAAAAAAAAAACAAACTAAAGAAGTAAAAACCCCAGATATACATTAAAAGGCTGGTTAAATTGTTTTTAAAGTGAACTTTAACAAACAGAAAAAAAAGCTGTCTGAAAGTGTACAAAGTCAGACCTGTATTTAAAGCAAACAAAAACCCCCCAGCCCTTATTTTATTTCCTTCCTTTTCCATTTTCTTTAAATTCTCTAGCTTGTAAACTTAGTAAGACAAAAACTGTGAAGCATGCATCACGCAAGACCTAATCAGAGTTTGGATCCATAGGGGTTTTGGAACAGACCTAAAGACATAGCATGTAAGGAGGGCATAAAGTATTTTTGAAGTGCTTTTAAAGCTGGTCCTCAGCACTGCTTACAGGGAGGACAGGATAAACTCTGAGAGGGAAAAGATGCTGCAACTGTAATTCAAAACTCTACTGAATAACAACAATCCTGCCAATTTTTGGTTTCGTGCAATTGTAGCTATACAGGAGAATAAAACCGATATCCAAAACTGACCACCCAAATCTCTTCCATTCCAACATAAGTGTACCAGTTACTCAGTATTATGTATGACAAAGCATCTAACTTTTGTTAGTGCAAGTCTAATGTTAAAAAGTTAGGATCCTGTTTCATACAGTTAAGGCATTTTCATAGACATTTCCCATGACTTCACTTTGATTGATGTAACTGTGCAAAGATGACTTATCCACACAAGAAACCTGGCAGTCTTTAATTTGGAGCCTGCATAAACCTCTCTAGCTTGCTGAAGAAACAGTATTGTTTCTCAACTAGATTTAAGCTGTTCTGATTATTGAAGTGGAACACCCAAGATATAAAAAGACATTTTTGCAAGGAAATTTTAGTTTAGCCACAGAGCTACTTCTATTCACTCTCCCCTAAACTATGGAAATGGAATTGCAACTTTTAAAAAACATATATATGCACATACACAGACATATATACGTATTTATATTGTCATTTTTCTTCCAGTTTCTCCATTCTATTCAGAGCACCTGAAGGAAGGCCATGTCAGATTGTTCCCAGCCAGTCGGTGCACAGCACGGTATCTAGACAACCGGACAGTTACAGAAAATATGCTATGTGCAGGAGACACAAGGAACCTTGATGATGCCTGCAAGGTAAACTAAATTCTGTTATTTTTTCTTGTCTCTTTTCTTTTCTCTGTACTTTGAGCTAACTAAACAAAAAGCTTCAGAAAATAGTTTAAAGAAGTTATGCATTTGCCTACATGGCAGTTCTAGTAGACTTTTGATGAACAGAACTGGTGGCTCCTCTTTCATTTCTCTTCCCCCACCACTCATGGAGAGGAAGGCAGGAATCACTTAAGCAATCAAACCAGAGCAACACAGACTGAAAATCCCAAATACAGGAAATACCACAAAACTGAACAGGAAAATCCACCCCAGCATTTCCTAGTATTTTCTGTTATGTGAGCGTGCAAAACACTCAGCAGGAGGTTGTGTAGGAGGAAGGGGGTGCCCCTCTACTGAAAAGTAGAGAAAAAAAAGAATAAAGGCTGAAAGGTGGTAGAGAGCAATGACACGAGGAAAAAGGAAGGCGTGCATTCAATCCATATCCTTTCTGTTTAAACAGCTATTTAATAATTTTGCTTTACTGTTACACACAGCAGTATAACACACCTTGGATCTTTATAGTTTGAATAAGGGCCTTCCTCTCTTTGTTCTTTTCAACATTTTATCTGCATTTCATAAATGAGCTCCATACAAAGTTAGACACTTCAGTGTTACATTTTTCTGTGTCTCTCCCCATAAGAGGAGCATTGAGGGAGTCTGGAACATAAAAGTGACTTAGGTAAAAGTACTGTTACTAAGAGCTCTTGATTTGTGAGCATACTACGTAAGGTATTTCTGTAAACACTAGTGCACCCCTAAAGCCAGAGGGGGTGGGAAAAGCAATGCAAAACCAAAAGAAAGAGATTGTTACTAATCTCCTACTTCTCTGTAGGGCGACTCTGGAGGGCCTCTGGTCTGTATGAAGGATGATCGTATGTATGTGATTGGAATCATCAGCTGGGGAATAGGCTGTGGCCGAAAAGACATACCTGGTGTTTATACAAATGTGACTCGTTATCTTGACTGGATTCAGGACACCATGAAACTCTGAGAAAGAAAAATGAACCCTTTCCAATCTTGCAACCATGCCCTCACAGCTTCTTTCTGGGTGCTTTAAGTGTGCTGACAGGGCTTCCTGTTTGTCCAGATGCTTATGACTTCTAGTACAACAGGAAGACAAACTGCAATGTTTGGGAAGGGCATGTTCTCATAATACTCTCCCTATTACAGGTTATTAGAAGCTAATCATCCTTTTCCCCAACATCACCAAACTTTCATATTGCATCAAAGCACATAAGTACAATAAAAAATTATTTTTGGCCCTGAGTGAATAAACTGAGAGAGATCATGCATCTCTTTAGCAGCTAAATTGTTTTAAGAAAGGGTGTGAAGTGAAGGGGACATTTAATTTCCTGAAAGCTTGATCTCCCTCCTTACTTGGCTGTACAACTGGCAGACGTTAAGCTCTGTATATACAGAGCATCTGACTTTGCTAATTTAAGCTGGTTTCAATAGAAGCTGGTTCCCAATAGAAAAAACAAAAGCTGTAGGCATGGGCTGCTTATTTTCAGATCAATATACTACTTATGTCTTCAGTTTGAAACCGATTAATTAAGTGAGTTTGAGCTTAAACTCTCTGGGCAAATTCAGGATGGCTTGCTTATTAGGACATTTTATTCTTTCACTTGGTTTTGCTCCTGGTAATGGAATAGGTAAAAATTTTAAAACTGGCTTGCTCTGCCACAGAATCAGTGCATATTTTTTGACTATTAAGTTTCTATGCATTATCATCTGATATGAAGCAAAAGCTCTCTCTTCTCTGCAGCAGGGCAAAACAAAGGACAAGTGTATTGGTACCTGTTTTACGTGCCTGCTAGATTTACATCCACAAGTAAAGGCCAAATCAGATATCACAAGGCTGTGTTTGTCCTTTAACAGAACACAGGACAGGTACAACCAAATCACCATGAACTAGAATCTCAGTAATCAGCATTATTTCCTTGCACTGCAGCTGCCACATGACGCTAAGTGCCATCTATGCACATCCTAAGAGTGAAGCCTCTCTGAGAGCTTCTCTTTTATCCCATTGTTTTGTAAAGAGAAAACAGGTGTAACTACCATTTTACAAAAGGAAAACATTGTATTGAGGGTACAAAATTAATTTAGTTTTATCATCATTCAGTAGCTAGAAAACTAGCCTGTTGTACTTGGGAAATTCAAACCATTGTAACACAAAATGTTTACTCTCACAGTTTTTAAGGAGCTCTCTGATAACCTACTAGCATAACAACTACTCAGATAAAGAATCTAAGCAGGTATAGAAGAGAGATTTGGTAAGATGGCCATTACTCTCTCAAAGGCGTTTTGTTAATGGCAGTCTCATAAATGGTCTGTGAGTCTAGCAATGGTCTAGCTACCGGCTTAGAAACTGACCTCAAAGAGATATTCTCTAATGGCCTCAGAGGAACAGTGGTGAAAATCCAGTTAGTTTCAGCAACAAGTCTCATATTCCAGCCAGTGGAAGGAGAAAATATGTTTTTTAATGAGGAGTCACAGTTCAGGTTTTTGGTGTGATTTTTTTTTTGTTGCTGTTGCTAGTTTTATTTTATTATTAAGCTAGAGAAAAATACAAATTAATTTCCCTTCACTTCCCCTAAGCCCACTTCCAAGCACTCTTGTGCCTCACTATCTTGGTATTCCCAAGCCTGCCAAATACCTGCAGCCTGTAAAACAGTCTAAACTATTTCACTGAGTAATGCAAGTCAGAGTCCTCAGGAAGGCAATTTTTGTTTTGCAATTCAAACAGTCTATTAAATACAATATTTGAGCTCAATACGATCTATCAGCCGCTGATAAAATGTAACTGAACCACACCTGACACAGATCTCTTTTAGAAAAATAGAACCTACAAAAATGTAAGCTGCAGAGAACAGTTTTACCTCACAGCTATTACCAATTCTTGGAAAATACCATTAAATGAAATATCCAAGCTGACAAAGAATGCTAGATAAGCCCTAGCTGCCATCTCTGCACTTGTTCCTTCCTTTCATCCCGATCTGTCTTCTGAGTCATCTTCTCTGTAGCTGACTAAAAGAACGGCCCAGAATCAACTCCAAATTTTTAAATGTTTCCTTATCCTTCATTTTTTAATAGATCCTTAATCTGGGATATTTACCAAATCCTTGTCCAATAGCGAGCATCTAGTATTCTCCAGCCTTACTTCAAATTGCATTTCATTTCTCAGAAGTTGCTACAACCTACATCAGTGCATTTAACTGCCTTTCTCTGGCTCCCTTACCCATTACATCCCTCCCTGATAAAAAGAAATCCCTGAGATGGTTTCCATCTTTACAACAACTTTCCCAATTCTTACACGGTTTTTATCCCTACTTGTCCTCTTTCAGCAACATAGTAGCACCATCTTGAGACAAGGTCTAAGAATAAGGACTGCCATCTGCCTACTTGCTTTCATCTGACTTTGCAACTGACATTGTCATATTCAAGTTTCAGAACTCTAGTTGACATCAGCATCTTTTGTAATTGAAGTACACAGCTGCTCCTCATGTTTCCCCTGCAGAAGTCCTTCTTATGTCCAACTTATATCATTGAAGTCGTTGTCCATTTCCCCTTCATGCCCTGCTTCATCTTCCATAGGAAGTTGCAGTCATCTCAGACTGGTATGTCATAAGGGCCTGATGCCCTAATGTATATAAGAAACCTTTCAATATCTCGAGTAACATGGATCACTTCAGCAGTAAATAAAAGATCCTTTAATAATCAAAGCTACAAAGCCAAAGGACAGTATCAATACTTGAGGAGCAGGAACGTGATGAGGTATTTAATTGTCTTCATAATCAAAGCACTGCCCTTAGCATCCTACCCAGCCCAGTAAACAAAAATGGTTCAGCTGTGTTCCTAAAGGCATTTTCACTTGAGGTTCTAGGAAATGCTCAGCATTCCTTTTGGGAAACACTAAGAAAAACGACCAAGAAAGCAATTAGTTTCAGTTTTTCAGACAGCGACTTAGTCCCAGGTTTACAATGCCAACCACATAAAGACATTTATCTCCCTAAGGCACCCACTATACACAATCAAATTGGCATAATTTACATTCATCCTCAAATGCCAACTTTATTTCTTATAAAGTTTGCACAAACCACTCTGAAATGACACAGATGACATGTAAATATTTTATTGATGCCCTTGTTGAAGGTTTTGTTTGCACTGAACATGCTCAGCAGTAACGTCACCTCAGCAGAATGCCACCTGCTATGGAATTCTTCAGCTGCATGGGGACTAGTAATCACACAAGCAAGATGCCACTCATTCACTGGAAGTGTCCACCACATGCAAGGTGGAATGAATGCTATCCCTCGTTTAGGGTCACCCTGTTCTCTTCATAAGCATGAACTGTACGTGCAGGACTCCACAGCCACATATGTGTGGTCACGTGTACAGCAGCTTAGGTGCAAGTTCTGATACCAAGAAAAAACACATTGGCATGTAGTGGCCAAAGAGCCTGTGACGGACAATATGAACAGTGCAGGTGTGCCTCTTATTGCAGGTGTGCGTCTCATTTCTTATTTCTGCTGTACAGAGGGATGTACCGCAGGCTGGAATGGACAGATATAGCAACAGCTCCTAAGGAAGAGATGAGCCCAGTGAAAAATCTGGCATAGAGTTGAATCCATCTGCACAGCACCTGACTGGTACAGGAACTGAAATGAGGTAGGACAGGAGGAACACTACAAAGATACCAGGTCACAATTATCTCAAAGGAAGACATCAGTGAGCAGGAAAACAGCAGTATCACCGTCATTTGCAATAGGCAAGGAGAGGCAAAAAGAGGTTCCAACAGGTTACTAGGACAGTGGTTATCTTCATGTAGCCACAGCTTCAAATCCATCAGTGCTCTCTCCACAGAAGTTCCCCATCTGTCTCTTCTGATTCCCCAAATAAGCTAGGAGAATTCCTACCTTCAAACACTGATGAAATAAGAGGAGAAGCAGAATTACATGGAGATACCACCGCCCATCAGTTACAAGATCTGAATGTATTTCAAGTCTGTGTTCAGAGACTCAAGATCCTTGATGAACAGCATGAAGGTGCTGTTATGAAGTACCTAGAGAAAAAATGCACTTCTTCCCTTTGTGGCACCATTCCCAATCTCAGGCTTCTCAACTTCCCATCCTGGACAGAACAATCTGCCCTTCCACATGTGCCAGTCCTTTTGAGGCAGAACAGCTACATGTTCTCCCTGCTGGCAAGAACAACACAACTCTACACCCTAACACCCAGTGATACAGGGATGCAGATGCTGGATCATCACATTGAAGTTTGTGGAAATTCAACTTTGTATCATGTACAACAGGATAAAAGCCAAACAAAATACAAGGAAGAGGAGCTACAAAAGGCCATAAATCCCTAGAATTTCCTCTAAGACAGAAGAATGAAGGTGATACAAACTTACATAGCTGACTCACTAATCCTAAGGGACCTGAGCAACTCTCCCATCTGCTATGGTTCCGAATAGTTCAGACTCAGGTAGGGATGAGGTGGTTTCAGGTCAACCTTATTTTCCCTGCTTTCCAGCACTCTGAGCACTGGCTTTCCTGCTTATGCTACTACAGACAAGGGAGCAACCCTAAAGAGATGGATGGGATAAGAGGCTGCATCCAACAGCCAGGGACAGGAGAAATAGGAAAAGTGCTCTTCCTCAGCAGCCTCTAGGTCCGGACTTGGAACTTGCCAGCCTTAGTCATGTATTTTATCCCCTTGAATGGCTTGTACTTCTCCCCATACATGTCCAGGCGATTCACCTTCAGTCCTAAAGGCAAACAAACACAGCATAAGACTGACTGCTGCCACAAACAAAGCTGACAGGCCATTGGGATAGAGAGACAGAAGATCATACTGGTGGTGCAGAAAGCACAGGGTAAGTTTTATCAAGCAGTAGACAGAATGGAGAAAAGCTGACAACTGCTAATTGTTAGAATCGTTCTTTACAAACACATTCATACTCAATTTCTTTAGAGGTCTGTAAGCACAAAATGCAAGGAAATGCAGGTAAGTTGTTTCACAGGCCACTAGAAAGAACAAATCTATATATCTGTAGTCAAAGCACACAACTTTTTTTGCTTGAAGAACATGTTTCAGGTAGAGTGTACTTCAGAAGGTTTGCAAAGTTACTTCAGCTACATGCAGAATGAGCACTGGCACAGCAGAGAATATTCCACTTCTTTATCTCAGAGTCACTTACCAGATATAGCCAGCTGCTGAATTTTAAACTGCAGGTTAATGGTGGGGTTTTCATCTGGTTTTGATGTCCCAGCTTGCAGGCTCACGCTCCCCTTCAGACTTGGCAGTTTCTGGGGGTTTATTTTCCCAACATCCCATGACAGTAACTTTAAGAAGCAGAAAATGCAGCAGTGAAACTCAAATGCTGCACTTTCTAAAGAAGAGTCCCCTTCCAATGACAGCTTTTAATGTTTCTCTATGAAAAACGTCTTTTTCTTAGTATCTTGCCTTTCATATTGGCCAGACACAGGATTAAGGAGCGGATACCTCACTCCGAACCTTTGTCCTCCCTCTCTTTCCATGAGGCTCCCCAAAAGCCTACTGTCAATGATCTTTCCACTACTTGTGCTGAAGGCCACACGGGTAAGCCCATCAGATTAATGTTTGCAAGAAAAAAAGAAAAGTTACCTCCTCAGGTTCAAACAACAAAACCAGAACACCCCAAACCAAACCCATTAACCAACCCTCAGTGTTTGCAAAAGACCAACATGCAGCACTGGGCATGACAACTAGATATGCAGATGTTTGTAAGCCATCCACCAGATTGATGTCCCATTATACAAGACCAGTGCTTGGACTTTCTTCAAACACCAAGTAGCCAGAACTACAGTCCACTCAGACACCAAGGTATTTGTCCTGGGGATTAAGAAAACTCCTAGTATGCAGTTGTTCAGAAAAAGTTCTCACCCCAACATATTGCCTTCAGCAAAGCAATGTTCATGGAAGCATGAACAGGTTGACTGCATTATCTTCCATAGATAAGAAAGATTTTTTTTTTAAATTATCTGATTTCTTTCTTTCCTCTTACCTTTGTAACTGGATCAAAGACATGTGTTCCCTGAGAGGGTGTGAGGGTCATATTTAAGACACTTTTTGGCATCTGGCTAGTGACCATCACTCCCTCTACAGTCTTCCCCATAGTCTGCTTTGGCCCCACTGTGATCTCAAACCGTCCCAGTGAGCTGCTATCACGAAAACTGATGTTGTGCTTAACGTAGACAGGAATTGCCACAAGACTAGAATAAAGACACAAAAAGAAAAGTCCCTGTCGATCTTTTGTCTTCATATTTGCTTAAAAGAGAAGGAAATCCTACACTCATTTGTTTGAGCTAGGAGCAAAGTCAGGATTCCATTCTCAAGTCTTAATTACACTTTTTGTAATCAAGCTTGCTGTATCCTATTTTGTCAGAACAGGGAACTACATCCAGTAAAATAGGAGGCTTGACCAAAAGATGAGAAATCTTTTTGCGTGTCACAACCAGGTTGGCAAGTAGTTCCTGGCAGTGCAGCACCACTTGAACTTCATGTATGTGCTTTTGGTTGCATTCGCCATTCCTTTTCACCTACTAGAGATAAATCTGACAAAGGTCTAGCAAAATTCTTTAGCAACTGTAACCCCAAATAGTACTTGGCAAGCTGCTTCTAGAAAAGAGTGTAAACCTGGACAAGAACTTGTGGTTCAATTAAGAGAGATGTCAAAAACATAACAGGAGCACCAAACTATCTTGTTTTATTCTAAAAAGTTTTTATAAACATGTAATCAACAGCTTGGTTACTCCACACTGTCTAATTCTTTCACTGTCTAGTTTGTTTATATGTTAGCAGTCTTTGAAAAATGCTGGCTGGCCAGAAAGAAATTACAGAATCACTGCTCCAAACAATGAGAAAACATGTAATTAAAAAAAAAGAAAACTGCAAGTCACCATGCACCTCTACTTCACCTGGCTCAACATGCCACCTCATCCTTAAAAGATCCTTCTTTTATTCTCTTCCTAGCGAGAAGGATCCAAATTTCATTATTTACAGCACCAGACTCATCACCTACTTCTGAGCACTGACATGGTAGGACAGCAAGCGGAAATTTCCATCAGGAGGAATGAAGGAGAGTATTCTCTCTGACTCCCAACGCTTAAAACGCACACATGGGTGAAAGCTGACATCATCCAATAACCGAGGGTTCTGAAGCAAAAAGAAAGTCACAAGGTTTGTGAAGACAGTACAACTTAAAATGACCTCTTCTTAGCAATCTTCTATCCATGAAGGGCCTACCATTTGACACACTCTTGACCACTTGAATGTATCTACATTCAGACATGTCTGATGCTTTTATAGCCATGTGAAAGCAGTACTCAATAACCTCTATCCTTTTTTAGTATATTTTTAATCCTATTTTAGATAACTTCTTCATGTCACATAATTACATTGGTATGTACTCATAGTAGAGGTGGCCCTTCAGGATATCTGCTTAAAGCACCACTGTATCTCAAAAACTTAGTCACAGCACACATCACCTGTCCTTTTAAACAAATAATCTGAAAAAGCCTTTTTAGGCTCTAAGTTGCTGAAGTTCCTGATGAGTTCCCATTGTCATTTCTTTCTCTTTTTGTCTGGCATACCCAGCTTCTGATGTACTGGGATCCATCATCACAAGACCACGATCTTAACAGCAGGACTGGGAAACCCCTTTCAAAATACTTAAATAAAGATACATCCTTTAGCTTTACCATAAAGGAGAGGGTAAGGTCTGGCATCCCAGTCAGCTTGACACAAGCATCAATCACTCCTTGGATTTCAGCAGTAATAGTGGAACCTGTAACAATAAGGTAAACACAGGTGGTTTTGTGAACCTCATCAAAAAAGTCCCAAAGTGGAAAAACTATGAGTGAAGAGGAAGGAAGTCTATTTTCTTAATGAAATGTCATGGTTCATTATGTTTCCTGCTCAACATTTGTATCATTCCCAATGACTACTCTAAAAGATTCATTCAGTTACGAAACATGGACACCAACAATGTCCATTTTAATGGCCAATGACAATAGCTCCCAGTTCTAACAAGACTAAGAAGCAGAAATACTAAAGAGAAAGTGCTGTGCACAATTGTTACTCATCTTCTATTTTCCCAATATAGAATTACTTATGAGAGCTCAAGAACAAAGAAAAGTGAAAATGTTGGCACCTCTGTAAAATTTTGACTGAATAGCACATACAAGTTAGCAACATTCCAGAGTGAAAATAGGAACAGAGCTTCCCACACTTGGATGAAGGTGCACCTATTTCAAAACCTAACTCTTTCTTCAGGCACTATCAGGACAAGTTATCCTATTCTTAACCAGGAGCAATTTCCGTACCCGATTTGTCAATGATTGCATCTATCTCCTCAATCACATCAAAATAGGCCTCATTGTTGGTATATTTTACACCAGTACGTCTCCAAGGCACCACTGAGAGCTGTCCAGTGGGAAGCTGGTCACCCACATTAGTGCTTCCTGGAAAAAGAAAGGGAATCAACAACCTCAGAAGTTAGGCAATGCTGCAGAGCAGGTCCTTGGCCTTATAGAGCTTAATTGTAATTAATCCCTGAGAACCTCTGTTTCTTTGTAGGAGAGCAATTACTCTTCCAGGCTTCCAGTACTCCAAAAATGTACATCTCTCTTATACCCAGCTCTAAAACTGCATTTCACAGTAATGCATGGGAAAGCGTCTACACATGGAGATGTGTAAACTCACATCAAACTAACTCATCCTGGAAGTCATGTCACGTCTGTAAGTGAAAATGTAATCTGACTTTTTTAGGTTAAAATACCCCAAATCAGACCAAAACCAAATGCAAAACCAAAGTGCAGCTGGTGCTGAAATTGGAAGGAACCTCAAAGCAAAGCACTAACACATGACTCCCTAAACACACCTGTGATGCATGAATGGTATGGGACAATATAAATTTTCGTCACCCATGTCCTAATTTACTTATGCAGGAATATTGCCACCTGGACTCCCCAGTTTATCTTCTTCTTGTTTCCCTGTACCTGTGATGGTGTTGACGACTGTTCGCAGAATAGTAGGTGGCTTTATCAGTTCCTTAAGAATATTAGACTCTGTTGCCAATGGAAAGCCATTGTCCAGCATCTCCTCCAGCACCTCATAAACCACCACAACATTGTCCTTGATTATTACCTCTGAACAGACACCAAAATAATCCTGTGCAAAAGAAAGAATTACTCAATGATCTCTGAAAGAGAATCTTAGTGATCACTCAGTCCAGTGCTCTCCCACACAGGAATAAATCGAGCCTCTTCTTTGCCTCGAGGAGGCAAAAAACCACTGAAACTCCCTGTATTACTACAAGCACACCAGACATGCCACTCCCACAGACACATACAACTCTGAGCACACCCCAGCCACTGCTCCAGTAAGGTGGCAAATTCCCACATCAGCTGTCCCAACTAATTCAGCAATTTTTAAAACTGAACATTTAATTTACTTACTGTTTTATTCTGTGTGGACTTCAAGCATCCTGCAGGAGAGAGCAAGTGCATGTGCACAGACACAAACCTGAGCTTCTAGTTACTTACAGCAATTAAAGAGATTGGGCATTTTGCATAAAGAATGAGCATGTGTATGCTGTGACAGTAGAGAAATCCTAGTTCTGCATTACAAACACTCATTTTCAGACATACCAGATTTTAATATACATCTAAGCCAGTGACAACACACTCATGCCTCATACCCTCATAAAAAACAAGACCTAAGGGTCTGACACAATCCACTGCTGGCCTGAACAGCCAATCCCCTCCCTAAAGTCAGATAAACATAACTCAGAATACAGTCAGGTTCTGACTGACATCTTGCAAGCAAAAGCTCCCATGACACTTGTTTGGCCAAGCACATGCATTTCCTGTATGCTGGCAAGATGCTGGTCACAAGACGTTTCAAATCCAGACAACACAATCCTGTTGTTGGCAGGAGGAAGACAGACATCTTTGCCATTTTCCTAAACTGATCAGAAGATGTGTCAACCATAGCACAGAGGGAATACAGCTATTTGGGGCAACTCCTGCAATTCAGTGCTTTAGGAAGCTTCCAAGAAGCATCACTAGATGTAAACACACGGGTAGGTTGTCACTAATTGATTAAAGTACGTGGCTATGAATTGCAAAAGCTCTTTGTGAAAACAAGGCTAGCTTGGTCTTAGTTCACAGTTCCCAGAGCAGAAAAGGCTGCAAAACAGAAATACTGATTTATGAAAGGTTCATCCTGTGGGCACAGGTAGATCCCGAATCCATCGTAGTTCCTAGGCAGAAAATTCCCGACTACGGCAAGCCCTGCTGACATCCTCACAAACGCAGGATGACAATTACGTGATAGGAAACAAAACAAAACAAAACAAAAAAAAAAGCCAAAAAAAAAAAAAAAAAAACCCCACCCTAACAGGTGCAAACGAGAGGAGTTCTTTGCGCCGCCCGCCCGTTCTGCCCCGTAGCGCGGCCGTAACGGGGCTCCCGCGCTCCAGCCTGCGGGTCCCACGCCCCTCGGCCATACCTGGAACGTGTCCACGACGCGGTGCAGGAACTCGATGACGAAGAGCGGCGGCACCTCACTCTGTATGACGGCCACGAAGAAGATCTTGTGGCGGTAGACGCTAAGGAGGTAGTGGTGCGGCGTGGGGATCACCGGCGGCACGTTCTCCGCCTCCGAGGCCCGCTCCTGCGCCTCAAAGAAATAGTCACAGACGGAGCGGCTAACGACGCTCTTCCAGTGCTTCTCCAGGAAGATGTCCCCCGCGGCGTTGATCAGGAATAGACTGTGGATCATGGCTGCGGCGGGGCCGGGCTGTGCCGGAGCGAAACCCCTGACACTGCTCCCCACACAGGCCCCGCCCCCGACAGGCCCCGGCGCGCTTCCTCCGCTGGCCCAGCCCCTCGCGCGCGCAGCATGGCTGCCGCAAGCACCGCCCCCGGCGCGCGACAAACACGCTCGCACCACTCGGGCCGGGTCCCGCAGCGAGCTGTGCCATTGGGCGACCCGCCCACACCCGCGCCCCATAGGCCGATGAGGCGCGCGGCTCATGACGCAGCGAAGCGGCGCTCTCACGCTCCGTAACTATCCCGGCAGCAGCCTGACGGCGATCTAGGAGGGTACGGGATCGCGCCCGGCAGACCCCCACGCGCCACGTGTCCCTGTGTCCCATGTCTCTGTCCGGCGACCGATTTCATGTCCCGTCCCCCCCACTCCGCTACACACCTGACAAGGCAGGGAGCGACGCGGGGCCGGCCCGCGCGGGGCCCTCAGGCCCGGAGCTAGGCAGGGCGCCCCCGCTAGGCGGCGCCATCGCGACCCGGGGACGTCCCCCACGGAGGCCGCTGCGCGTTCCCCCTTGTTCGGCGGCGCGCGCTCGCGCCGCGCCTGTCCCGCCTGCTCCTCACCGGCGTTTAGGGGTCCCTTTTCTAGAGGGCAACTGGACTATAGTCCATGAAATGAGGAAATAACCCGGCTTTTGCAGGGAGGAACAGCTAGGGGAACGTTTTTCACTATTTTGCTGGTTCGTTCACCACGGAGTAACACCCGAGAAAACATCCAGCTGGCATGAAAACAATTGTCATGCCAAATTTACCTAAATTCTCTAGCAAATTATTCCTTTGCATAACTAGAACTAGTATTTCATGTTCATATAGCAGATCCTTGGACTTCTGAGTAAAACATGCCATGACAAATAACTTCCCTACTACACTGCCTGGAATATACAAAAACAATGGAAAAGCAGTCGTTTGAATCCCATTTAATAAACTGTTTGAACACACAGCCTTTCTTATATGGAAGGTCGGACTGTTGCACCAGCACGGAGAGGCTGAGGTCTGAGATTTCAGACCCAATTGTGATTCAGGATTGTGGGCAGATAATTTAAATGCTTGTATCTGCCTCGCCTCGCCTCACGTCACCACGCCGCCGAGCCCGGCCCGGCCCTGCCGTTTCCCTCACGCGCTGTCCGCTCCGCTCCGCTCCGCGCGGCCCCGAGCGTGGCCCCGCCTCCCGCCCCCTGTGGCGCAGCTGCGGCTCCACAGCGCCCCCTGGCGGCCGTCTACGCCCTGCCGCGCTGTTCCGTGGTCTGGCCACCCCCCTCCCCCCGCGGGCTGTTCCACCTCGCGCCCCCCCCGCCCCCCGCCGTAGCGCGCCGGGCCCAAGATGGCCGCCGTGTCAGTTTCGGGCTTCGCTGCCGTCCGGCCTTCACCTCCCGAGTCCCGGCGCTCGCGGCCCTCGGTAAGTAACGCTGGCGGAGCCGCGCCGGCTCGGGTGGTTGATGCCGAGGAAGTCGGAGACAGGCGGTTGGCGAGCTCCGTGGCCTGGGGAAGGGGAAGGCCCAGTTGGGCGCTCCAGGCTCGCGGCCTGTTCCGGCCCCGCCGCCGCTCTGCGCCAGGCCTGGCCCCGCCGTCCGCTCCCGCGGCGCTCGCCAGGCCCACGCCTCGGGGAGGTGGCGGTCACGGCACGGCACTGCACGGGTGACGCGGACGAAGCGGCCGGGGGTCCGCGAGCTGAGTTCCGATCAGTGTCTGGCGCGAGAGAGCGCGGCTGAGGCGGGCGCGGGCCCGGCCGTACCAGTGCGAGGAGTTGGCCGGGCCGCCCTGCCCGTGTCCGGGGGGACGGAGAGCTGCATGGGGCCTGGCTGTCTGCCGCGGCTGCGGCCTGCGCCCCGCTTTTCCCGAATTCGCCGGTGCGAGTCTCCGTGCTGAGGCAGTGCGCTCCTTGGGGCGCCTAGTGCGGGACCTACCCGCGGTAGGGATGGGGACGAGCGGTAGCAGGTGCAGGGGTCGCTTGTCACCCAGAGAGCCAGCGAGCGAGTGACCCACCGGCGCTGGGACCGTCCCGGTGTCGCCCCAGCCTGGCCGGACGGTTGCATAACGCCCTGCGCACGGAGCTCGGCTGGGGACCGGGGACAGAATCCTTCGGGCCTCGGGATCCAGGGGGCAGGGGTTAGGGGAGCGCATCTCTGTTTTGCGAGGAGGGCAGGTGTCGAGGACCGTATTTCCCTTTACATCTGTTGTTTGCAGAATAAAAGAACTCTAGGCAAGCACCGCATCTTTTCTGGTTTAAGCAGTCGTTCAGAATCTTTCCAGTACTGGCCGTGTGGAGCTCTGCTACTGAGTTTGATGTCTGTATGCAAATGTGTTCCATGTGTTGATAAATTCTTCAGTACTTACTAGAAAGCAGAAGATGATAACTGTGTTGTCAACTTAGCTTTTGTCTAAAACTCCCTTGTAGAAAATCATTATTTCTTGTGATAAACACTTTTCAGATTCTTCTTGGTTAGTGTACTCCTGAAGTAGAACTTCAGTACAACAGACAGTTATCACACCCAGAAAAAGCTATTATAAGGTTAACTTATAGGCTCTAAAGTAGATAACTAAAGGCTCTAAAGTAGAACCTCATACCTTTTCACCAGCATCGTTAATTAGCAGTGTCATAAGCATTCCTTTTACGCTGTGTATGGTCACCTGTTACTTTGTCCTGAGGTGTTTTCAGTGGGCCTCATCAATACTGAAAATTATGTTGTATCCTTTTTTCTGTGGCCTCTAAAAGTAGAGCATTTAATTGCAATCTCCAGCTGTGTTTCTTCACTTTTTTCCTTTATGGAAGAACTGTCATAGCTTTTCTTCACAGACTGGAAACCCATGATTACACTCCTGAAAGTGCTCTGAAAGTTTCTTGCTGTTTGCTCAAGAGGCTTAGTTATTCCTGTTTTCTGTTAAAAGTTTCAGGCAATGTCTTCCATGTGTAAAAATTAAGAGAGCTACTGCTCTTTTACGATGTTTGTTGTGGTTTTCTTTTTCCCCCAAATATTAATTTATGTTGTGCTCAGCAGTGATACAAATCTTGGTATAGAGTAATGAATCAAAATGGAAAAGACCCTTTTCTCTAGGTTGTATGGGATAATTTTAGTGCTAAAGTATGCTCTTATTAGTAGTGAAGATAAAACCTGAAGTATTACTTTAGTATTTCAGAAATGTAGTGGCTTAAAATTCTGCTATGTGTTCGACAAATTAACGTTGTCTGCTACCTTTTTTTTTTCTTTTCTTCAAAACTGTTTTTTAAAATGTCTCTCTTGTTTTCTTCTAGGCCTAACATTAGAGCTCTTTTTATTGTGAGACCAGAAGCTCAGGTGAGATAATGCTGAAATCTTTATACGTTTGTGTAAAACCTTTCTGTGATGCTGTTATGGGATTTATTGGACAGAGGGTAGAAGTTTTTTAATTGTTTTGCTTTCTTCTTTTCAGTGTGAAAACAAATAATGTTTGAGAAAGAAGGATTAATTCAGAACAGAAAACGTGAATGCTATGGTTAGCTGGTTCCCATCATTCGAGGATCTGTTTTCTCATCATTTGAAATTCGTTCAGCATCAGGATAAAGGATAACGACTCTATGGATAGACAGAATTCTTCACCATGGTAAAACTCGCCAACCCGCTGTATACAGAGTGGATTTTGGAGGCAATCAAAAAAGTAAAGAAGCAAAAACAGCGACCTTCAGAGGAGAGGATATGCAACGCAGTGTCATCTTCACATGGTTTGGACCGTAAAACTGTTCTGGAACAGTTAGAGTTGAGTGTTAAAGATGGAACTATTTTAAAAGTCTCCAACAAGGGTCTCAACTCCTACAAGGATCCTGATAATCCTGGGAGAATAGCACTTCCGAAGCCTCGGAACCATGGCAAGTTGGATGGTAAACCAAATGTGGACTGGAATAAACTTATTAAACGGGCAATTGAGGGCTTGGCTGAGTCTGGTGGCTCATCCTTGAAGAACATCGAGCGCTTTCTGAAAGGTCAGAAAGATGTGTCTGCTTTATTTGGAGGTAGCGCTGCCTCCATTTTTCACCAGCAATTACGATTAGCTGTCAAACGTGCTGTTGGCCATGGTAGGCTCCTTAAGGATGGACCTCTGTACCAACTCAACACTAAAGCAACCACTAATGCTGACGGGAAGGAGAGTTTTGAATCTCTTTCCTGTCTCCCTCCAGTATGTCTTCTTCCTCATGAAAAGGATAAGGTAAGACACAGTTTTTGTATGGTTGTTTTCTTGTGGTCCATGGAATGTGTCAATACCGAGTTGCAATTTGAGGCCAATAATCTTGAATCTGGTATGTTAGGTGTTATCACTGTGTATGTAGGATCCTATTGTATCCAATTTTTTAAACATGAGAGGAAATGTAATGGATTGTAATTTGTACTTTGGATCAGAAAATTGCAGATGAGCTACTGTGGGGAATTCACAATGCTTCTGTGCAGTGGAACTGAAAGTATGGTAACAGGCTTACTGTAGGTGTGTCAGCAAAACATAGGAAGTAAGCTTCCTCTCTTGAAGGCGAGATGGATTTGCAAAGCAAACTTGAGATGGATCTCTTACCTGCCATTTCTTCTTTCTATTTGAATTCAGGTAATGTAGTGAGGGGCTGATTAGCAATTGCCACCTAATACTGTTTTAGAGGCTTTCTTTATAATGGGCAAAGAACTTTCTGTTCCAGAACCTCTTTGTTGTGAAATAGGAAGAAACCTGGTCTAGTGGAAGGTGTTCCTACCTGTGGCAAGGGTTGGAACCAGATGATTTTTAAGGTCCCTGCCCACCCAAACCATTCTATGATCAAGAGAGCATGGAGATCCTGAAAGGAGCACTCAGGGACTTCTGTAACCTCTGCCCCCTCCTCTCTCCCTCTTTTTAAATATACGTTCTTTATAAAAAACAAATAATTTTTCTGTTGCTTTCTCTTATTTGTTGTGGTTTTCCCCTCCTTTCTACCATACTTTAGCATTCCTAAGGTCATTGATCCTCCCCTCTAACCTCAAGATGAAGTTGTTGGAGTGAAATTCATACCCAGTCAGTATCTTTTTATTCTTTCTGTTATTGTGAATGCAGAGTAGAACAGAAGCTTGTCTTTCTTTACTGAAGATCAATTTGCCAATGATTCCTATATTTGTGCTACTTGTCTCTAGGACATTTGGAATGTGAGAATTATTCTTTTTTATCCTAAAGAGATACATTTTTTGACAGAATGGGACATTTTTGGTTGTTACAAATATCCGGTTCAGGGATGAGTTCTTTGGGTGTGTCCTACTCATGGTTTTTAAAGTTAGCTTCACTCTCTGGTGAGAGATGCTTTAATGATCTATTAGGCTTTGAAGATTTTAAACTACTGTACAAGACTTCTTCATAAAGAAAATAAAATCTGCGCAGCTGCTTTATCACCAGTAAAGTTTCTCTGAAGTTCTAATTTAACTGTGGGAGCTTTACTGTGGACACAGTACTTAACTTGTCAGTGTGTTGTGCTGTGGGCTGGTGTAATGTAGGAAGTATTACTATGCTGAAAATTCCGGAGTTCTGTCTACAAATGTTTCCTATGTAAGTCTCCAACTTTATCTGTAATGAAATTAGTATAGCTGTACAGTGTTATGAAAACTGGATATAAACAAACCTGGCACATGAGGTGGCTGGATTGAGAGTGTTGGTAACAGTGGATAATAGGGCTGTGTGTATTATTAACACAGTATGTTTCACAGCCTACTCAGTCTTCTTGTAATGTGCCGAAACTCAGGAGCAGCTTGATATCTTTGAGATGAATTGTTCCCTGCGCTTTTCTTAAAATGTTATAAATCAGAGTGGTGAATGGTAGTATGAGCTACTATAAATACTGAATTTAGTCTGGGATTTTTGTCCCCCTGGAAAAATGTAAATTTTGCAAGGTATTCTTTCAATAAATTCTTCTGAGTTTTTGTGTCTGTGTGTGTCAGTGTTTAACCCTAGATGTCTGATCTTCATGTACCATCTCTGTGCTAGGTAACTCAGGCGAAGTTTCATACTAGTCTGAAGTAACATTGAAGATACAATGTTAAAACATGTAGGTTCTGCCAACATTAATTGACTTTCATGTCAGTGGTGGCTCAAAGTTCCCACTCTCCAGGATTTTTAAGACACTTTATTTTTTGGTTTTGTTTGTTCTGGTTGTTTTTTTCCATACAGACAATGCAGTGACCTTCACTCCACTGCTTTCTGTTAAATCTCAACTAGTTTATGCAGGTGCATATGACATACTGTGCTATAGTGATTTTCTTGACTTAGTGGGCTCTTGAGAGTGGTAAGGGATTTTTTCTCTCTCTTTCTCTCTTTTTTGTTTTTTTTTTTTTTTTTTTTTCTTTAATGGAATGTACTTGGTACAGATTCTTTGGGAGTATTGTGACAATGTTTCCCTTGATTCTTAGAAGAGTCTTGTCAGTAACATGAACAAAGAAATTCAATCTCCCGCCTGCCAGTTGATGGCCTGACAGTCCCTGGGCAGCAGCCCCCAGACAGCTTCTCCCCAGTTTATGTACTGAGCATGACACCATATGGTCTAGAATAGCTCTTTGGACAGGCTGGGTCAGCTGTCCCAGCTGTGTCCCATCCCAGCATCCTGTGCCAGCCAGCCTCCTCACTGCAGGTGGGGTGAGAATCTAAAAAGTCCTTGACTTTGGTGTAAGCTCTACTTGGCAACAACTGAAACATCAGTGAGTTATCCAAAGTATTCTCATCCTACAAAACACAGCACCACATCAGCTACTAGGAGAAGAATTAACAGGATCTCAGCCAAAACCAGGACAACTGTTCAATAGTTAATATAGTATTACTACAATACAATGATTACTTTGAGAGACTACAACAACACAGTAATATTTAGTACTGTTGAAGAGCAGGGAGCTCTTGGTACACCATCGTGAGGAACTTAAGCTGTACTAAGTTGCAGGTCTTAAGGCTGGATCGTTAAGATAGCGTGCTCTGCTTTTGTTTTGTTCACACTTGTTACAAAAAGAATCTTTGTAAAATTGTTATTATTTAAAAAAAACAACAATAAAATATCAGCTAACTGAAAGAAAAGTGGAAGTAATTGCTATATGTGTTGGAAGTTTCCAGAGCATCTGAAATTTGATCTCAGGACAACAGAAGGACTGTTTCTTCCTCAATTAGAAGGAAAATACAGGTGGTATTATTTGATATCCATTTGCACTGTCCTTGCAACTGTCTTTTATGTCAGTTAAAACTGTCTGTGGCTGCAGCAGTAAATATCTTTAAGTAAATATCTTAGTACTGTCCTGCAGTACAGGTGAGAGTATAAAGCCAAAATTCAGGAAGTGCTTCCTGAAAAAAGAGAAGAACTTCTGTGGCTGAAAAGTAGGAGTAATATTTATAGCAGATTCCCTGTGCTGCTGTCTTGCATGTTCCTTATGGCATGTCTGTTTCCTAGTTTTGTGTTGCTATTTATATCTGTTGGTACTTATCAATCAGTTTAACTGATTGGACTATTATACGTGCAGCATCCTTCATGCCTTCCTTCTTACCAACAGTAGTTCTAGATCCCATTGTGCACTCATAAACTCACGTAAAGCCAAACTTCTTGTATCTTTTTAGAAAGTTCATATGCTTTGAGGGCATCATAGTTGTTGTGAAGGCCTTTAAGCATACAATAACTATTGCTATATTGTGCCTGTTTAAAGTTAGTAATTGTTAATTGCATGTCTTAAATGAAACAACTATCCGAGTACTGGTAAAGAGGTTATTTTTGGATTGATTTGTGTGGGGTGGAGTACATAAATGATCTGCAACTAGAACACTGTAATTACATATTGAGAGCTCACTGATCTCTCCAAGGGCACTGTTCAAGCTTAGACTCTCAGCTGGAGGAGGATTAGGATTCACTCCTTTCCAGCTGCTTCTGGGGAAGAGAAGTCTGTAGTTCTGTCTAAAAAACCTTGTGGTTGATAACAGATGGCCTCCATCTGTACACTGTGTAACTCTAGATACCCAAGTGTTAAAAAATTACTCTGAACTTTATTCACTCAATTAGTGAACAGGTGAAGTAGCTTGTAGTAATTGAGCAAATCTAAGCAGGTCCTAAATGCTATTGCTCAAGACACCTGTGAATGGATGTTATAAACTGATGCGTTCAGTGTGGAATGGTGTTGAGTAGTACCAGAGTGGTGCTGGCCGTGTCTGGAGTCATAATAACTTAGAGCCAAAGCTTATCACCGTGGGAAGACATCAGATGTTACAATGTGTCACAGATGTTACCTGTGGCAGTGGGTACTACTGTGGAAGAAGTCTTTTTAACAGTGTTCTGTGATACAGTTTCAGAAGAAGCTGAGTGTACTGGTTTAAAAAGCAGGAGATTAGTCCAATATTTTGCCCGCATCCCTGTTGTCAGTCCTTTCTGTCCAGCAGATTATTGACAGATATGGAATGACATTTTTCTGAAGGTGGTTTAGGTTAATAAAATAATTGTATTAACTACAGAGCTTTAAAGGCTAGTCAGACAGGGAGGAGAGTGGATGATGGAGAATATTGATAAAGAAACAACAGCTTGATTCCAGTGTTAGCTTTGTTATGTAGGAAGGGAAGAAACAGCAGAGAGAACGAGGACAGGTCATTCTGTCCCTGTTTTTTCTCCTAGTTTCCCAGCAATTTTATCTTCAGTCATAGTGATAGTTAAAAAACAGTAGTTAATAAATTAAGTACTGCCATTTTAGTTGAAAAATAGGTTCCATGTTCTTAAGTCCAAACATGCCGTTGACGAAATCTGGTGAACAAACACTGTGTGAGACAGACTGCCGAGTCCTTCAGCCTTTGTGAATTAGATGGATTCAAGGATTTCAATCTACATTTATCCTAGTGAGTTGTGATTAAGTCATGTTCGCCTCTAGTCCATCTATTTAGGTTTTCTCTGTATTTGGTGTATAAATCTTAATTTTTCTTTCCTCACCAATATTTTTCTGACTGCATGAACACCTTTCCTTGGAGCAGCTACTAATACTGCTTCTGGCATTGGATGAGAGGTTGTAATATTGCTTATTTAAATGTTCAAGAATCTGGCAGACTACCCATTGTTACTGCTATTGCGGTAAGTCAACTTCTAGTGAGATGCGAAAGAAAGGAGGGAGAAGGGTGTCCAAGCAGAATAACCCTTGAGTAGGAAACAGAATCCCATTTGTATTATTTGCTTGTTTTGAGGTACTTTTGAAGGTCACTTAACCAGTCTGTGAATCTATGCATGGACAATGACTTCTGGTTTGAAAATACAGAATCTTCCAAACATGTTTCTGTGAAGACCTGTGAATTGCTAAAACTTCTAATTACTCTATTAGTTCAGTGGATTTCAGAAAATTGAAAATTTTCTGTCGAATACAGCCTTTAGATGAGTGTGTGTATAGATTTGACTTAATTTAGAATTCATGAACAGTATACAGCCTCTCAGCATTAGGTTTCTCCTCAGTCTTTGAGACTCAGTTCTGGATATTTAGTAATGCGTGTTTTGATTGTAGTGCTGGATCTCTGAGCTTATCTGGACTCATAGTTAATTCCTTGAAAGTGTGCATGGAAGGAGAGAAAGTAATTCTGCTGCTGAGCATTGCAGTGACTGAACTTAGAAGCTGCTAATCATTAAGCTGCATGCAAAATCTTTAGTGCAGTCTCAGGAACAAGTAGATGCACTTGCTTAGTGCTGCCACCAATGGTATTTTTCTCTTCAAATGTACAACCATAAAATGTTCTGACTGACTTCACTGCAAATTCAGGATACCTTTGTATGGGTCGTCTCTCGGCAACAAACCTGTTTGAAAAAGGTTTTATCTGCATGTGTTTGGGGTTTTGCCACACTTGCTATATAAAGCTACTCATGTAAGAATGGTCTGTCTGTACAGATGGTGCAGGGAGAGAAAATAGCATGTAATGACTGTGGGTCAAGAACATGGGACTTTGTTATATCTTACTGTCAAGAGTGTTATATTGAACAGTGAATTTTGAAGTGAAGATTTATATGTAGAATGTTTCTTTTGTTCTCTCCATTTTGTGCTCAAGGTGGTAAAGTTTCAAAAACTGAGTAGGGTTTGGTCTCACAGTTGAACTTGTGTGGGTGTACTAGGTAAACTACATGTAGCAGCCTTGAATCAGGTAGAGATCTTTAATGTGCATGAAACGCTCATTGACAGTTCCTTTTGTATCTTCACTGGTATCATGTTTATGGGGGGCTCTGCATTCTATTTTTGATTTTCTAATGGAAGTATTTTCCATTCTTTTAGGGATGCTGCTAATCTTGAAGTAAAGTTGTGTATAGTATTTAAAGATAGAATAATTACCTCTAGGCACAGACATTTACTTAGGTTTTAAGAAAAATCTCATCCCCAAAGTAACTTGTTATTTCTAGAAATCAGTCAGTGTTGACGTTCCTTATTTTTTTGTGACCATCTAAGTATTGTGAAATGCAAGGTTTTATGCAGTGAGCGGAATTAAGATTTCAGCTTACTCTTGATTCGAGTGGTGTGTTTTTTTTTTTTTTGCAGCTGTGGAAGTCTATGACTTCTTAGAAATATCTTTTGATCTAAAATAGAATAATATAATAATCTGTCACTCCCAAGACAGCATCCTATATTTTCTTAAAAATTATGAAGGTGGGACAAAGTGTAGGTGAGAGTTCAGAGGATATAACTTTGGGTAAAGAAGACTTCAGTAACTTGAACAGTTCCTGAATCAGTGTCAAGTGAAGGGAGTTTCTGTATACTGCAGAGAAGGAAATGTGAGCCTCTCTCTTCCCTCACTGCCCTGAGTTTGCAGTCAGGAAGTCTTGGCTTGTGATTTTGACTAACAAATCTTGAATAGTTTTAATCCTCTGATTAGAGAACTTGTTAGTTCTGGGAAGGTTATTTAACAATTTACTGTCTAAGCATTTCCAGTTGACATTCTGTGAAGTTTTTACCATGTGCATATCTGATAGTAAGATAATTTCTTTCGTTTGATTGTCAGCCCCAGATTCTATTCATATTATTTTTTTGCATTGGTTTCCAGATATCAATAATCACTGCAGAAAATTCAGCCGGTATATATCTCACTAATGTCCAAACTATTGGCCTTTGCACTTGACTCTACTCTTGTAGCAGCATTTCAGATTTTCTCTCCGTTGTATTAGTCCTCCCTCAAACAGCAGCACTTATTTTAAATGTTCTTTAATTTTTCTATTTAAATGACTCTATGTGTTTCTCTTAAGAAGAGGTATGTATTTCATGCTTGTTCCTTTCTTCTGTATGCTATTTTGTCTTTTCTCCCTTACATTTGTTTTAATGTAGTCTCATGTTTTAGGCCATCATTCTGCCATATAAATACACTTCTTCCTTTCAAGTGAGATTTAACAAGTGAATTGGAGACAATAGCCATTTACACAGACTACCTGTTTGTGTTATGGTAATAGCTTTTCTTGGGTGTGTTAAAATACATTTAGCATTGTTTTCTTCAGTAAAAACAGTATTTTTAGGGATTTCTTTTTGTACTCTCAGTTGCTTTATTTTTTTCCTTCACTATACTGTCTGGAGAAACATTAAGAGTTGTGATTTGGTAACTTCTATAGAAGAAGGGTTAGTTAACCAACCATTGCTGCTAAATGTTGATATTACTTAATAGTATTTCCTAAATTCTGCAGTTTTCTCTATATACAGCAAAAAAGCCTACATGATTTGTAACTTACTTTGACAATATGAAATTCATTGATTCTGATTTTATTGAGGCATGGGACTGAAGCAGTTTTCCTCTCCAGCCACTGATCCAAAAGGCATGGAATCCAGGCTTTGTGATGCTGAGCTCACTGAAACATGTTTCCTCATGTTTTAAATAATTTTTTTCCCTGTGGTGTAGGTTGTACTTTCCCTCTTGTCTTTTCTGGTTCATCTGCTCTTGCCAGGAGCTACAGCTTTTGAGGGAGACCTTTGCAACAGAATGGGCTATTTGAAGTGAGGAGTAATGATTTGTCACTTGCTTAAAAACATACACAAAAAAGCATTATCTAGTGTGAATTCTCAGAAGCCATCTACCATTGCTTCTAGGGGGCTCACATTCAGGGGATCTTAAAGAGCAAAGCAAAAAAAAAGTTGGTTGTGAGTGTTTGTGTTTCTTTTATGCTGATTTAAATTCTATACCCACTCAATTCCAACCACAATGACTACCAGATGATGGGACAAAGATAGTCCTGATATCTAGTGAGCCTCAGATGGCATTAAAACCTCTGTAAAGTAAAGTGCTTTAACATTACTGGCAAGTGACCATTGTGACATTGCGGCTGCAGACTTGACTGTGAGTTTTGAGGCATTTCCTGACCTCACTTTTCCCAAATTAAGAAGACTACAAAGCAGATGGGTTCGCCAAAAATGAGATTGTAAAATTACTACACACACGCTTTTTCCGGAAGCACTTCTCCGTAGTCGCCTTTAGGAGAGCATACAGTCTGAGAATCTTTAAGGCACATTTGGTTTCTAGAAACCCTTTGTATAGTAACAACATGTGTAGAGAGGCTGGCAGGCTGCAAGACACTGTCAGTCCAATTTGTTCTGGCTCCCTCCCTCACTGAATCTGGTGACATCACACAGATAGATGTGCATGCAAGCAAAACAGCAGAAGGAGTTGAATGTCTGCCAAACATTTGCAGTATGAAACTGAGCTGCCTGCTTCCAGTCTTGTTTTCACTAATCGTTCATTGTGTGCTTGCATTTTTCACTTGCCAGGATGTTCTTTGCTGAACAAACACAGCAGCAGAGAAATCTCTTCATACTTAGCATAACAGTCTCAACACAGAAGCTTTGGAAGAGTAGCCTGATCTCCACGTTCAAAATTGTTCCAATTTAATTAATTACTCTAAAACATTCTGAATTCTAGTAGAGCCTTCCCCCGAACTGTAGATGTTTTGGTTTTTTAAAAATGTGGTAAAGTGTTTGCTTGCAGCTTGCCAGGGTGGTAAATACAGGAAACATTGAAACTGTGAAGGTCAGTCTTTGATCTTGTTCTTCCAAATCTAGACAGTGTTAAGTGTGGGCATCCAAATTTGAAGAACTGTGGGGATGGACAGAGTATGCACAAATACTGGCTAAAACAGAAAAGAACTGCTATCTTAGGCTATTGACTGTCTATAAAATTCTCTTTGATGAAATAAATTGCTCATGCACTTCCTGGAGAGGATACGTGAAATAATTTTATTTCTCCCCTGAAAAATTGTATGAGTGTTAGAGCTTTCCTTTCAAAAGGTAGAAGGTAAAAGTAATTCCTGAAATCTTGATTCCAAAGAAATTGAAGCACTGATTGACCCTTGATACACAAGGTTTTTTCTCCCCAGTAAACCTGATACTGACTGGAAGCAGCTAGCTGTCTGGCACCTAGAGTCCAGTCATGAACAGAAAGAGAACAGTTTGTGTACAGTAGATCCCCTCTGTCTGTTGAAAGAGGATGGGGAATCCCTGCATAGCTGATTTCAGCTAATGCTGCTGTGGTGACTGTGGCTGGAAAGATACTGCCTGTGGGCACTGAAGATGCTAGCTTGCCCCTCCCATTTAGGTATTAATGATTTGTATGCTTGGCATAATTATCTACAGTTGTCTTGTTCTCTCTCTTTCTCAAAAGGAGCAAAAACTGCAATCCTTCAATTAATGAATCCTGTGAACATATTCCAAACTGAAGTAGTTTGACAGGCAGGTGATTTCATATTAGTTTATACTTCAGCATCATTTGGGATTTACCCAAAGGCTAATATAAATACTTGTATTCTAAATGAAGAATATCAGGCTTTCATTCCTGTTGTGTGGCTTAATTTTGAAACAGCAAATTTATAAGGTGTTCAGATTGTTTCCTTCTAGTGGGTGCTTTAAGGACCACACCTCAGACTGGGAAGTGTACTGTCTGTGCTATGTCTGTACACTGAGTGAAAAGTAGAGCTTTCAAATTTTTAGTTTCTGTATTACGGTAGTATAAACAAACCTTATTTCTGCATGAAACTATTCTGGATACGGCTTTGGCTTACACAGAGTAAAGGTGCTTGAAGTTCTTCTGGCATATGCTTCCATGCCATAATTAACAGTATGCACATATGTACCTGCAGAATAGATTTTGAAAAGGCATGTTTGAAATCATTAACTGTATCTTGATATAGCTATGCAAAGAATGTTTCTCAAAACTTGCCGTAATCTAACATTATTCCCATCTCCAGTGTTTTAAATGTGATTTTAGCATATTTGTATTGTATTTTTAAATTAAATTTTGTGTACATTTTTGCTCTGGAAACTATAAATCACAGGATTTAAATGCAGAATTGGATTAGAAAGAATTTGCTAGATAATGATATCCAGCACTTAAATTAGGCTATCCTTTTCACTCTTGTATTGTTTGATTGAGTACCACTTTAAAACAATTATTGCACTTGCTACATTTTGGTGAGGCTGTAGAATGTCAATTCTTAAATTTAAAAATGTCCTGCTTATTCTAGTCCAAATGTATCGTTGGCTAGTTCATTTCTATTTCTTACTTTGGTAATGCTGTGCCTCATCTTAAATACATCTTCTTTCCTACGCAATGTCTAACTCCCCCCATAAATTTTTCAGAGAGAGTACACCTTTTTGTCTGCATGTGATTGCTATATAGCATGCTCACATAACTTTCTGCAGGAATATTTTATTTTAGTTTTTCATGACAGTGTTAACATTTGCACAGTTTTTGTACTTTGGAGTACTAACTTCAATTCAGTTTGTGCTGTACTGAATGTGAGAACCAGATAAAATCTTTGAGACATGATGGGTATTACATCATGTTTATGTGATATATAAATGTCTGTGTCATTTTGTATATTACCGTTTGCTCCCTTGAGATACCCAGTGCTCTTACTGTCTGTTTTCCTTACAGCCGGTTGCTGAACCAATTCCAATTTGCAGTTTCTGCCTTGGTACAAAAGAGCAAAATCGGGAGAAGAAACCTGAAGAACTCATCTCTTGTGCTGACTGTGGCAACAGTGGTAGGTGACCATTTACAGGGCTGCTGGTTTTATCCCCTTCCCTTGAGACAGTAAAGCTGGTAGGCTACCTGATGCTGCCCCGTGAAGAGAAGGGAGTATGCATCTAGTAAGAATCTTGCCATTTAAGACAGAGAAGTCTAGTGTAGTCACTCCTGCTGACACAGACATGTGAGGAATATTCTTCTGTGACATACAATACAGTTATAGTTCAGCTGAATCTTAGGCTTCCAGAGGGGAGGCAGCTAAGTTAACCTAGCACAAATAATTCATTTGGCTCCTGGAAGTTTTTTTGTTTTTTTTTAATGTGGCAATGAAGACCAGTTTCACCATGTCTCTCAGTTCAGTTATGAAGAATTATCTTTGGGTTCTTTTTGTATGTAGGCCTGCTATTTGCTACCTAGGGCATTAGTTTGTGTTATAAGTAAGAATAGAAGCACCTAAATATAGGAGTATCTGGATAACCAAAATTCTGCATGGGATTACATAATTGATAAAGTAGTCTCTACGTGAGCTATCTATGGCCGTGAACAGAAATATAATTATTTTACCAGTAACATTTTCTCTTTTTTCTCTAGGTCATCCGTCCTGTTTGAAGTTCTCTCCAGAGCTGACAGTTCGAGTGAAAGCCTTGCGATGGCAGTGTATTGAATGCAAAACATGCAGTTCCTGTAGAGATCAAGGAAAAAATGCTGTAAGTATAGTGAAGTACAGAATGAATGAAGTGGATGCCAGTTTTGTGGCTGTTATGTTAAACTCCAAAATAAAATTATATTCGAGGCAAATATCTGCAGCTTTTATTTTAGTCTGGTACTCTTTCTGAGACCTGTGAAATACCTTGAATTGTCCATAGTTGAGAACTATGTGCCTGTTTTTTGAAATGGTGGCAGATTAATGGAGGGCTTGATGCTGATGCACATATAAAAAGAGTTTATGTCTTTAACAGGATAACATGCTGTTTTGTGACTCCTGTGACCGTGGCTTTCACATGGAATGCTGTGATCCTCCTCTTACCAGGATGCCAAAAGGTGAGAACTTTGTGATGAAAAGGATAATTTAAGATGGTGTTGGAAGAGATCAGTGGGCAGGTAGTGCTTCCACTTATTTGGTCCTCTTTTAGTTACATTTAGCTCATTTTTGTATGGAATTACCTTTCAGGTATTAGAAACCAAAGGGTCAGAACTTCACATCCAGGTTTTTTCACTATCTCCTGTTTCCTGTAACTTGCTCTCTGTGAAAGGTTTTGAAAAAAAATTCTTGAGGGTTGAAGGAATAGAAGTGATCCCTACAGATTAAGATGATCAGCTTTCATTTGCTTGAATAGCCTTGTACAAAAGAAAGAGATGGCTCGTATGTTTTTGAAGTGATATCCATTTGGGCAGTAGAATATTCTGGACAAATGAACTTCTCTTTCCAATCAGAAAGCAGATTATCTATGGAAGATTCTTCCTTGGCAGTTAGAAGAAAACTTGCGTATATAAGATAGTTGGAAGAAGTATAGTTGTAAGCAGATAATGGGATAATTAACCATTAAATTATGGTTTTCTGATGTTGTACTGCCAATTAAGGAGACTTCCTTTGTGCTTGGAACTCTTTGGGGGCTGGGGAATATTAACAGGGCTTGAGTATAGATTGTTGAAGCATATGCATAATTCTTACACGTATATGTGATAATCAGTGCCTTTGGTACTGTTCCTACCCTTAATCTCAGAAGGCGTGTGGACTGTATTTCTCCCTTTTATCCTATATAGATGTCTTTTGCATTCGGTGATGGGGACTTGTGTCTTATAGGTATGTGGATATGTCAAATATGTCGACCACGGAAGAAAGGAAGAAAACTTTTACAGAAGAAGGCAGCACAGATAAAAAGACGCTATGCTAACCCAATAGGACGTCCTAAAAACAGGTTAAAGAATCAAAACACGACGTAAGTCTCTATGAGGAAGAGTAAGATGTGAAATTCTGTAGGACAAGGGGGTATTTCTCAAGTTTCTAGTCTACTTTGTGAGAAGTTTTCTTTTACAATTAAGAGCTGTTCGTTACAGATTTTCAGAAAAGGGCTGTGAAAGACTAGAAGTAACCTTAGTGTTTCTTTTGGCCAAGATTTTTTACTCTTTGTAGTAATTTACTATTTATTTTTGAACTATTCCTTATAGTCATAGACAAATTTTGCTGTTCATGTAATCTCTTTTGCTGGATGGCTCCTTCTTGTAGCATAGTTGCCTTGCTTTGCATTTCCCAAGAATCCTTTCTGTTGTTTAAAGAAATTAAATAATCACAATAAAGCATGTGAGATTGTTTGACATATATTTAATCTGACACTGCTGCCTGAAAATATTTGGCCCCTTTCTGCTTCCATTCCACGTGTTTCTGCATTTGTGGAGAACTCTGTTGTGCTGAGACTGGTTGTGTTCCTGCAGCCTTGTCATGGTTGTTGTAGGGCAACTAGCTAGTTGTCAGGGAATTGGATTTGGGTAGGCAAGAATTCTTTGGATAACTGTTCAGCCAAAGCAATTTCCTTGAATTAAGATTGCTGTGCAGTGCTGGTTGTGATGCAGCACTCTGGACTCTTCAGGGTGCAAAGCAGTGAATGAGCATGTCACAAGAACATCTGTTATGGACATCAGATCAGCTAGAAAAAACAGTTGAACCACTAATTGATTCTAACCAATAGCACCAGAGTATGTTCTGGAAAACAACCTTACAAAATTTAATGCTTCTAAAAGCATAGAGGGAGCGTCTCTATTAAACGTGTTTTGGGGTTTTTTTTTCAGTCAGTACAATAACTTTGCATAGAAGAACTCTCAATATAATTCAGAGGAGCAAAAGGAAAACTAGCCATCTGCTTCTACTGTTTTGTCTCTTTTAACTGTTATTTCATAATTGACTCAATTTTTTTTGCCTTTGTTCCATCATTTCACATGCAAAATATATCAGAATTGTGCAAAGATATGTAGTTTGTCTTCTTGGGAAAAAGCTGCCGCTTTCTGTCCTCTGTGCCTGAAAAGACTATAGCTAAAAATAGTCAGTCAGTCTAGGACACTCCTTCTGAGAAGTGTTGAATATTCAGTTATCTCATCGAATCATAGGATCATTAAGTTGGAAAAGACCTCTAAGATCATTGAGTCCAACAATTAACCCAGCATCCCTGTGTTCACCACTACCCATATCCCCAAGCCGCATCCACTCACCTTTTAAATACTTCCATCTCAATAGAGTTTTAAAGTTTACAGTCTTAAAGATGGCAGCTGATTGGAGAGCAATGCTGTTTTCAGCTAAGGTGACCATCAGTGGTATAGGTTCTTAGCTAATAGGCGCATCCTTCGTGTATTAACTTTCTATGGAATTTTTACAACAATTTCCTATCAGTACAAAAACCATGGCAAATGACAAGTGTAAATGTTTAATGATTGCATAAATTGAAGACTTCTATGCAATGTATTTGTTCTGGTTACTGATTTTAAAATCTAATGTTGTGTTAAATTTGGTGAAAATTTATTGTTTATACTCAAATTAGTTTGACATAGTGTTCAGTGTAGAGAAAAATAGTACAGTACCTTCTACTGAGATGTTTAAATCCTGGCTCCTCTAGGGTACACACTCTTGATGACTCCTGTATTATGAAATTCTTCAGCTCACGTTCTGTGTGATTGATAAATAGGTTAGAGAAGATTGTAGGCCACCTTACCACATCTTTTGACCATATCTTTCCCCTTCTCATCCTTTAGATCAAAAGGTCCTTTCAGCAAAGTTCGCACTGGTCCTGGTCGGGGTCGGAAGCGTAAGATGGCTCTGTCCAGCCAGTCAGCATCATCAGAAGGAGGATACCTGGAACAGACAGATGTCTTGGACTTCTGCAGAGATGGCAGCAACACCTTGAAGTTTAACAAGAAAACCAAAGGGCTTATAGATGGCCTTACTAAATTCTTCACTCCCTCCCCTGATGGACGAAAAGCTCGAGGAGAAGTGGTAGACTATTCTCAGCAGTATAGGATCAGGAAAAAGGGTACCAGGAAATCTAGCACTTCAGAATGGCCCACAGGTAAAGATTTTTCACCCTGCCAATGTAAGTATCCTGCATACCAAGCAAATGTTCAAAGGCTAGGATGTTGAACTGACTGGAATTGTTAGAGGCTGGAAACTTTGAGCTGAAAGTTAACACTGGAATGCACTTATCTTTGGTGCATTGAGGTAGAATACGAGCTGCAATCCTGGAGACCTTAGCCTCTTCATATGTGATGGCAAGGTGTTATGAGGGGTCAAATGCTTCCAGTGAGGTAGAATGCGCATTGGTAAGGAGGCATTTGCAGATGGCCTAGGAAATGGGCTAAATTATGTCACATTTGAAAGAAATAACATAGGCAGTGGTTCATAAAAACTAAGAGCAACAAGGTAGAAGTATAAAATGGAAAATAGGTAACTAAAACCAGTCCAACAGACCTGGGAGTTCCCAATCTATGGATGCATGCAAATGTTCCTTAATTTTCTCAGCACAGAGGAGCCTGTTTGTGCAGCTTGACATCTTCTTGCTGAAAACTATCCCTTCCCTTTGGAATGCAGTTCTGCTTTCCTAGATTTTTTTGCTTTTCTAGCTTAAGATATTATCTATGCCTGGACCTTTATTTAATTTCTGTATTTAGATATTTACAGTTTTGTTGGATGGTCCTGAATTGTTCCTAAGCAGGCAGTGGGAAATATTCTGCAATAAAATACTATGTTTACAGCTTTAGAATAGTTACCTGCATTAATCTGGCTGGTGCTGGAAGAACAGCAATGTGACTTAATGCTTTGGGAGTGAGGTGAAGTGTCTAGAGGGTTTTGTTGGGTTTTTTGTTTAGGCTTGTTTGTTTGTTTTTGTTGAAGGGTTATTTATAAGGTGACGAATGTAGGTGTCCTGTTTTTGGTTTTGCCCATACAGCATTTAAATAGTTGTGATCGTTGTTTGTGAAAAACAGGCTTAGTGGTAAGCCATTTATGCCTTCATGGTACTGTGAATATCTAGGTGGCAACATTTGGACCTGCTTAAATGTAGGACAGTACTACTTACATGGTCCCAAATCTAGAACCTGTTCTTCCTTTGTGGTCCCAAATCTGAATAGAAAATCCCATCAAAAAAAACTGGCACAGTGTATTAATACAGCCAGATGTTGTTTGTCACTGTACTAAAAGCAACTACCTTTTTTGTAAATGTATGGAAGACAATTTTATCTCTCATTTACAGACAATCAGGATGGCTGGGATGGAAAACAAGAAACTGAGGAGCGTTTTTTTGGAAGCCAGGATGTCTTAAATGAAAAAGACATGGAGTTGTTTCGAGATATTCAGGAACAAGCACTGCAGGTAAAGTTACATTTTTAGTGTCTGGCAGTAAGTACCAAATCTGTAAAAGAAATTTAAACAAATCTAAAACCACCACCCCAGCAACAAAATAACAGCAAGAAATACAGACTTCAGATGAGTCAGTCACAGAAGCTAATGTGCTTGATTTCTACTGCTTGAGAGTAATGGAGAACTGACCTCAAGAGAGCTGGAGGATAATAGAAAAGTGAGCATAAGAGAGTAAGAGGTTAAGATGGCTAAAAAACCTTGGGGGCTGTGGCTTTAGTCCTCCAAGAACTGTTAAATAGCTGGTAAAACATGTGGACTATAAAAACAATAAAATATAGGATGGTTACCTAGCAGCATGGGTCACATAGCGTCTCTGAGTACTTGAAGCATTCTTTTTCCAGATACTTTAGCTCCTTATGGAACAGGATAGAGCATTGCTGTTTGTGTCTGTGTACACACTGATAGATGTTTACCAACAGAAATTGCTGTTCCTTTTCATCTAGAGCTCCACAAAATACAGATATGTAGGATTAGATCCTGAGGTGACTTTTGCCAATACTAGTCCCACTTTGGAAGCTTAGCAAGATGTTAATTTGGAATGTTACCTTTCAAATACTAACCCATTGTCCTGGGTATAGCTGTCTCATTCTGCTAGCATAAATTTGCATATAGGTAATTCACTGGTACTCTTCACATTAGTTGCTGACCTCCTGCATGAAGTGTTCTCGTTTGTTAGTAACTTCAGTCCAGGCGGTTCATATTATAATGCAAGGCTAGTGGGAATACTTGGATTTCTGTCATTCTGTGAGTGACAGTCTTTTGAGATAAAATCTTCATGAGTTGATAAAAGCATTTGTTTTATTTGAAAGAGCATTTAGTATCCTTATTTTTAGTTGCTATAAAATATACAGTTACTATCAGAGGGACGGGGAATGAAGGTTGTAAGTAAATAAGTAGTTTAAAATACTCTATTTTCTATTTTTTTCTTCTAATAAATGTGAGAATTTTCTTTAATTCTTCAACACTTGTGATGATAAGCAGGTTGTCGCATCCTGAATGTTGGTTTGGTAGCTGCTACATTCACAGTAGTCCACAGTAGTCCATCTAGTCTCAGAACTGGGAAGACACTAATGTGTGATGTCAAATACTTTCATATTCTAGTTTTTAACCTCATGAGCAGTTTATGTTTCTGTTCTTCACTATTGAAATAACAAGTAAGAAAATTACAAGAAGACTCAAAAAATTGTATTAAACTTTGCTTTCTACTAATTTGTATTTAAAACTATGACATGCAACACTGTGAATGGTAGTGGAGATACATGGTATGATAATGTTTATTAATTCTTTTTGTGAATCACATGGTTGCTTGAAGTGTGACTGGTACTGGTTTTTTGTGTCAGAGAGCAACATCTGCATCTTCCTAATTACCAGTGAGTTCAAGCAGGATGGACTGTCTAGATAAAAATGTTTTAATTTACTTAATCTTAAAAGTCTTTCACTTGGAAATTCATGAAAACAAAACAAGGGTTTTTTCCCCCTTGCATAGAAAGTAGGGGTGACTGGGCCTCCTGATCCACAAGTCCGCTGCCCTTCTGTTATAGAATTTGGCAAATACGAAATCCAGACCTGGTACTCCTCCCCATATCCACAGGAATACTCAAGGTAAGACACGTCTTTGTTCTTCTTTAAGTGTTTATGGGAAAGCTGTACTCCAGCAGGCATAGAAATCTGGTGGTCCCTACATTTTGGTGTCTGAAATACTTTTCTGCTTTGCTGTTCTCTTGCTTAAGAGCTTTGCAAATTGTCTAAACTGCAATCTCTTTGAACTTTATTCAGAAAGAGGAATGACTTTTAAGGGCTATAGCTAGAGAAAGAAAATTAAGTGAAACTTTATTCTGCCATTTAACAAGAACATGTGGTCTTTCATGAGGAGTTATTCTAGCTATACAGACATTCCTGCTGAAGCTACAGTATATAAATGGAGTTAAATCACAAGAATTTTGGGATACTTGCATTCCAGTTGTTCATGTCAGTGTAGTATGTAAAACAGTTTTAAAGCAAATGGGTAGGTGGTGATGTGACCCATCACTCAAGGCTATGAACATACAGCTGGGATGTCGTCTGTGACAATGAGGAGAAGGGAATAGGAACTATTTACTTCATCCCTCCTAGCATCATTAGTGCAAAACTGGGAGGGGTTACTGTTTTATTCCTAGGATTTTAATATATTTCGTCTAGCATAACTTAATAATGTAAATGTAATTATGCAGGGCATTAAGGGCATTTTTTTAATATGCATTCGTTATAGAAGAAGTGTCATGACTTTAACTGTGGTAGTGTGGTTTTGCCCTCATTAGCACACACACGGGGTGAGTGTATATTGGGTTTGTTTTCATCAAGCTCTCTGTTGGCAGGAGTGAGCAAGTTTATACAAAAGTCTCTGTCTTTAGTCTCTGTTCTTTCTTTATCTTTGCTTACAGGCTGCCGAAGTTGTACCTTTGTGAATTCTGTCTAAAATACATGAAAAGCAGAACTATTCTCCAACAGCATATGAAAAAATGTGGGTGGTTTCATCCTCCAGCCAATGAAATTTACAGAAAAAATAACATATCAGTCTTTGAGGTAAGTTAGAAAATGAAGCTGCTAGCTCTTATCTATAAATAAGGGTCTTCAACACCTAATCATGTGATGAATTTTTCATAGTCCTAAACAGCTTCATTCTTGAAACACTGAGTTTCCAGGAGTGAAGAGCAACAAGCAAGCAGCCAGTAGGAACTGACCTTGTGTATAGATTATTCATCTGTAAAACACAAGACTCACTTTGTAAAAATTTGGGGTTTTTATTTTACAAAAATTAATTTAAAGTTGTCTCTTAAGCTATTGAGTGTAACAGTGACTTGGTCACAGCCTCTGTTCTGCGAAAGTTTTAAGTCCTTTGCGATGCTACCTGTGACAGAGAAGTCTTCTCTCATGTTAAGATATTTCAAATGTACAGGGATACTCAAGTGAAGCCTGTCCTTGCATAACAGTAAATGGAGTGACAGAACTTTTCCTCTTGTCTCTAAGGTTGATGGCAATGTCAGCACTATCTACTGCCAGAATTTGTGCTTGTTAGCTAAACTCTTCTTGGATCACAAGACTCTCTATTATGATGTGGAGCCATTTCTTTTCTATGTGCTGACACAGAATGATGTTAAGGGCTGTCATCTTGTTGGCTACTTTTCCAAGGTAAGTATTTGGGTACGAATTGTTTGGTATGATGAGCAGTGTTGCTTTGGATTCTTTAAACTGTTGTAATTTAGGCTCTTGCATTTTATATAATAAATTATGTAATACAAGTATAGACATCTGTTGCAACCAGGTTGTATTTATATTGCATTCGGAGACCACCAATTAGTAAACTCAAGTTTCCTGTAATATTGAATAGCGTATACTTGCTAAGGAACTTGTGCTGCAGCTTAGTGGTTAAAAAAAACTTTTCAAATTACTTCCTGCACTTGGTGGAGATTGGGTACTACTGTTTGTGAGAAAGAACTGCTTGGTAATTCTGTTTATCTCACCTTTTGTTCTGTATATACATTGTTTTCCAAACAAGTTTGGCAACTTTGCAATGATTTGAAGCCTTTTTTTTTTTTTTTTGAGGGAACAGGGCCAAGATTTCAGATAGAACTTTTCTTAAGGTTTTTATCCTTAATTATTTCAATTATTTTTAAGTAGTTTTATTTGAAGCTTTTTCTTTAGTATTCAGAACAGCAGATATGAGACTGGATTTTGGTATGTTATGCTTGTAACATTTAAAGAATCACTGGAATATTGCAGTCTTTTGCAATGAGCTTTGCTGCCTTCAGATTTATTCTTAGAATTTATCTTCTCTGCAGCCCACATTCTTTACTGTATACTATCTAAGTAAAAGGTCATGTCAAGTTTTCATTCTTTCTGCTTTTCTTATCTGAAATTATGGTAGAGCTTTAATATTGTCTCTTCAAAGTCTTCCCTTGGCTTTATCGTTCCTGAGAAACTTTGACTGTGGCTTCCTATCTCACTTTTTGGTGTAGAACTACTTAGGCATTCTTACAGAGGAACTTACACTATTTCTTACTGATCTGTTTTTTCAATATGATGCTTTTTTTTTCCAACAGGAAAAACACTGCCAACAGAAGTACAATGTTTCCTGTATAATGATTCTTCCACAATACCAGCGTAAGGGCTATGGCAGGTTCCTAATTGACTTCAGTAAGGAACTTTTTCTTTACTTTTTTCAGTCTGTCTTTTCATATTTTAAAGGACTTAACAGTAGAAGCAGATATTTTTCAAAATAGAACACATCTCAGGACAAAAGCTTCTAAAGCTCACAAAATCATCTGAACTTCAGCATTTACTCTTTTTGTTGGAACTTCGGCTCTAAAGACAAATTGATCATTTTCCCCTTAATTCCAGTGTTTTACGTGTAAGCAGCTTAAGGTAGAAGCTAAAGGCATGTGGCAGCATAGTGATTTTTATAGCAGAAGCTTGTAGTTGTGCATGTAGTTCCTTATACAGAAAGCCAGCTGTAAGACTGCATGGCCTGTGGAAATCTTCAGCAGTTTGACTGGGTAAATGAGTGTCTTAAGCAAAACTGTCTTACATTTTAATTTAATTTTGAGATCAATAAAACTAGACATACTTAAGCTCTGAATACTCATGTAATTCTGAGATTCGTATGTGTATCTCTGTAATGTCGTGGGAAACTTCCCCAGTAACTATACACTGTTTATTATGCCTAGGGCAATTTAATACAGCCCTCCCTGTGGACATACAAATTTTGGAGTTAATGTTCAGAGGAAAACTCTACTGGCAGAATTATATCAGAATAATGTCTTTTGTAGATAAGTTTTTGTTCTCCTGAAAATACTGGTGAAGCAAAAGAACTCAAGGATGTAACTTGAGATATCAACAAATGCAAGTTATGGTAGAACAGCAGTGAGAAGGCACATTTGTCATCTTCTTTCATCCATCTCCTTTTGTCTCACTGGGTAGAATATAACCTCTCAGCCTTTATTGAACCTGTGCAATGTATCACAGTCTTAAATTAATGAAATCTCTGCAAATAGAGCTTGGTGCTCTCCAGTATGGTCCTGAAGTTTAACAGTAGATAATTTTCAAGAAAATTATTAGTCATATTAGTTTTAAGAGTGTGTTTTTCCTCTCTCATTTTCAAAATTGCTGTTGCAATTGTGCTTCAGGCTTGTTGTAATTTCTAGGTAGGTACCTGCTGTCATCTCATGGCTTTACCTATAGTCAGTGTCTGATGGCAGCAGAGTTTAAAAATATCTTGCTCAATCACTGAATAACAGGAGTTTAAACAAGAAATAAAAAATTGGCCCGACAACGAAGTATCCTTCAGAGTTGTCATCTACATCTTGTAGGCAGCACTAAGCTATTATATGAGGCCTTTGTAGAAGTTAGGGTGGAAACCGAAACTGATATTTTGAAACTTTTTTCTTGTGTCCCTTTTAGGCTATTTGCTTTCAAAGCGTGAGGGTCAAGCAGGATCACCAGAGAAGCCCCTGTCGGACCTGGGGCGCCTGTCATATATGGCTTATTGGAAAAGTGTAATATTGGAGTGCCTTTATCATCAGCGTGACAAGCAATTAAGCATCAAGAAATTGAGTAAGCTGACTGGAATCTGCCCTCAAGATATCACTTCCACTCTGCACCACCTACGAATGCTTGACTTCCGTAGTGATCAGTGAGTACAGGAGTCCCATTGTAATCCCAAATACCTTCAGATCTATTTCATTGGAATTTAATGGTGTTTGAAGACAAGTCACATCTAATAAACTTGATTTTACTAAAGACTTCAGTGTCCAAATACTGAGACTATGGTACTCATGTGCAATGCAAGAATCATTCAGTGCCAAAGCTGGTTCAGGTGTCCAGCTGTGTGGCACTTCAGATGTGGAATTTTGAGTAATTTGCTGCTGTGAGAGAGAGCAAATTGGTTTCTTGGTCATGTTTTCTTGGTGTCCCCTCAGCCAAATCAATCTAATACACTCACAAATAGAGCAAAGAACAGCAGCTTCCCTTCTCTAGAGGCAGATCTGCTCCTTATTTTCAGTCAATGAGCAGACAGTTGGTTCCCTCCTTTTCCCTATGTCTCAAAAATGCCATAAACTGTGTGGATTGACATAGAATGCTTGAAGAGTGGGACAGATCACTGGGAGAGATGAAGTGTGTTGGTATAGAATAGAGGTAGCCTGCTTGCTCAGCTGACAAGTCAGGTGAAGTACTGAGAATTAGTCTTGTTTCAGACCACAGCAGTTTGTTGAGTTGGGTTATATTCTGTTGTGGTTGTGTTAAAGTTGAAACTTATTTGGAAAACCTGAGAACAGTTTTATGTTCTCATCTCACAGTGTACCTTTAACCCATGATATTTCTCTCAGGTCCTTAAACAAAATGCACTGTGGTAGTGGGACTGCAGCTTTTCTTGAGCAGTCCTTTTATTTCTCTTCAGTAGCTTTCACCTTATATTGCCCATTCCTCAAGGGGTATACCCCTTGTCCATAATAAAAATTATACTCTGCAGCTGAATGTTACCCATGGAATGATAATGCTTTCACCATTAACGAGAAGTGGGAAGAATTTTAACATTCCCACAGTTGTGAGAGACTTTCTCTGGTAGTTAGATGGTACTGCAAATTGTGCTATTTTAATGAGTTTCTCTTTACTCTGAAGTTACTTGTGGCAGCAGTGATGGAGAGTAATATATTTTCTGTAATATATCTGTTTCACATGGCAACATGGACAGTATGTCACCTGTTACTGATCAGAGTATTATTGCTGTTCAGATTTGTGATCATTCGTCGTGAGAAGCTTATCCAGGAACACATGGCAAAGCTTAGAACTAATGTCCGACCTATTGATGTGGATGCAGAATGTCTGCGTTGGACACCTGTTATAGTTTCCAACTCAGTTGTCTCTGAAGATGAAGAAGAGGAAACAGAGGATGGGGAAAATGAAGAGCAACAAAAGCAGAAAGAAAAGGATCCAGAGACCAGTGTAAGAGTGAATCTTATTTCTGTGTGGCATGTAGTTTATACTTAATGCTTTTGGAGGCAGTGCTAACAAAATTTCAAATGTGAAGCTTGTGCATTTGTCATAATCATAAAAAGCAATGCAATCATGGTTAGTTTATGTATCTTTATGGTTTCAGATTAGAAAATAAAACTCAAGAAAACATCAAGGCATAATCTAGAGAGCAATCCTTGAAGGGGTTGCACTCTTGCACCAGGTGGTGAGCACTGAGTAGAATACTAAGAGGCAAATTATCTGCTGTTACTGTATTTACATTAAACTAATGGTGCATCTTATTGGAAAAATACCTTCAAGTTTTTATCAGTTTTTTCTTGAAAATTACACAAATACTGGGTTTGAATGTTGCAAGGTGAAGTCAGCATTCTGGCACACCACTGAATGGTTGACTGAAGTGACTTGTTGGGAAGCTAAGTGAGGTACATTATCACCTCTGAGGAAAGGAGTAGCAAGTAGCACTACATAAGTCTCTTAAAGGTCAAATCTTTGTTTAATCCCAAATTTTTAAAAGGCACTTTTGTTAAACTTTTCTGACTTTTTTCTCAAACGCTTTTGTGGAATCAAATTCAGGATAGACATTTATGCTGAAATCAGAAGTGTGAAATCTATTTGTTTTTATTTAAATCAGATGGTAAAATCTGTGTCATGGGAGAAGAAAGAGCAAGAGCCTTACTCACCAACAGAGAGTGAAAAAAAGCCAGACATTGTTGCTCCAGCCAATTCTGCACGACCAAACAAGCACGTTTTTTCCCTGGATAGTCTTCCTGCAAACAGTCAGCCATCACGAAGAGGTCGATGGAACCGCAAGAGCAAAAAACTTCATGAGCCCTTTTGTGAGAAGGAGCCAGCATTGCCCATCGAGGAAAAAACAGCAGTTCCCAGTGGACGATGCAGTGAATGCGAGGAAAAGTCAGCAGCCTCACGAGGCCGGTGCAGTGACTGTGAGGAGAAGTCAATGGCCTTGCAAGGAAGATGCGGTGAATGTGAGGAGAAATCTCCAGCCTTGAGAGGCCGGTATGCTGAAGATGACGAAAAATCTGCAGCTTCCCAGGGACAGTATGGCAAAGGTGAAAAATCTGCAATTCCCCGTCGGCAGCACAGTGAAGCTATGGAAAGGTGGAGGGGGCAGTTGAAAAAGAGCACAGAGCCACTGAAATGTAGATTCCCAGAGGACTGCGACAGATTACCCCGGCGCTACAGTGATAGTGATAGGGCACTGCTGAGGTGTTTTAGTGAGAGTAGTGAAGAGGAAGATGATGAGCCTGTGAGTCCTCGATCAAGCTCTCCACCTGTTCTCACCAAGCCAACATTGAAACGAAAGGTGTGTGCCTTATTTCTTGTTATTTTTGACTGTTATCCAGTCAGTTTTGTCAGTGTGTTAGGGCTTTCTGAAGGATGGTGCAGTTCACGAGGGCTATATTAAGTGTACTCTGGGAGTGTTCCAGAGCTCTCTCTGCAGGGTACTTCCTGCTGACTTTTTCTAGTTGTGGTTTTTGTTGAATCAGAGGTAGGAGTGTGAGGGTTTGTGGAGTCTAGCCTAGATCTTGTGCTTTTGATTTTTTTTCTAACTTAATTCAAGTTTTTCTCAGTCATGCAAAATAGAAACAGATACAGTCCTACTCATGAAAGAAGCTTGCAAAAAACAACTGCTGTCGAAACAACTGAAATCAGAGTGTAAAGTCTTTGAAATTATTTAGCATGGAGATGTGAATTCTACCAGTGTGTCTAAGCAAATGCTTTCTTTTCTAAAAAGTTCTCTACTGTATAATTTTTGCACTTTATTCTAAGCTATTCACATCTGTGTTGTAGTATGTTTAAAGTTCCAGCTGTTATGGATGGGCTGTTAGCTTCAGCTGTTTAAATTCTAGCTAGTGGCAGGTGCCAGACAGTATTTCTAGTGAATTCTGGATTCTAGAAGGGAGCTCTCTGCTGTTCATGTCTTGTATTTATCTAGTGTTTCATTTCTACTGCACATGATAAAATATCTTCTCTCTTCCCACCTTCCACATTCAGAAACCAGTTCTTCATCGGAAGAGACGGGTCCGCAAGCGTAAGCACCACAACAGCAGTGTTGTCACTGAAACAATCTCAGAAACCACAGAAGTGCTGGATGAACCGTTTGAGGACTCAGACTCTGAACGACCAATGCCTCAATTAGAGCCTACATTTGAGATTGAGGAGGAGGAAGAGGAGGAGGAGGAGGATGAAGAGGAGGAGAGTGAACTTTCATCCAGTGGATACTTTCAGCACTTAGCCCAACCAGACACACTCAGGCATAGACCCTCTTCTAAGAGGAAGTCCCGAGATGAAGAGGAGTCTGATGACAATAATGGTATGTATGGTGGTACACTAGTGAAAGTTTGATAGATTGTGTTGGATGATAACAGCTCATGACAAAACCAGCTGCTTTCTTTGGCTTGTAACTTCCTGCTGAAATGTAGGTTAGGCATAAATTACCAGTCAAACTAGCCTCAGACATTGCCTAGTTTTATGAAAACATGGTGCATACATTTAACTTTCTTATTGGCAATGACCTGATCCCAGGCTATCCTTTTGATTCAGCTTTCCTAATGGAATTAGTATCTGTGATTGTGGAAAAACCTATGCTGCAGAGTCACTTACAGAAATAAAACGGAAATGAACTGGCAAGCCCCCAGTTTTCCATAACAAAGGGAAATATTAAATTGTCTCTTCTTCATCACATTGCATGTTCACCCTCTCAGCTTCTCATATCTCCTTAAAGTTCTCTGAACCTTCAGTTCATAAAACAAAATAATTTGGGTGTGACTGCTTGTTTAGAGTCCACTGACAATTTAGAAGACACGTCTGTCATTACTCCATTAGCAATCTTCTTTATTAGATGTCCTGTTGTTTTGATGGGCTATACAGTGCGAAGCAGTCAGTGAAATAAAAATGAACAACTGTGTACAAAACAATTATGGTGCCATTATCCCACAAGAAAAAAATGTTGCCTCATTAATTGATGACTTTCAGTTAGACTGTGGTTACCGGAGAAGAATTTTTCTTTCAAAGTACTTTAATACTAAACACATTAATATAATAATAGCCAGATTTACTATCCATTTAGCATCAATAACTCTTAAATCCTTACTATAGCATATAACTTTGTAGATTTAGTGCAAACATGTGCAGACGGCATAGGTTTGTTTGGTGGGAATACATGCACAGTCATCTTAACCATTGTTTTTTTAAAATTCTGTTGTGATTAGATTAGTCATTAAATAAATTTTGTGGTACTGCATCACCATTAATAAGACTATGGAGTCAGAGACAGATCCATTAGATCTGTTGTTTTACATCTTTTTAATTTGTGCTCTTCTGAATGTTTTCTGATGGAGATGCAGTGGAAGCCCCCTTTAGAGATTCCACTCACACATGTTCTTTTAAAAAATAAATCAGTGATTTTTAACCATCTTTTTCAGATTAGAAATAGTCCTTTAAGTGCCCAGGGATCAAAAATGGTACTTGAAAGCCACTGTTTTAACTCACACCCATTTTATACTACAGTGATAAATTTCTGGTTCACCTACTTTATAAATAGTTGTCATTTAGTGCTTTCTGCTCCCTTGTCTCATTTTTGTCACTTTTTTTTCCCCCTGAACTTCTGCAAATTAGTCAGAACCCCTGAAGTAATAAAGTAGTAGCCATACTATTTTAGGGTATTGCTGCTCCTGACATCACACAGTATCTGTTGACTGCTTTTGCCTTCCGTGCAGCCACCTCTGCATATAGCTATTAAAACTGGCTTTTAGAGAAAATACAGTGTGCTGTCAGTTACCTAAATATCTTCATCATAAACAGCTGGCTTTTTATTTTAATAAAAAATTGGGCTGGGTGAGAGGGACAGTGCTGTCTTAATGGCAATTCAAAAATATAGTGTTGCAGCAATTAACAAATGGTTCAGATTTATACTATTTTAATCATAACTGTGAGGTAGAAATGTTTATAAGTCTTAGAAAAATTTTTGGAGGTTTTCCCATCACTACAGAAACCTGCTTGTGATTTTTTTTCTTTTCTTTTTATAACTTTCTGACTAGTGGCCAGATTTTTCTGCTGAGAACTTCATGTCTAGCTGAGGCAATGCACAGAAAGTGTTTTAAGATTTCCCTGAAATGCAACATTGCAGTTTCTTAAATGGGTGTCTGATGAAAATTTGGGTAGGTTCTGATTTCTGTCAGGACAGCAGTGAGAATGGATAGCATAAAGTGGTGATTTGAGGCCAGTTTTTAGTAAGGGTTAGGCATTCTGGAAGACAGGAGGTGTTCTGTGGTGTCAAAAGTAAGATTTGTTTGTCTTTAGTCTACCAAATCTGTGCACTTTGTGTAGTGTTGTGTAGGCGAGGATGAAGCTTGGTAATGGCTGAGCTGTATTATTTTGCTTTTCCTAGTTCTACTTGTAAGTTTTACTGTGAATATGGGAAATCTAATCCTCTGTAGTAGATATGAAATGTGGAAGACAGGGAAGAGAAATAGTAATGGGTTTTCTAAGAGGTGGGTTTTGTTTCTAAGGGTTGAAGTGTTAATGCTTTAATGAATACTATGAAAATAGCTTGACCTTGATCCTGTACAACAATAGGCTGGCTGACTGTGGCAGACCTTTTCTTTATGCACATTCCAAATACTTATTTTTGGACGACTTAAGGAATTACTGATTTTTAAATTCAGTACTCATTTTTTTAATTACCAGAATTTTTTCAGAATGCTTCTCATTGGAGGGAGGTATTTAAAGGAAATGACTGTCTGAGCAAAGGGCAAGGGTAACTCAGCTTTTTACAGTTGTATAAAATGTCACTGACTGTCCTAAGTGACAGGTTCAAACCAAAATTAATTCAGGGAATGCCTTATACTATTCAGTAAGTTCTCAGTAAGCGATCACATTCCTTTCTGGCTATATAAGCTCTGAACCTATTTGAGTGTTTGGAAAGTCACTGAAATGCAGATCTTGCTTCATCAAATAAAAGATGAAAGAGAAATTCAGCTTCCTGTTAATGATTTCTTCAATTAAAAAAATTACTAGCCAAATCCAGGCATCTGTGTATTTCTATTGGCGTTAAAAAGCATAAGGCTATGAAAAATGTGAAAATGCTTCCTTTCTTAAGCAGATGCACAGATCTAAATGGAAACATGCTTTTATTGCAACTTCATATGTTCCTGTACGCTGCAACACGTTCATTTGTGAACATATTTTATAAATAAAATTCGTCTTTTCAGGACTTTATTACATAGCTTAGAGCTTAATTTGAATTGTGTATTAAAAGCTCAGAGTTTTGAACATGGAAAATCTTTAAAACATTGATGTTCTTAGAAAATGTAATGTGCAACATGCTGCTGATGAGCAGACATTGATCCTTCTAAACTAGTATTTCTAAGCTAATAAATAAATTCTAATAAATTTCTGAGCTAATACTGAAGTTGTTAAACATGTTGGGCATGCTTGGGAAGGCTTCCATGAATGCTTAGGTCAAACAAAAATGTTTGAACAGTGTCTTTCAATTTGTATTTTCAGGTAACCCACCCTTGAAGCCGTTATCTATGCTGAGGAATAGTGAAGCAAAAGATTCTTCACTCGAGCCAGATACTTCCACACCTATGAAAAAGAAGAAGGGATGGCCAAAAGGGAAAAGCCGAAAACCAGTCCACTGGAAGAAAAGACCTGGTCGAAAACCAGGTTTTAAACTGAACCGGGAAGAGGTGCCACTATCAGTTCAGGATGAAATAGTTGATGAAGTCATAGCTAATTCAAAACCAGGGCGTAAGGCCAAAATTTCAGGTAAAGAAGAAGGTGTTGAGCAGAAGGACCTGCCTCTCACTGAGGAAAGGAAAGAGGAAGATGTAAATATGGAAGCAGAAGAGGTAGGAGAGGGAGAAGAGGAAGATATAGCCAGCAGTGAAGTAAGAGCAGTTTCTCCTGTGGACAGCAATAGCAGTCCAGTGCCTGAAATAAAAGAACCTGAGATAGAAGAGGAAGTAGAGGAGAAGCCACGGATTTTAGAAGAGCAGAGGCAATCAGAAGAAGAGCAGCAAGAATTAGATGAACCTGAACATGACCATGAGGAAGAAGAGGAAGTTGCAGTAGTGACAAATCAAAACGAAGATCATGATGCTGATGATGAAGATGATAGTCATCCAGAGTCTTTGAAGAAAAAAGAATTGGAGGAACAGCCTGTTAAAGAAGGGGTGAAGGAGGAGCCTCAGGTGCAAGAATGTTTTTTAGAAACAAGCATACCAAGCAGTAGAGAAGATGCAAAAGAAAAAGATGAAGCAGAGGCAGATTCTGAGGAAGAGCAGGCTTCCAATGAGACATCAGTGGGCTCAGAGCATGTCCCTGGGTCTGAAGATGATCACGAAGAAGAGCAAAGTAATAAAGAGAGGTTAATTGAATTAAAGGAAGAGGAGGAGATTCCTCATAGTGAACTAGATCTTGAAACCGTTCAAGCAGTCCAGTCCTTGACACAGGAGGAAAGCAATGAGCATGACGTAGCTTACCAGGACTGTGAAGAAACTCTTGCAGCTTGTCAGACTTTGCAGAGTTATACCCAGACTGAGGAGGATCCTCAGATATCAATGGTTGAAGATTGCCAGGCCTCAGAACACAACAGTCCAATATCCTCTGTTCAGTCCCACCCCAGCCAGTCTGTGCGTTCTGTCAGCAGCCCAAATGTGCCTGCTCTGGAGAGCAGTTACACACAGATAAGTCCTGAACAAGGATCCCTGTCCGCACCCTCTATGCAGAACATGGAGACCAGCCCCATGATGGATGTGCCTTCAGTATCTGACCACTCTCAGCAGGTCGTGGATAGTGGCTTCAGTGACCTTGGCAGCATTGAGAGCACTACAGAGAATTACGAAAACCCCAGCAGCTATGACTCCACTATGGGAGGTAGCATTTGTGGAAATAACTCTTCCCAGAGCAGCTGTTCATATGGAGGACTGTCTTCTTCTAGCAGCCTCACTCAGAACAGTTGTGTTGTCACTCAGCAAATGGCAAACATTGGCAGCAGTTGCAGCATGATGCAGCAAAACAGTGTCCAGCCTGCAGCAAACTGTAATATCAAGTCACCTCAGAGCTGTGTCGTAGAAAGGCCCCCAAGTAACCAGCAACCAACAACACAGCCGCAACAGCAGCAGCCTCAGTCCCAGCAGCCACAGCCCCCACCTCCACCCCAGCAGCAACCTCCATTATCTCAGTGTAGCATGAACAACAGCTTCACCCCAGCACCTATGATCATGGAAATACCTGAATCGGGCAGCACTGGTAACATAAGTATCTATGAGAGGATTCCAGGGGATTTTGGTGCTGGGAGCTATTCACAACCATCAGCCACATTCAGTTTAGCCAAGTTGCAGCAGCTGACAAACACCATTATGGACCCTCATGCCATGCCTTATAGCCATTCTCCTGCTGTGACTTCCTATGCAACCAGCGTTTCTCTTTCCAACACAGGGCTGGCTCAGCTGGCTCCTTCTCACCCCCTGGCTGGCACCCCACAAGCACAAGCCACTATGACACCCCCACCAAACCTGGCATCCACCACCATGAACCTCACATCACCTCTGCTCCAGTGTAATATGTCTGCTACCAATATTGGTATTCCCCATACCCAGAGGCTGCAGGGGCAGATGCCAGTCAAGGGGCACATTTCCATCCGCTCCAAATCAGCTCCCCTGCCCTCAGCAAGCGCACACCAGCAGCAGCTGTACGGCCGCAGCCCCCCCGCTGTCGCCATGCAGGCTGGGCCTCGGACCTTGGCTGTGCAGCGGGGCATGAACATGGGAGTCAACCTGATGCCAACCACCCCGTACAACGTGAACTCCATGAACATGAACTTGAATGCCATGAACAGCTACAGAATGACACAGCCCATGATGAACAGCAGTTACCATAGTAATCCTGCCTACATGAATCAGACAGCACAGTATCCTATGCAGATGCAGATGGGAATGATGGGGAGCCAGGCCTATACCCAGCAGCCTATGCAGCCAAATCCTCATGGAAACATGATGTACACTGGCCCCTCCCATCACAGCTACATGAATGCTGCTGGGGTGCCCAAGCAGTCTCTTAATGGACCATACATGAGAAGATGAGCAAGATCAACTTGCATCCTAAAAACTGAAATAAATAGAAATAAAGGAACCTTTTATACTGACGAACCAGAGAAAATGGACCTTTTTCCAGTTAAAATATTGCTGTAGATTTAGAGGGATTTTCTTTGGTTTATTTTATTTTTTAGGAAGCCTGGTCTTTATTTTTTTGATTTTTTTGTTTGTTTGTTTTTCTTTTCTTCACAATCGTCAAACATTTTACAGCTAAAATCACTTACGGATGTTTTTTAGAGGGGAAACATGCACAAAATCTTCTCATAATTTAAAAAGAGCCTTACTTTGCTGACAAAGTGGACAGACTATGTGTAACGTGAAATCATCTTCCTAAATTTTTTTTCAATATATGTCCTTTTCCCTCCCCTGTGCCCCTCTGTATGCAGTTTCTAGTGCTGCAGCTATGTAAAATGTTTGACATCTCAAAGAATAACAACCCTTCCCTCTAAACCCCACCTAACATTTCCTACTTCTAGCAGGAGGCACTTATTGGGAGATTTGGAAGGGGACACAGAGGATAAAGGAAAACTTTATTTCTGCAAGTCAGGAAAAAGCTTTAATTTTCCTTGACTCCCTCACCCTCAGTAAAATTTGGAGTTAAGTGTAAACAATAAACCATTCACATTGGTGTTTTTGTAGATGACTTAATTGAAATTGTATGTTTTATGCTGAAAATATAATGTAACTTTAAAATGATCCCATTCACCACCCAGACATGCACGTGAGCACACATGTGCATGCTTGCACACATGTTCTGTCACTGAACTGCTGGAAGCATCTCAAGAGAGAACTTGTTCTGTATCCCTTCGGCAGTCGTGAAGAGGACAGGGTGGGTAATGGTCTGTTAGGACAAGAAAATGGTTACAGGCTCTTCTGGTGACCTGCGAGTCAGACACAGCTCTGAGATCCCAGACTGCTTTAGTACATACTTGGAAATGCTGAGGGTTTTGGTTCTGAGCCTTTTGAGTCAGACTGATCTCAGAAGCAGCTGTTTCCAGTTAATCTCTTGGCTTGGGAAATGCTGGAAGAAAAAGTGTGCATTTGGTGACTGGGATGAGAATGCTGTAGTGTCCTTGTCACTCTTCTGTTCCTGGTCTGGGGTAGGAGGTTGCTGAATGTGCTGCTTTCTGGGGGTCAGTGATGTTTTTCCTGATTCCCTTACTGTGTTTGATACCCATTTTGTAGAAATAGCCACACGTTTGATCTAGTGTGGGAAAAGAAGGGAATCGGCCTCTTTTTCAGCAGTGAAACCGTCCCAACACCATAGCAGGATCTAGACGGAAGGATTTTGCTGTTTATTACCGCAAAATCCAATTTACATTAATTTTGGCTACACTGCTGGCATGTCTCCCAATGCAAAAAGGGACAACCCTTTAATGTAAAGTTCTTTTTTTTATTGTATGTGAAGTAGAAATGCAGACACATTAATAAGACTAATTCCTTTTGTTTTTAAACCAAAAGAATCTAAAAGTTGGGGTTTCTTCAGATGCACTAAAATGGACTTTCCTCCAGTAACTGTTAACCATAAAAGGCAGAATTCAATGGACTTCCACTTTATATTTCTGTTTACTTTTGAGCATGTACAAGGCTATGTAGGACCCCATTTCTCTGTATATACTATTCCAGTTCCAAATAACCCGTGTAGAAAGCGCACTGTGCTGCCCTCTCTTCTTAGATCTTCAGCTGTGTTGCTGCTTCCTGGGGGTGGGGGTGGGTCTGAGACAGGAGGAGAAGCTGTTGGAACGAGGGCCATGAATTTAGTTTGTTTGCCTTTATGTTTGGTTTGGTTTTGTATGGGTTTTTTTATCAATTGGGCAGCTCCCTTTTCCACAAACCTTTGTGACTGTAGAACTATTGTAGAAAAAAAAAAGTTCTTTTCTATATATAAAAAGAAATTATCCAACGCAGTAATATTGGTACCTACCATTTTTTCACTTCTGTTTAAAAAAAAATGTATTTTTAGCAAGATAACTTGGGTAATCTTCTAAAAGAAATTAAAAAAAAACTCACTGTTAGTGACTTCGATGCCTTTTAAAAATAAGAGCTTTTTCATTTCATTCCATCTTTAAAATTTTTTATCTTTGTTGTAGAATATTAAAAACTATTTTAAGAAAGATAAAATTCTCTTTAAAGAGATCTCTAGAGTGTGTGAATAGGAGCTCCAGATGCCTCTAAAAGCCGCATGTACAAATGAAGCTGAGTCTATTCCTGTCTGTTTATATTTGCTTTTCCTGTTTTGTAACCTCTTTGTACTTTGTTCATGGTGACTTGTAAGCTAAGGGGAAGGGGGTGCCTAGATGCCTTTGTAATTCTCCATGTCATACGCTCCTGGCTGGATGGTCTCCCTTCCTCTCCTTGTATGTAATATCACTTTTTTTTCCCCTTTCTAGCAAGTACTTTCAAAAGAACTCTGTACATTTTAACATAAAAAAATAAATTATGTTGAGCCATTTTGGATGTCAGTTGTGCGTGTAAATTTTTTTTCTTCCATTTGAGTGGTGAATGCTGTCCCTGATACTAGGTCCTGGGAGTATGATTCCCTGTGGGCTTTTTCACCTGAAAGAGAACTCACTTATGAGATCTCTTGATCACATTAATTTTTATCTAGAATTTCCATCTAGAGAAAAATTAAGAAGAACAAACTTGAAGCTTTTCCAGAAATCACCACCTTCAAATTCCTCTCTGCCAAGGCTGACCAAAACCAAGTGTGGTCCTGGTTTTTATCAACTTCAGTTTGTAATTTTGACTTGCATCCTTTAAAACTGGCAGTGTGGGCTTGAAGTTTCCTCCATCCCCTTCAGCTGCTCTTTCATCTGTAATGAGAAGCTCGAATAGGAGGAGAACAATACATTTTACCCAGCAAGGCTTGCTCTGCAGCTTTAAGGCACAACTGGATCATTGGGATGCCATCCTGCTATGTTGCTGCACATTCTCCACAAGCTCAGAGCTGTGACAACGCTAGAGGGAAGCACAGTTCCAGCATGTGTGTGATTGATGCTTGAGTTTCCTAGTGACAAGCATGGTAAGTCTCAGCAAAGAACCGCTGCCTTGACCTCCTGTGGTCCAAGGGCTGGCCTGAGCCATATAAAGACTCGGTGGCTACAAGAACCTTCCACAGGCTTTTCCACAGATGTGCTGTCACAAGGTTGTCTTCAAGAAGGCAAGCTGTTTATAAAAAGCATTATTTGATCAAAAAGGCTAAATTGTTAACTGGTTGTTAATTAAAAGTAACAACAAAAAACCCAGCCTCAGTTTGTGTGGGCTAACTTGATGACAACCACACTTGGGAGCCATGAACAAGGTGACCTCTTTTTTAGAATCTTGACCAACAAACTATCAAATCCTACCATTAAAGAAGGGTTTGGTTTGGTTTGGTTTGGTTTGGTTTGGTTTGGGAGAGTTGCCAAGCCAAAACAGGTTTGAAATCTGGCTGTTTTGAAGAACAACAACCTTTGGTACCACAGAGCACGGTGTGAAGAGCTGCTCCTGTAGGTTCTGCAGTGCTACAGCCAGGTATGGACATGGGGAGAGTTGCTCTCTTCAACACTGTCAGGTTTGCTCTAGTTGACAGGTGAACCAAAATGTCTGCTTCCAGCTCTCAATATGCAGGGAAGAGTTTGAATGCAGCCTACAGCAACAAACTACTGCCTGGGAGACTAGAGTTGTGGTTCTTGAAAGAAACTAACTGAAAAGAGAATGATCTTAAAGGGTTACAGCAGTTCTGAAAGTTCATCAATGAGATAATTCAGAAAAAGCTAAAAAGAACTGAACAATCTTAATTAGCTCAGGGAAAGAGCTCCTTGCTGAGATAAGATCTCTGCAAGTAATAGAGGAATGCAGATTGACAGAGGCAGACCAGGTTTACAGCAGCTGAGGTGAGGCCTGCAGCATCTTTTATCATCACAGCTTGTCAGCCAGAATAATTTCCCTAAGAATAGATGCCTGAAGTTGAGCTTTGAATATAAAATTATTTTGCCCCAAATACAGAGAATTTCAGCAACTTCACCAAACACTGATTTCTCACCTGGAGCAAGGCAGGACTCCAACTACATGCTTCATCTCCTGAAACAGGTGCAGTACCTTGCAGAGAGAGTCAGGAATTTGTTTCCATGTTTCCTTCCTTATGGGAGGTTCTATTCTGTTGGACAGCTCTGTATGTGAAGCTGGCACATAATGACCTTGTTCATTTTGGGTCATAATTTTCCTAAGGGTTTCTCTGTCAGTATTTGTTTGTTCTCTCTTGGCAAATACTTTGCCCCATGAACTCCAGATAGGGACTGTTGTCACTATGTCAGTATGTTTGTCATTTGTGTCACATAGTAGAATCCCAGTGTGTGATTGAGTTATCACAGTAAAAAAAAAATCTGTTTTCAAGGAAAAAGTGATAAATATGGTGCTGTGTGACAAATAATTTAATTATTGAAAATTTTCTACTAACATGTTGGCTAATATAGGCACATGGTACCATTCAACTAAAGGAGGAAGTCTGTTTACTGAAACTGTCATCCTCTGTTTCCCTATTTTACACAATAGGAACAAGCACCAACAAGAGATCATCTGCAATTCCAGATACTTCCCAAACAACTTCTCCAAAGAAGATAAAAGTTGGACCAAAAAAATACGTGGTAAGTTAATGAAATTACTAAGTCCATTTTCTACTTTTCCCGTCCTGCATCCTGCATGAATGTTGAAGACAATGAGCTTTTTTTTTTTTTTAATGTGCAGCAGATCTCTAGGGTCCCTTTTTTACCAACCAAACACCAACAGCACACAGAACCTTGGTACCAGTCATAGGCCAAATGCTTCCTAAGTGTATGCCCCTGCTCAGGACAATCTTACATGTATGGGCACAGGTACCTACTTCCAGTTAACTTGACTTTTAAATCAAATGCTGTCAATATTCAAGACAGATGTTTGAAAAACAGCTACCACTGAGGCCAAAGACCATTCATTTGGCATGCTGCTTCCCCACATCAGAGAGCTAAGCATCAATTCAAATCCTAGCAGCTAGGGAGGTACCGAGACAACAGCTCTGAACACATAATTTGGTAGGGATGAAATTCTCTCTGGTTTCTTGGGTGAAAGGTAAAAGGGTGTCACATAGGAAGAACTGAATTGTTACTGGTCACCAGATTTCCTGGATCAGGGCTTCAGTCAGTCCCACTGGGAGGAGCTATTCTCCAGGGGAGCAGGTTCAACTTGCTGTGTGTTCCCTTCCGATAAAAATCTTCTGCAGTCTGAAATAGGCAAGACTACAGTTACTTTAAGAGTGTCCTTGTCCTCCTTTGCATTGTGTTAGTGAGCATGCTCTTGAGACCAAAGCAAACCACAGAAGCTGGTCTGCAGAAAGTGATCAGAACTGCCTGAGTATATACAGCAAGGGGTCAGCAGGTGATGGCTGAAAGGCTGGGGACAAAGGAAAGTACTGGAAAAAACAGTATCTTTAGAGGCCATTGCAGACACCCTTGATCATCTCTCTGTCTTTCCAGCTGTGCGACAGGCACTTTGATCTGTTTGGAAACCTGACTGCTGTCCACAAGAACCTTCATCACGGATTCTGCACAGGGCTCAGGAAGGCCAAGCAGGAAATGTTGGTGGAGAAGGAAGATAGAAAAGGGAATTGTAATGCTATAGGGTAGCACTGACTGGAAGCTCTGACAGCTTATGTACAACTGGACATAACTGTTTTTTAGTCAGGGTCTGAAGAATACAATATTGCTCTAGGTAAAGTGATAAGGAAAATTAGTTTTAACAGGGAAACATTTCTAGCACTAGAAAAGTGCAAGTATCTCTCAGCTGCACTGGTAAAAGCTATTCATCTGCTCAAGTGCACCTTCCTTTTCTGGGGATGGCAGATGATGCTTTTGTTGTCTTCCAGGCTATACCTGAATTGCATTAGATCAGTAATCCCTCTGATTTACAGATGGAGTCTGAACCTGGGACTATCTGAAGTCTTGCTAGCCAATTCTCTGTTCTGCTTTGTGGCAAGGCAGGGACTTAGTGGTATTTTGCAATTCATGTGTCTAGTGGTCTTCCAAGTCATGGTTAATGCACCGGGCCACAGGGACAGGGGTTTAGGATCAATGCTATGGCCAGGAACAGTATTTTGAAAGTTCCCTGCATCTCATCTTCCCTTCAGCCCCCCTTTCCAGCATTATGATGAACCTGTGCTTTAAGGGCCTCTAGAGAAGGAGTCTCAGCCCAAACCATAGAATCAGAATCGCTTGGATTCGAAGGGACCTTAAACATCATGCTATTCCACCACCCTGCTGTATACAGGGACATCTTTCACTCAGATGGGTTGCTCTGAGTTCCATCCAGTCTGGCCTTGAACACTTCCATGGGTGGGGCAAACAGAAATTCTCTGGGCAACCCATGACAGTGCCTCACCACCTTCACAGGAAAGAATTTTATTCTCATATGTGAACTAGACCTATTCTCTGTCAGTGTGAAGTCATTCTCCCTTGTCCTGTCACTATATTATCTTGTAAAACATCCTTCTCCATCTTTCTTGTGGGCTCCCTTCAGGTACTGGAAGGCTGCAATTGAGTCACTCCTAAGCCTTCTCTTTTCCAGGCTGAACAAACATAGTTCTCTGAGTCTTTCCTTGTAGTTCCATCATGTTCAGTAGTCTGTGATGGGCCTATCCTTCATAAATTTATCTACCTCATGCATTTCACAGCATTCCATAGGAGTGGATTCCACATTTCATTAGTATGTTGAGTAGAAAGATTATGGAGGGTTGGAGGTTTTTTTTTTTTTTTTTTTTTTTTTTTTTTTTTTTTTTGTGTTTGGTTTTTTTTTTTTTTTTTTTTTTTGTTATTTTAAATATGCAGTCTCTGATTCTCTTTTGTGCATAAAACAATGATTTTATTTTTCACTTTTTGTGTTCTCTGTATCAGTCACAATTTTCTGTGCTCCGTTATCGCCTTTCTTTCAGTCTAGAGTTTCTCTACTATCATGTGCAGTCCCTTCATGTATCACAGAATTGCAGAATGAGTGAGTTTGGAGGAACGTCTGGCAGTCATTTGCTCCAACCCCTGCTCCAGTGGGGTCACCTAAAGCAAAGGGCATAGAATCCTAATGCAATTCTGTGGTGATACAGAGCTGCCTCCTGAACTGTCTGCCTGCTAGTACATGGGAGATTCCTTCAAGCCTCACTATATGCAGTTTGTGCTTCTTTGTAGAATCATTAGAGTATTTTCATTAATTTTGTTCGAATGAATGCCTCATTGTGCATTAAACAGAATTGCAGCCAAGCATCCAAGTACACCTGTCTGGAGGCTTTATCAGGTATAAGCCTGCAGGCAAAGTAGAAGAACATTAGGCTAGATATGCCTAAGCATATCCAGATTCCAAGAAGGGCCACTTAACTAGCTAAAGAGCCTGCACTTGCAGAATAGCCTGCCAATGGCATGAGGCTTTCTTTGATTTGGCAGCTAGGTACACTCATGTTAATGGGATTTGCACCTCCTCTGAAAAGTGTCTCCTTTATGGTCACTCAAAGCACTTGCAAAACTGAGTTCTTCTGAGCTCTACAGTTCTGAGCTGTGCTGTTAACTTGGGGCAGTATATTCCAGGCTGATTTTGTGAGTAAATTCTTTCTTAGATAGCTTTAAAACTCTACCCTCTGAGTTCATTAAGTGTCCCTATTCTTTAATGCAGCTGCTTTTTATTCTGGCCCTTTGTTTGGAGCATCTGGTAACATGGCATAAGGCTGCCTGGAACAGGAAAAGAGGAAGAGATAACTGAAGTCTCACACATTGCCCTTCACATGCTTCTCACTGTTCAGAAAAAGAAAGAACGCAGTGCCTGATGCATAAGCCAGCAAATAGGTTAGCGGGTTAAAAGCAGCAGTGACAAAATAAAAAACTTTCCAGGAGACTCCTAGGCTCAACAAAGTGGTTGAAGTGCCCAGAGGTGGTGGGCTCTGCTCCTTGTTCCCAGAGCAAACCTAGGAATTTTGCTTTTAAGCAGCTGAGACATCTCAACTGCATGCCCACAGTGTCCTCCGAAGCTGTGAGCATCAAAGCCTGGCTAGCTTCAGCATCATCTTCATCAGTTCCTAGTTATTTGCCTGCTCCTGCCCTGTGCGCACTCTGCTCTGGCTTCTGAGGAGTTAAGAGGCGGGATGTGTATGTAGGAGGAGGCCGTGTCCTGCCGCAGACAGGCGGAGGGAGGGTGCTCCTGCTGCCTGCTGCCGTGCGGCGCTGTCTGCAACGCGCTTTCTTGACATCGGGGAAAAAAGGAATGCTTTTACCAAAGCCTGGCGTGCAGCACAGCCATCCCTTGGGTGTCAATGTGCAGGCCCTGGCACGGAGTGGGCCTGGATTCTGAAGTCTGACCCTGCTTAAACCTTGGAACCTAGAAGGCGGGACTCGAGCCTTGCTGGGTCACGCACGGAGCTCAGCGCGGCTCCTGGCTCTGAGCAGTTGATGCCCGGACTGCTTCAGTGCGTCTGGTGGGAAACGAGGCTGTTGCACATAGCAGAACCTGGTGTCATTCCTGAGTTCCCTGTTTTGAAAAATTAGGAAATTCCACAGAAAGAAATGCAAACTAGCAGAGAGCTGATTTAGGATGCAAAGTCCAACACCTAGAAGTGGGATGCACACGCTCCCAATGTGTGATGGTTAATTTTGACAACTGTGTGCGCCTGTTGTTGAACAAAGGTAATGTTTCCTCAGCCTCGTATGGCCTGCAAAAGACTCAGTGTGGGGGAAGTTCAATTAGGGTGATAGTCCTACTGAAGGGAGCTCCCAGCTGCCTTCTATCTGTGGAGCATTTTAACTCTGCAGCTTCTATTTAATTTTGTGATTTTTCTTTTCATGGCCATTGAGAGAACATTGCTATAAAAAGATGTGCAGCTGTATCTAGACTTGAGTGTATTATTTATCGATGTGGGTAAAATACACAGAACTAAAGCTGTACTATGAAACACATTGTAAAATTTTATAATTTCCTGTTCTTCATATTTTATTAGGACCTTCTCTATATTATCAGTCATCATATTCTTTGAAAACTATATGATGTGCCAGTCTTTTTTCCTGATTTTAGCACACTCCTTGGTCTATGGGTAAAACAACAGAACTGGGGGAACTTCAAAGGGAAAAGAAACAAAGGGGAAAAAAATGCAAGAAAACTTACTCTAGCAAAAAAGTGACCTACAGTGTCTGTACAATTAAGTTTGCATCTCAGTTTCTCACCAGTCTAAATAACCTGTGACTGTCAGGTAGCTGTTGAGGAATTGACATTAATCCCTGCTTTGCCATCTTTTATTGCAAAGGGACCATGACTGCCTAGAATTTAAGGAGCTGCTTCCAGAAAAGTGCAGCATTTGCAGAGCTTCCTGTGCAGATAGTTTTCCCATTGGTGCTTTGCCCATGGGTTTGCACCTAGGCAATGTTTTTTCCAAGGGACAAGAACTGAGCTGATAAAGGCAGGGCTGCTCAGAAGTACCTGAACAGATAAGCACACTTTGCTGCAGGTGATGGTGTGGTCCGAATGAAGAGCCCACCCCCAAAAATCCCCTCCTGCTTTTATCCTGGCCCCCTTACACACTGGTGCCGTATGCAGGAACCAAAGTCACTCCTCCAGGCCTCACCCCTGGGTTCCAACATGGAATTGTTTGTGCTTTTGGAAGACACCAGCAGGTGAAATGTAGGGCTGTGTGTAGAGAAGGGATGGCTGACTCTGGGAGTCTTGCCTAGGTACCCTCAGAGAGGATATGAGCTCTGGTGATGCCTAGGTAGGCAGGAGCTGGTAGCTTGGGTTTACTTTGCTGCTGCTGTGTAAAGAGCAGACTGAACCCTTCATTTCTGTCTCCTGTTCACCGCTAAGATCCCTCCCCTCCTCTTGCTGCTCAGTCAGCGGAGAGATGCGAGGAGGAAAGGATGCTGCTAAGCTGCACTTTGCTCCAGTACTTGGCACATCCTTTGCAGCATCGGCTGTTTTCTGAGCAGAGATGCTGCCTGCCTGCTAGCCAATGCAGCCATTCCCTATTGCTCCCTTTGCAAGAAGATGGAATCGTAACCGAGAGAGTGAGTGAGTGATGCGGCTGCTGCACAGAGACTGACTGTGAGGAAGAAAATTGGAGAGACTGGAATATGTGCCTGCCTCAGCAGCACTGCAGTGGTAAAGCCCCTGACTGAATACATGCAGGTTACTGCTCTTTAGGCATTGCTACAGAGAACTCAGGAGTCGGATGAAATGCATTGGCCTCCTTTTTCACTGCTTCTCTATTGTCATCATGCATTAATTGCTGGGAGTTATTTTCCTTCCTGTGGCTGACTGCCTGCATCTCTTTTCCTACTGCAGGAGAAACAGTGAGGGAGAGAGCACAACACCAATCCAGTGTCCTGTCCCACAAGAAGGCTTCTGCGTGATGTGCCAGCACAGTAAAGGGCTGGTGCAATGGTGCATGGAACCTCTGGAACACCTGGATTTGGGATTATTAATGGTTTATAAAGTACTCCCAGACTGCATCTAGCAACTACCCGCCGACATTGGCTGTCCTTTGGGGCTTACTGACTGCCTTCAATTTTCCTCTCATTACTGCTTTCACACTCATCTGGGTTGGCAGCATTTGAGTGAGGGGAACGTACTTCCTTGGCCAGGAATTGGAAGGTGCTGCACGGAAAGTGCAGGTGTGAGCTCTGGAGGGGACTGCAGTCTGACCAGCCATGGCTCAAGCAGCTAAGCAGCTGAAGAAAATCAAAGATATTGAGGCTCAGGCTCTGCAGGAACAGAAGGAGAAGGAAGAATCAAATCGCAAGCGCAGGAACCGTTCTCGGGACCGGAAGAAAAAGGTCAGTGGCACTGGGGCGAGCAGCCCTATATCCAGGTGCCTGTGGTTGTGACATTGAGTGCTGTTTGTGTTTGGGGGGATTGGAGGGTGGGGAGAGAATGACAGAGGGGCAGCCTGGTCCCTGTAAAAACCTGTGTGCAGTCAGCTCAAGAAACAGTCTGTCAAACGGAGGACAACTTTTGGGACCAGAAATCTGCTGTTTACCCTGACAGCTTGCGGGGAGCAGGGGGAGGGAGGGAGCATGGATATAAAAAACCTAATGAAGGGGTAAGGGAAGTGAGGGGTTTATCAAGGTAGCTTAATAGACTCACTCAGCCCAGTAGCAGATTTGATCTCTAAGATAAAAATGCTGTTTTCTAGCTTCCTTCAGTTTCCACAATCACTTTTTGTGTTCAGAGATTAGGAACAAGAGACCCTCCATCCCTTTGTCTAGTGAAGGACTAATTTTGTTGTCCACTCCATCCCTTGCTTAATCTGCACCAGAATATTGAAACCAGGGCACAGCAGGAACAGACTCCTAACAGAGAAGGCATTTTTGTGCAGAGGTCTGTGGGTTCTGCTGCTCCTGGGGGTAGGCTATATTTGTGCATGGGGCATGGGTCATCCTTCCCTGCTGGCAGCAGGTGAGGTGAATCAGGGACAACTAAGAGATGTCTGTCCTTTCTGCTGGTACCAGCATGCTGGTGCCTGGGGTCTGCCAGCTGTTTTGAGCTCTAGCTCCTCTCTGAAAAGTCACTGGCAGTTTTTTCTTGCTGCCAGTTTCCTGCACGATTGGGCATGTTGCTAAGATAGCTTTACTGCCCCTTGAAGACCTTTTGAATCTGAATGTTCTTATCACAGCATGGTCTGAGGGTATATGTGCTATGCACCAGTGCAGAAAGGCAGCGAGGAGAGAGGTGAAACCAAGGATAATCAAGGATATATCTGATAGGAGGTTATGATACAGGAATTCTTAGGTGGGTTTCTCCTCTGCCTTTACCAAAAGTGTTGGAGAGTTCCATGCGCCCCTGTGAGCAGAAGCCTCACAGCAGAGCTCTGCTGTTGAAACATCTTGGTAGCTGGGCCCTGAGAGTACTGAGGAGAGTTTTGCTTTTCTTAAAGCTGGGCCAGGACAGCCTGGAGAGGTCTGTGTCCACAGAGAGTAGATTGTTAGGGGGAGATGAGTGGACACATCAGGACAGATGTGGAGTCTGCAGGCAGCAGCTGGGGAGTTGAATGTGGGGGTCATTCAGCTGCCACACTGTCATGTCAGATGCCTCCTTCTCCAGTGATAATAATTGCTTGGTGCTTGCAGGACCATGGCTGTTCCCTGCAGGGCCTCTGGTACTGCAAGCTGATGGAGCAGCTTACCTCTCACAATGGCAGAGGGTTTTAAAAGGGATCTGATGTGAAGAACCACCATATCAGGACATTTTTCTATTGGGCCAGCTGTCTCTTGTTAGCCCCTGCCCCAAAGCCTCAGTGCCTCTAGTGACAGTGTTTTTCCCATGCAAGTCTCCTTGGGACCTTGGATGCCTACCAGGATGTATTGGAATCTCTCATCCTGTTTTGCTGCAGCAGTTGTGGGGGTTTGATTTGGGTTAGGTCAGTGTCTGTTAGTACCCTGTGAGCCTGCATGGGACTCATGTCGTGTCCATGCCAAAGGCCCTTGCACTGTCTGTTGGAATGTACTGAAACCACTGTGGTGTCACTGACTCCTTCTGTTCCTCTGCCAGTGCCTGCCAGCTGTATCTTGCTTTGTACACAGACACAGGCTCTTTGGGGCAGAGGCTGTTCATTCACTTGATGTTTGTACAGTGCAGGGTATCAGTGTCTTGATATCTGGTTGAGCCCACCAAGCATAGCTGTAATGTTAGCTGCAAAGTTAGTAGAGGCATGGCCTATTATCCAGGGAAGACTTAGCATGACACAAAGCAGAGAAGATGGCCAGAGGGAAGGAGATGATGGCCTCAGAAGAAATATCTTCTCATCCCATTCCACGTGAGCTGCTGTTATGAGCTGTGATGTCTTCAGCTTAGTGTCCATTAGCATTTCCTGGAATTTTTGTGTGGTTGTATGTGTCCCATGAACTGCACGGTTGTATCCTGCAAGAACCTTGTATTCTGTGACACTTGGAGGCAGTGACTTCTGTTATTTAATGCTGTGTTGCCCAATAATCTTCTCCTTGGACCATGATTGTATTTGTTGCTTTCCAGTTTCCATAGCAATTTCTTGGGTTTTGTATTAAGTGCGTGTAACAATAACCTGATTGACCTTGTACTGTCCATTTTTGTGTTCTTTACCTCTTGTTTATCTCTTGGCACAAGGACAGTCCAGATGTATAACCTTGTCACTCCTCCAATATTCCCTGCACTCAACCTTTGTAACTCAAGATGATGACAGTTGAGCTTTCATTTGACAGGGGCTGCATAAAGGATTTAAGGAATAGTACCTTGTCACTCATCCATGCTCCCTGTCCAGCCCAGGCATACTTCTGCTTTGGGCAGAGCTGCAACATGAAACAGACAGACATGTCCTGAAATGTTCCTGCTCTGTTCTGTGTGCTCTGAAGAGTGGCTGGAGGTTGTCTCAATCTTAGGATGATTCCAGAGACCAAGTCTTCAATAGTCTTGTGTGTTCCCACATTTAATGCCACTGCTGAACTGTGAGGACTTACCAGGGCTGTGGCATGATGTGTTAGTGAGTTCTGATGATGCCCTGCAGACAGGAAGGTGTGATAGAGAGCAGACGTAAGCAAAAGAGAGTGTGAATTAACAGAAGTTTACTGTTATTAGAAAATGTGCCAAGCATCATCTGGGTTGGCTTCTTGCTGTTCCTGCTGCAGTATCGTAGCTTCAAATCTCTGTGTGTTTTCCTTAGAGGGGCAGTTTATAGGGGACCAGAGCCATTCTGTCATTGCTGCAGGGCTGCATGTGGAGTTTCTGATGTGGCTATCTGCACTGACAGGGAAGTAGTGACTGACAGGAACGGTATCTGTGCTTTGGATGCAGCTATATGTCTCTTTTTTGTGGTTTTGAGAGGTAGTCATAGACAAGAACACTTCCTTCCTTTCCCTGCAGATGTGGTAAGGCTACCTTGGCAGGAAGCCCTCACTGGGAAGTCATGCAGATCACTTCAAAGACAGACCTGTGTTTGCCAGGGTCAGTGGGCAGCAGAAAAACACATTGGAAAAGTGGCGTTCTGACACTGTTTATGAGGCAGCTCTGTAGCTTGTTATGTGAACACAGTTATTGAGTCCTTTTTGAGTTGCATGTGACTATTGTGATTATGTGTTAAAGATAGAAAATGGACCAAATCCCTTGCCAGGAATTCTGGAAGCATTGGTAGAGCTCACCAAATGGGTTGTTAGAAAGGGCCCAAACTGTCCAACCCCCAGACTGGGGTCCAGAGCACTTGGCTTGCCCCTTGTCTCAAACATGCATACACAATCAATTTGCAGCTGTACCAGGTGGTCCACAATCAATGGCTGGTGGCATTGTAACCTGGCATGCTTTGACTGAGACTAATAAATAAAAGTTAGTACTTCTATGAAAATCTTTCTTCCTATTGAAGTGTACTTATCCTGGTACTAAATTCAGCCTAATATTTACTCAAGCATAAACAGGGGCAGACACCTTCATCTGCCTCTCTACAAAGATGCAGTTTCCAGCTGCGTTTCTCAGTGGACATACAGGATTCATGGAGCAGGAGGCTGGAACTTCTAAAATGTCTATGACAAGAGTGCTGTGCAGCAGGAGGACTTCAGTAACAGCAGCAGTGCTAATACTGTCCAAAGAACTCGTCAAGTGCACATGTAAAAGCATACTCAGCCTGTGTGCAGCATAACAGGGGCTACAGTATTAAATAACAATCTAATCAAAAGCTTGAAGAGAAATTCTTGTGATGATTCCTATCAGCGTTTAAATTATTAGTATGAAAGTTGTGATTCATCCTCTCAGTACATTCAGAGCAAACTTTGCTTGGGAACAAGGCTGCCTGAATTTACCACTTTTTTTTTTTTTTTTTTTTTTTTTTTTTTTTTTTTTTTTTTTCTGGTGTGGGGGGCATGGAAGGTACAATGAGGAACAAACCTCTTTTCTCTTTCTGCTTCTGTCTACTTTCTTTGTCTTGTAAGTGTTCAAGGGTAAGACAGTCTCTTGTTATGGATTTGTAGAGCATCTCCCACAATACATTCTTGAATAGTAAGTGATTCCTAATAAGAAACTCCCTGCATAAAACTCCTTGGCTTTTTTCTAGTTGATAGTTTCCTGAAAACAGCATCCAGATCAGCCTGAGGGCTCATGGATCTCCACATTACAGTCTGGCACCCATCCTTAGTGCTGTATTGCTCCTGCGTGCTGCAGCAGGAAATGTTTTAGTGCTCAAGATTACACACTGAAATACGTCCTGCCAGAAGAGGTTGGGAGGGTGCTTTGGAGAAGGCAGACAAGAAATTTGTGAGAGTGGGTTTGAATTTTGTGGGAAAGCAAAAGCAAGGTGTTTCCATTTGGCTGGAGCTCTTCCATTTGGCAGAGAGCTCTTTCTCCAGCTGGAGTGAAATGGTGGGAAAGAGCTAAGGGAGGACAGAGGATCAAGTGACCCCCTTTCTATATTCAGGCATGGATAAGGGGTAAATGTGAGCAATTAAAAGGCTGATAATGATGTCAGAAGGAACTCCGAGCTGAGGTGTGTGAGGTGACTGGGTAGAGGTGGCACTGAGATAATTGCAGCAACGTGGAGGATGCCAATGAGAATGCTTTTACATGGATTAATTTTTCCATTCTTTGGAAGCTAGGGAAATGTGGTAACTAGAACAGGTCGGGGAGGGTTTGGACCAACAGCCACAAACTCAATCAGACAGAGGAGCAATTACAGATGATTCCTTAGAAGGACAGTCACACAGTTGTATAGGGTGACCGCACTTGTGCTTGTTGTGTGACAAGCAAAAGAGGTCACAGTCACTCAATGACTCTTCACTTATAGGGTGTATCAGGGTGGTCTGAGCTTAGGATTCTGAGACAGAAAACCAAGACACCTCTGTCAGAATTATGCAATAAGCACATGAGAAACTGGGGTGAGAAATCGCTGCTGGAGCGCTGCCAAGGAGCAGCCACTGGGTTTGTTCTCTCTGCTCGCCTGCATCCTTTCAAATGGCTGTTTATTTAAAGCAGCCTTCAGCTTGCACTGGGTTTAGAGAGGATGCAGAGAAAAGAGTGATGGACAGAAGGAGGGCAAAGGATTTCAGCAGACCCAGCTGCAGATGGCTCAGAACATCCCAATGATAACTGGACTTCTGAGCTCCGCTGTGTCCTGCTCCCATGGAAATCTGGCCACTGTACCATCGCTGGATTAGGCTACAGAGATTCTTGCATTCAGTGGCAGTAGGTCCTGGCAGAGATATGACATGGCTGGCTGTCAGCCACCTGGGTCTTCACTAGCTGCTGGGAGGAGCTGCTGGGAGTATGCTGGTATCTTACCTGCAAGCTGGAGCTCAGTAGCAGGAGCAAGGACCATGCCGCCTGCAGGGTATTAGAGCACAAGCTCTTAGAGCTGCTTTGTCTCCTTTCCCCGTGATGGGCGGGGGGAGGAGGGGGAAGGGGGGAGGGAGGGGGAAGGGGGGAGAGGGGTGAACAGGAGCGGAATATGGGCATCTGGATATGAGGGATGTTGGGCAGGAGCAGAATCCATTGCTGCAGGTATTCACTGGTGGGAGAAAGCACTGGGGGGATGTTGGTGCTATTCTGCACTGCTGCTCTGCAGGCTCTTAAATTATTCAGGTAATAACAGCATCTGTATGTGCTTGGTGAGCCCACTGTGCTGAAATGAGGTGAGCAGTATCTGAAACCTTGCAGCATTCAGAAATCTGTTTCAGGAGCAAGTTCTTTCAAGCTGTGTCCTGTCCTCTGTGCCTGGCACCTTGACCAGGACGTTTTCCCCAGGAGGGTACTGGCTGAATGCAGGGAGATGAACCTTGCCTGGAGCAAATGCTTGCAGGAGGGTGAGCACAAAAGACAGTGCCTTCATAAAAGTCCTGCATGTGACAGCCTGGTGGGTTTAGTCTATCCACCATAGGAAGCTGCCTGCAGTGTGGTGAAGCTGAGGTATAGCAAGCTAGATCTGAGCTCAAAGGAAAGCAGATTTACGGAGTGCTAAAATTAGAAGTTTAGTCTGAATTATGCTAATTTATTTTAATTGTCTAAGTGTGTCAGGGTTGTTCAGAAATGCAACCTCTCTGTCATGGTCTGGAAAGGTGTAGCATCACTGGTGGTATGATGGTAGGATGGATTGAGGGTGGTAGAGATTTCTGGGTTCCCTGGCCTACTTACTTTCTTGCAGTCCTCACCTCCAGCTCTCAAAATGCCACGACAGTAGGTTCTGAAAGCCTTAGCTCTGGATTGAATAGACCAGCCTTGTTAAAACTTTCGATGAGTAGAGGGCAGCTTCCTCGGTGGAGGAAAGTTCCTGATACCTTCTCTCTCTAAGGGCACTTCTCAGCATGACAGAAGCATCTGAAAATTCAAATTTTCTTTCACAGATGATTATGTCATGTTTTGAGCCTCAACTCTGCAAGCAACAGCAAAAATTCAAGCTCCCTTCCTATTTGCAAACCAGATTTTGCTGACTGGGTGAAACTTTAAGCCAGAGCCATACATCTCTGTGTAGGGACTGCAAGTGTAGGGGACTGTGCTAAATCTATGGCTTCAAAATATTGCATCCTCAGTGAAAAATCTACAGCAGAGACAAAGCAGCAGGTATTCACTGAAGTGTCTTGGGAGGCGGAAGGAGAGAACGCAGCAGCAGGACAACATTTAGAAAACAGACAAGGTTTCTATATTTATACAGAGATGAGGAAGGAAGGAGAGAGTGTGCGCATGCATGTTCATGCGTGTGTGGCCAGGCCACCAGGAAGATTCCTGTTTAAGAGAAAACGTACTCCAGCAAGATAGCAAGCAGAAGTGAAGGCTATGGTCTGTCACCACACTGTGGTGACAGGACTTTGCACACTTTGTAGGGTGCATTCATATGCCTATGTTGGAACTTTTAAATGGGAAATGCAGAGAACAGCACACTGAAACCTTTGCAGAATATAAACTATGTTTGATTTTTAACCAGTGTGATAGTCTCTGCAAAGGAAAAATAAATATTGTCACCTTCTTACAGTGTCATTTCTCCAGCAAACTAAGGTGTCCAGATACTCTGCAGGAAATGCAGTGTATTGAGTCCATTCATGATGCCATGCTTGGAATGAGGAGCATTGTGTCTTTTCCAGGACTTGCTGATTACAACACCAAAGAATAAGATAAATACTATGAGAATGTGCTGTTTGGTGGGTGTGACAGACAGGTGTGGGGTGAGTGAAACACAGGTTCAGCTTTAACAATATACTTGCCTGTGTACCAAGCTCTTTATTACATTGATCTGAATATGGAGGGGAAGAGTAAAAGGTCTTTCTGTGGTCTGCCTGGAAATCAGCTGTACCTTGCTGATGACTGAAGTGTGAGCTTTTACTGTGTGCTATAACCATAAACATATATCTTGTAGGTTCTCACACTGCTGTTTGAATCAATAAGAATCTACTGTAAGTGCTTTCCATGGATTTCATTATAGTATTAACTATTGTGTCCTTAAATAAGATGCTAAACTTCAACAATCCAGTTTCTTGACTTGTGAATCTCTGCATGGAGTTTCTCTTATTTTGGAGTGATTTTTTTATTTATTTCCCCTCTCCATTTCCCTTGTGGTGAATGAAAGTACTCAGACTGACAGTGGGAAGAGGGAGTGGACTACAGGGAGGTGGTGGTGTACTAGAGAGTTCTAAGAAAGGTAAATCTGACTGAATTGGCTTTTGATGTTAGAGTTGCCTTTACTGCAGTGGGGAGTGTTATAGTTCTTCCCATCTTTAATGCTGAAAGAGAATTTACGTCTGTGGAACACTGGTTTGGCTTGGGGAGGGGGAGGGGGTTCGGCGCTAGGAGATGCCTGCATGGGATCAGTATTTGTCCTGAAGGCTTTAATTTTCTATGCTTTTTCGTTCTTCAGCTCTTTTCCTGGCAGAATCATCCTAGCTCACAGTGACAGTAGGTTTGGTCCAAGCAAGAATTGCTCAGTGGAGCATGGCATGGCATCTCTCTTTATGTGCAGCTTGGACGTGCCACTGCACTGATGCATAGCAATGTGCTCCTGTTAAAGAGCAGCACGATGGTCAGCAGGCTGACCCCCTTTCTGTGAGGACTGGGGAAAATGCTTCCCATCAGCCTGTTGTCAGATGGCTGTGGAGCTGAGATTGCAGTAAGAGGAGCTGCAGTATCACAGGGCAAAAGTATAAAATATCTGTTGCCCACCAGTACTGTATCAGCAAAACTGCCTTTCAAAACTTGTAAACTCGTCCCTGCCAGTGGTGAGATGTGCTTCTCAGACCTGTCAGGGAAGTCCTCCAAGGCCAGCAGCATTTCAACAATGCATAGCGAAAACACCTTCTCTCCATTCAGAAGGTGAGGCAGCAGCATTTGCTGTCTCATGACAACATTTCACAGGCATCAGCAGCACTTGCCTGCAGGGCCTCTCAGTATGTTGTGTGGCACCACCATCATTTTCTGCCCAGGGTCAATGAGGGACATTCATTCTGCCTTTCCTGTATAGCCAGACACTGTGGCTGTAATTCCCAAATTGCAGATATTTGGGAAGAGTAGCTGACATCTTTCCCTAATTCACTTTGCTTTAAAGTCACGCCTTAGAGCTAAGAAAGCTGTGAAGGCACTTGGAGCAGCTGATTGAGAGGCTCTCTTCACAGCTGCAATGATGATGCAACTTCCTCATGAAACTGGGAAATAAGGTTCATTACTGAGAAGAGGCATTGCATATTGAGAGCTTTAGTCTGAACAGACTTTTTCTTTGCAGAGGTGGTGTGGGTTTTGTCAGTTTTGTTAGGAATAAATGCAGCATTTAGCCTGGAGAAGGTGCACCATAATAAGATATGAACCTGTAGTTTGTTCTTGACAGTAAAAACCTATTGTAAAACACTGAGAAGAAAAAAAAAAAAAAAAGATATCAGAAAAAGAAGAAGCTTCAGAGTTTCCTTTATTGTTCTTTGGAGATTTCTGGGGAAAAAAACCAAACACCACAAATGAAGCACGTAACATGATTTTTGTCCTCTTTCTGGAGCTGCAGCTGCTGCAGTCATCTCCCCACCCTCAAGCTGTCTGCTGTTTACTGCCAAGCTTTGCCAGCAGGTTGCTGGTATAATATTAGGCTTTTTTAATGAGAAAAGGTGCCTGGAAAACAGATATATATAATTTTTGCATTTTCATTAACAGAGCTATATGACATGCCAGAGATCTGATTGGGAGGTGCCAAGAAACAGCAAAGAATCAAGGAATCTCTCTAAGTACCCAACCATGAAAACAAGGACCTAAGTTTGTTTTTAAAGACCAGCATGAATAAACATGCATGCAAACATGTTTGGAGGATGTTATACCTCTGAAGAGGCACTAAGGGTTGCAATAAAGTGGAGGACAGAGTAAAATGCTGGAGGCTTCCAGCAGGCCCATGTTCCAAACCATGGTCAGTAGGTAACACAGCAAAGCAGCTGTAATAGAATTGGTACTCTCACACATCTGCCACAGTGGGCATCCTGGCCAAAATGGTTTCTCAGCCTCTGCCTGCTGGCAGGTGAAAATGGCTTGTCTTTTCTGTTGAAAAGAACTCGAAGAATTCAAAAGAGGAAATAATAGGATTTCTTTACTATTTAATTCCATTCATAGACAAGCACAGCCTTAGTAGTCCCTGAAAAGCAGATACTTTGGCTCCCTCAAGAAGTTAAGAGGAGGAATTCTAAAGTTTTATGTTGAACTGCTTTTGTGAGCCTGATATCCAGCATCCTCTGTAGTTGCTGTCAAAGATGCTATGATACTTTACACAATAAAGTGTTTGTGTGCATGGATTGACTCTTCTGTTCAGCAAAAATCTTTCTTACGTAATTGCATTCTGCTTCTTTTGAGCCACTTCTTTCCCCAGCTCCTAGAGCTGATGGAGTCCATGTATGGGATCACTACTTTAGCAAGAGAGCGAAAAAATATAAGGAAACTTTGCAGCTGCGGCACAGCTTAAAATCTTAATCTTAAAATGAAAGTGGTGGGAATGACAAAGTGCAGGACACGTTGTCTTTGTAGGAGAGAGATTACTCTCTGAAGTAGGAAACTACTTCAGGTTTCTCTGTTTCATATTGTAAAGCAAATTCTGTCAGAAGTCTGGCATAAAAATCCCTCAGATGTTTCAAATCTTTATCTCTGCCCCTACACTTCAGAGCTTCTTGGATTGTATTGAACCACCCTGACCTGGCAGCTGAGTAAGGTAGGGAGATGCAGAGTCAGTAAAGCAATTCCTGGCACTGACAGCACTGTTTTTTTGCAAATTCTCAGGGAATCATAGTGCTGAATGCTACAAGAGTGTTAATTTTATAAGGTAAGCAATTGTGCAGTCATAAACTCGGAAGTGTCCTTGCCATGCAGGGGATCTCTGTGCACTGCTGGAGAGGGGATCAGACCACCAGCTCCTCCTGTGGTTGGCACAACTTGTGTGTCATGTGGAATTACTTCCTCCTCTCTGCTGTGATGCAATGGAAGATGGGGACTGTGTTGTGCTGCATCCTCCTTGGCTCTGCTGGCTGTTCTGGCTGTTCATCCCTTCCCCGATTCCCTGTTAATGGCTCTGGGGCCAGCACTCTCATGGGGCTCAGCTCCCAGCACTGATAAAATGGAGTACCAGCATCATGTTTTTTATCACTTGGGGGAAGGGGGATTTTTTTTATTAATAACCCAAATTATCCTGTGAAATGGCACTTGTCTGATGTTAAATATTAAACTCCCTTAAGTGGGTGAGCTGGGGCACAGAAGCAGCAGTGTGCTGGTAGTGATGGGCTATGGCAGAAGATGAAGTGGTGCTGGACAGCATTAATACTTTCTCCCTGGAGGGCCTTCCATCCTCAGGGCAGCCAGGTGCTCTTGCACACAGCTCCCCAGCTTCCAAATGGCATTTTTCACACTTTAAACATTTTGCATGCTTTGAGCAGATCAGAACATCAAAGGCTGGTGGATCCTGGCTCTGGCGTTACCATGGCAACAGCAGCTGAGAGGATTTGGATGTTTCTGGGATGGGATTTTGCTGCTGGGTGTGTTGGGCAGAGTGGGGCTGCTCTTCTCACATCAGTGCCATTGTGGGCATTGTGCTGTGTGAGGGGATGGTCTGGCCCAGCCCAGGAGTACTGTGCTGCAGACCTCTGTGTCTGAACTGCTCACCTCAGCTCCCTCCAGTCTGGGAGAGGAGGAGGGAGCCCTTCCCATGCTATGCCACATGTGGAAGTAGGTCAGCGGAATTATACCCTTAGATATGCTCATTTCTCTCTGTTGGCTCTCAAGGGAGCTAAGCATTGAGCCTTGCTACAATCATTGACTCTGTAGGAGCCCAAAACAGCTTCAGTGAGCCTACCCTTGGGATGTTGGCTTCAGGTGCCTCTTACCCTGCTGCAGCACCAGGTATGCTGGATACAGTGGATTTTCAGGAGTGGACATAAAGGTGAACACTGTGAAAATATGATATTGATCAGTCTGGGTAACGTGCTACAGCAGCACAGTCAAGGGGCTGCTGTTGATCCTCACTGTGAGTCTGTCAAGCTGCGTGTCTGGGCCAAAATGCCCCATCCTCCTCCTTGTGTGCTGTAAAATGGCTCCTGGGAATTCATTGCTGTTCTGTGAACATTACTCATTTGGGTGACTCTGGCATCTCTGGCCAATATCTGCTGAGGGGACAGGCCCATGAGTGACTTATTTGGGTGCACATAGCAGATGTCCTTCGGGGGCTGGGAGGAGCTGGAGGGGTGGTGTGTGTGTGCAGAGAGGCACTTGAGACAGATGGGTTTGATGCAGGAAAGCAGGTCATTCTGAGCACCCGGCCTATTCCTTGTTCTGTCACAGCAATAGACAACACTCAGACTTGTGATCTCAGTGCTGTTGGCCACTGCATACTAAAGGAGAAAATATTTTGTCAAACTGCCTGAACATGACAGAGCAAGATCATCTCGGTGCAGGCTGTGGTATTTAGGTACAGTGCAGACCTCAGAGACTGGGTGGCTGAGAATAAAGGTACACTGAAAGTGTGGGGCAAGATCTGAGCTCTTGCTCTCTGGCTTGATGCTCAGGTGCAGAGCACATTTCTTTCCAAGAGGAGCAGAGTGCAGCCTGCCAGGTGGGGACTGTGCATTCATCTTTTCTCACAGGAGGTCAGTCTCTGCTGCCTCCAGGCATGCACTGCAGCCAAGTGATGGAAAACTCTTGGTCTTGAGATTCCCAAAGAGGCATAACATTCAGGCATCTCTCAGTTATCAGTAGACTTGCAGTTACAGCAGGACCAGTGGATTCAACAGGATCAATAGCTGGGGTGGATTAACTGCAGCCTGAGAAGAGTCTTGTTACATCTTTCAGATTGTGCCTGTCTGAATGAAAGCTGAAATCTGCACCTTGAGCAGTAATTAAGAAGTGATTTGCCCTTGGCCCATATTGTGGGCATAATGCCAAATTCTGAGTTCCCAGAACTGGGAATTTTCAGATTCAGGCTGAGATCGGTGATGCTTTTTGCTCTCAGAACTGCCTTGTGTCTAAGAGGGGTCAAACAGTGAGTACTAATCCTGTGGGTGAGATGTGTTCTGGTCCACTGGATAAGAGAACTGGATGCAGAGGTTGCTGAACAACTTTATCTGTGCAGTTATCTTCTTTGCAGCCAGGATAGCACAGTACTAAGCTGCAGCATAAACAATGGGACATAAATATTCCTTTCCTTTGGGAGCTTTGCAGCTCTTTCATGTCTTCACTCTGAGAATCTGACTTTATGAGTTTTTATGCTTGAATAAGTATAAATAAGGTAAATCAGTGTGATGACATTTTCAGTTGTGTTGCCTGGCTTGTTCAAATGATGAGTAAAAAGAGCACTTGATAAGTCGTGGTAAGATGCCAGAGAGGCACACGCTATGAAGCTGTCTGTCTGCTCAGTATGTGTGCAGGGAGGGGCAAAAGGCTGCTGAAACATCTTGGTTTGGGGCTCAGACTGCTTCCTCTCCAAGAACTAAATTGTGGTTGTGCTGGTACAAGGCAGCTGTCTCTTGGAGTAAGAGAGCAGTCTGCTTTATCTCCAAAGTCATGCCTTTGGAGGCAACAGTGCACAGTTCAAGGGACACAACCTTAAGAAGATTTGTATTTCTGAATTTCCTTTGGGAATCTCAGATTAAATAGTTCTGAACTAATAAATGACCACCAAATGGTTTCTTAGATCAGGACTATGACAGGAAGAGATTTCTTATTTCTAATAGGTGCTGAGCTGTGCAGACCCAGTCCATTGGGTTTCTTTTCATTTGTTCTGTGCTTCTGCATGCCAGTTTTTAGACTGGTTTGGAGAGATTTGGCTTCCCCATCATCCCCCCAACAACAAAGGAGATGGAGAGGCAGCTAGAGAGCAAGGGCTGGAATATTTGTGTACAGCAAATCTTTGTCTCCCTCCCCCCACATCACATTGCACAACTCCTCCTCAGATGGAAAGGTGAAGAGCAGATGTCGGTGTGGATCCCTCACATGCTTCCTGTGTTGCTCATGGCTGATGATCCCAGCACTTTGGAAGCTGAGCACCAGTGGCACCTATGGACTTCCTGTGAAGTCACGAATCACCATGCCAGAAGCTACAAACACCGCAGGAAAGCAAAGCCTCAGCTGTGTGATGTTCTGAGGGCTGCCTGCTCTGAGCTGCAGCATCTATCTCAGCTCTGCAGAGCATCCTTATCCATCCTTATCAACTTATTTATTCCTGCATCACTGCTGCTCTCTCCCAACAGGAAGAAGTGGCCTGACAGCGCCACTGTTTTTCTGTGTACCTGCTGTTATCCATGGCTGGGCAGCAGTAGCAGAATTGCTAAACATTTAAATTATTCAGCTTCTGTTGTTGACTCAGCTTTAAAACTACATTGACGTTTCCTGAGATAATAGCTTGCTGACTGGAACCTGGGAGCCTGGCTGGTCCTGAGAGCCTCAGCAGGTGACAGGAGCACAAGGAGTGTTTTCCTCTCTACGGAGAGAGGGGACATGCTGGAGTAAGGTGAACCTGTGTGTGTCCATGACCTTGCACCAGGAGAGTACTGCAAGTGCTCAGGGGGGAGCAGCTCCCTTCAGTGGCTGCAGCCCTGGACTTATCCTGGCCTCATTTCTCAGTTCAGGAGGGGTTGTGCTTCTTTTCCTGGGCAAAGGCATATACAGTTTCCTCAAAATATTAAAGCCCATTTTTATGTTATTTACTTTTCTCCAAGGTCATGTGTTTAAGGTTCTCTGCTGCACACATTACACTCCTCATTCCCTTAAATGAAGGGAAGAACAGCTGAGGACAGACTGGCAGCAGCCAGCAAGTGCCTGGTTCTGGGCAGTCACTTCTCTGGTTACATGGCGGATACCAAAACCGAGGAAGGGGCCTTGCATTCCTTCACAGCTACATCATCACACAGCTGAAGAGTTTCTCCAAAGGTCAGAGGCAGAACTTTGTATCTTGAAAAAAAGGCTTTTGTAGCTGAAGGACTAGTTATCTTCAGAGACCTCTGCCTTCTAAATTTCTGACAGAACTTCTCTTCACCCCTAACTCTGTCTGCAGTTGCTGCTGGAGTTCAACGTTTTCATCTCAGGTGTGAACCCGGAATGCAATGGCACTGAGGCACCAGGGATGCTGAGCCTTGTCCCAGGAGCTGTCTCAGGATAGCAGAAGGAGAAATTAGTTTTCTTATGGATATGATAAGTATTACAGCATCCAGGGAACAGCACTTAAGAGAATACTGGAACCCTGGCTTGCAGAAAATCCCCAAAGCCAACTGGGGTGCCCAGAGGTTGTTATTTGGTATTTTCACTGTAATTTTTGGTCACTTTTTCCTCTATGTGAATTTTCTCTTTTTTAGACAATATTCCTGTTCTTTTCTAGTGTAAATAATGTCCCTTTGCAGAGCCCCAGTTTAATTCTGTGTTAGCTTTTGTGAGTACAACATGACACTGAGTCTACCTTCAGCAGTCTCTGAAGCCTTTATGGTAACGATCATACGCTCAGATGTCACAAAGGAGAGGACACAGAATAAAATTTTGGGAAATTAGCAACCCATACAATCTCATTTCAGCATCTGGAAACAGGTAAGTGTTAAGGAACTGCCTGAGACCTTATTTTTTGAGGTGTTTTCATGAAAATAGAACTTTTGGAATTAAAAGCTGTTCATTTATTAGAGTTGTATTTATTATTTTTCAAGCTCTCACAGGCTCTCATTTCTCAGACAGGGTTGTGCCCATAGTATTGGTTTCTCCAAAACTGCTAAGATGTTCCTGTTAGATATAACAGGCAAGATAACAATGACAAACTGCTAGTAAAGCGAGTTGCTCTGAGGTATGAGTTTTCAGCACTGATACATGCAACTCACCTGTCTACAGTTAGGGGGAACTTTTGGAGATGCCTCAGGTGAGGTAGTAATGAGTGAATGAGACCTATTAGAAGCACCAATGGGAAGTTTGGGAAATTACAATTAACAAGGGACAGCAATTAATGAAGCAGAGAGACCAGTTTTCTTACAGATGGAGCCTGCACCAGCTGCACAAACAGTCTGGGAAATAAATGGTTTTTAATGTGTTGCATACTCAAGGCAAAGTGCTCTGTTCTCCCCCATCTTCAGAGAAGGCAGAAAACAGACAGGTACCTCCCACCTCACAGGATCCCCTTCACTCATGCTCCCAAAATCACCTTTACTTCTAGAGCTATAGATATGTGACTGATAGTAATATTAATGCTGTGAAGTCCATACCGTTGCCTCAAGATCCATGGGTCTGCTTGCAGCCTGTGACCTGCCAACCCATGTGGATGTCACCAACAGCCAAGGATACCTCAGTGCCCTGAGCTCTGAGCTGTGAGGAAGTCGCTGAGGGCTGTTTGAGGCAAAACTCCAGGTCTTAGTGGGGAAACAGAGACTTCGTGGCTTGGCCAAACTTGCCAGGACCATACTAAAATGTAATATTTCTGTCAGAAGAGCTCTGACCTGCATACATGTTGTATTTAGGTGCTTTTCTCATTCCTCACCATGGTAAAAAGGTTCTGCTTCAGTGGTGGGGACCTGGGGCAATTCCGTTTTATTGTGTCTGCCATAGCACCATGTGGTCACCATTCCAGACTGCACAATCACCACAGCTGCTTCCTACCCTGCACACAATCCCAGGCCTTCCTTCCCTGCACTCTGCTGTGGCTGTGGGCAAAGGGTGTGCCATAAGGGAGTCCTGTGCCAGAGGCAAAGGTGAGCCCTGTGTTCCCTCCAGCATTGTACAGGGCTTACCTGCCCCCTTTCCATCCTTGTGGAGGGTATAAGGCACCACTGGATTGCCAGAAATCTGTAGGACTGAGCCAGATTGAGACTGGCTAAAAGGTTTAATGCCCTGGGGATTGTCCCATGCTTGATTTTTCCTGTTCTGTGTTTGTGAAAGTCACCAGTGCCAGAGGCTGCACATAGCAAAGCCAAACCGAATCTCAAAATGGGAGGGGTGAGGGAGGCAATCTCACGGGCTCCTTTTACCATGAGGTGTGCTAGGGGGTAAACCCAGTTGAATTGTAGGGCACAGATTAGGGCTTTGTCAAGTGTATACACTCTCCTGGTGGATGCAGGATCTGGAGAAAGTTTGCATTATGCCGAGGGAGAAACTTTGAATCGGTTCATGAGCTCTGGCTGGTAATGGCCTGTGTCAGAGTGTGGACTTGTGTTTGCATTCTGGACATGCAGCAATGGAGCTGGCAGGAGTGGAAGCAGGATCTGAGGCACTGATAGACACTGACTCTGTAGGTTCAGAGCGGCAGCACTTTTTAGAGCAAATATAGTGTGCCAGGCAGCCAGCAGTTGCAGTGTCCATCCTTTTGGCAACAAACATTTGAGCTCTACCTGAGCTGAAGGTGGAGTCTGTTCTATTTCAAATATCAGAGAGAATCTAGACTGTCAATGAAGTGCTGAATGGCTCTGGACAAAGGGAAGGTGTTTTTCCTAGACTGAGGTAAGGACTCTGCTTTGCTCTAATGATAAACTTGGTCTTTGTCAGTATAAAAATCTCAATTTCTATGTAATGCAAAGTATTTTGCCATCCTAACATGTTCTGTTGATCTACTTTTCCTGCCTCTCAGCTCATATAAGCTTTTCTGGTGGTGGGCTGGGCTGTTTTATAGGAATTCCATAGAGAGATACAGATGGCAAAGCAGTTGTTTCTTTCTCAAAGCTGCAGATGTTACAAGCTCTATTTATCCCTATACTTCCCAGGCCTTTCCAGGTGTGATCATCTCATGGCTGTGCATTCACTGGTTTGGCCCCAGTGCCTGGCTGGAAGCACCTTGGCCTTCTTGACCCTGTAACTGGCAGAAGGGCCAGGTGAACGGTAGCTGGAAATAGAAACCAAGCTGTGTGGCTCCCCTGCAGCACCCCGAGTCCTTTGCCAGGCTGGCCCCAGTTCAGCATCTGCAGCCAAGATGGAGCATCTGGAGCAAAGCACTCACAAGAGGGATGACTCCTGCCAGCCAGGCAATCATTGCTCTGCAGGGTCACCCTAGGCTGGAGCACAAGGAAAGGGTGGGACGGGAGTGGTCTCCAGGAGGTCTCTTCCTTTGGACAATTGGTGTGACTCCCTTGCGTGTCTTTCAGAGAGGGCATGCACCAACCACTGTGGACCCCTTGCCTTCTTGCTGCAAGCAAGGATCTCCTGAAGGGATGCTGGAGCAGGAGTCTGCTGTGCAGGTAGAAGGGGGGAAGGGGCGCGTTCATTGTATTGTAGTGGGCTCTAGGCCCTACAAAGAGCCTGGAGCTGCTGTCACTAGACCTCATTTGCCACTTCAGTTCCATCTCGGTGTCCTCCATTTGGGACTGTGCCCAGCCAAGGTCTGCAGGGACCTGTGAAAAACCTCAGGTCTTCTGCTCACTGTCTCCAGCCCAGCCTGCTTTGTGTGGCACTGACCAAGAGACAGTGTGGTTCTGGCCACAGAGCTGTTTCATTTTGCTTTATATTGCTGAAGTTTCATCTTCCCTTGAACTATTTGAAGAGCAGGGTCCATGCACATGGGCTCCTCCCTGTTAACAACTCAAAGACGTGTTTATGAAGTATGGCTCAGGCATGACATTCACTAAACACTGTGCCCAGCCTGGCAACTCTCCCCAGGTTCCTGACGTAGGACAACCCATAATCTCCATACTCCAGACAGGAGCTTCCTTGTTGTGCTGGCTTGCAGTCAGGTGTGTGAGTGGTGATAGGGTGCAGTCTGACTGCTGATAAACCTCTTCCAGCCCACTCATGCTTGGTTTGGCTGCAGCATTCAGCAAAAGTGGGTTGATCAGAGCTGCAGACCCTGGCTGTCCAGGGTGAGCTGACCTTCTCCTGCAGTGATGACATGCATGCATTACCTGAGGGTGAGTACTTGGGCATGGCCAGGGGTTTGTTGGGCAGCAAAAGAGGAGAGGAATCAGGTCAGCTGGTTTGCATGAGGGGGGTTAGGTATATTCTGGCTGGTAATATGAACTTCAGTCCAAAGATAAGGCCTCTTCTCCCCATACAGTTGCTGTGGACCTCAGACTAGCAAGAAGGGTTTGCTGCCCTTCTTAGGTCATTGGTAACTTGCCTAAGGTCATCCTTGGAGCCAGTGACAGTGCCTGGCATTGAAACCAGGTCCCTCGGTGCTGTATTTGCCTTGTTCTTCTCACCACTGCTTTACTGGGAGAAGGGAGGTGCCCCAGGTGTTATTTTTTTGCCGTGTTGTGATGTTAAATGTTGATTCCTGTGTTGTCACCTTTCTGCCCGGGACAGGTGCACAGGATGATGTTTTTCTTTCAGCACAGTGCTGTGCTAGCTCTGCTGTGGAGCAGGTGGCTTTGCTTGCATGTCCTCAGCAGGGATCTGCTGGCAGAGATCTGTTACCAGCCCTGTGCTTCTGGTGCTTTTCTGTCAATGCTTTCTTCCCTGCATGGCTTCCGGAGGTTGCACCCCAAGCGCTGGCCAGGCAAGCCTGGCTTAAGGCTCAAGACAGTAAATCTGTGGTAGCCACAGCACAAGGACTGTGCTGTGATACCACCCAGCATGCAGATCCCAGCAGGAAGCCCACTTCTAAGCACTTTTGTTCATGCAGGCAAAGCAGGTGTGGACTAGTCCTGCTGGAGGAGAGGTAGGGAATGAGTCAGAACAGACTGCAGAAATCAGGAGCAGTTTATAAGCATCACTAGGACAGAAAAGGAAGCTTCTCCACAGGGAACCAGGGCAGATCCTGATGGTATCATCTGGACTCCAGCACCTCACCTGAGCATGGGGGTGCTGACAGAGCCTAGATCAGGTAGAGGCTGGTCTAGAAGCTGTGTCTTAGTCCCAGGCTGACATCAGGCAGGCTCAGAGCATGTCTCTGATTCCCCCCTGGCACTGTCAGCATGCTAGAGCCCTCTCAGCTCCCCAGTGTTTATTGCACACACTTGCCTGAACCATGTCATGGTCCAAAAAAGGTAGTGCATCAGGAAAGCAGGAGATAGAAAGCCATTGCTCTGCTGCTGCATCTCTCTCGGCAGCTGTAAATGTTGTTATGTTATTAGAAGAGGTGTAGTGCCTGAGCAAAGAGCTCTCATGTATTGTCTTCAGTCACAGTCTATATATTTTTTTGATGAGGTAAAAATAGCTTTTCTTTTTCAGGATATGCAGAGAGCAGAGGCTCCTGCTAACATCAAAGGAGAGTGACAGCTTTCCCCTGGGTGTGCGTGGCCTCAGCTGGCAGGAGCAGTAGCTGTGTTAATTCTTGCCTTGCTTTCACTGTGTGAAAGAAAAGATGTTCTGGTCTCCTTTTCCTGTTCAGGTCTCTGGACCAGCCTCTGTTTCACTCTCCACTCTCCACTGCTGCTGGAGATCTAGCACTGTACTTCAAAGGGAAAGTGATAGTTTGCAAATGACAGAACAAGATCTTGAACATGTTACTTAGAAAGTCCATTAAGCAGCAGGCAGGTACTGCAGGCTTTCACAGAGCTGCAGGCTGTAGCCCTCCAGGGGATCCTTATCAGAAAGATCAGTCTGCTGTGTAGGGGCATCTCCTTGCTGCCTTGCTCTGTGCAGATTAAGCTGTTTGTGATATCTGCCCTCCTCACAGTTCTGAACCTGTTCCAGCTGAAGCAGCCAGTAAAGGGGATCCATGAGCGGGGAAAGGAGTCAAATGGCAATGCAGATATCTGTATCTGAAAATGCTCAGCAGGGGCTGAGTTAACCTTTACCCTGACCTGTACCACCAGCAACAGTCCAGAACTACCTCTCCTGTTGAGAGTGCACAAAAATGAGCTTTCCAAAAACTCATTACTCATGATTATGTAATGGAGGAGGATTGTGCATGGTGGAGAAGCCAGTCTGATGCTAGCACTGGAAAGCTTGCCCTCTCTTCAGCACTGGAAAAATGCTAATTTACAGGTTTCTTCCCTTCCCACAAACCTGCCAGGGGCCTTCCTTCCCTCCTTCTTCTGCTTTGGGATTTCTCCTTTGCCAGTTTGTCAAGTTCTTCTCCAGCTCTACCCTTTGCACGGGAACATAAACAGATCTTTCACTTCCTGCATGCTCTGATTCACCTGCTGCAAGATGGTTGAGCTCCCCCTTGCATCCTGCTCTGGGGATCTCTGCTGGGCGTAGCAGCCATCAGCCTCTGTGGTATGTGCTTTGGGGCTGTTGTGGAATCTCCATTAAGCAGAAATTAGCATGGACAAAGGGTTTACTCAGTCTGGTACATGAAATGAGAACAAACTCACTTGGTAGATGCCTTCCAGAGATGACTTCTTGTGCCTTGAATCTCATCATGGCTCCTATTAAGATCTGAAGACCTGTGCTAAATCGTGTGGGCAGAAGTGAGGATGATGGGAGAATAGAACTTGGACATACAGATTTATCTGTCACGAATCATGTGCATAGGGGTGAAGAAGAAAGAATATAATTTAAGCATCTGGATTTACCCTTTCATCAGATGAATTTTCCCAGTGCTTTTGCTTTTCTCTTTCTTCTGGGTTTGCAGTCTCTTCCTGTTCTCTGTCTTCTGCTGGCTGACTGCCTGAGGCTTTGCTACTGTGGCCTCTCTGGAGATGCTGTATTCTGCTGAATGCTGCCTTCTACTCAGAAGGCAGAAACCTGCCAGTAGGTTTTGTTTCTTCTGCAGGGCCCATTGAGAGTGTCCATTTTTTGTTGATACAGATAGGAGAGAAAGTTCCTGTAAGAGAGACAGTATGGCTTATGTTTCTGAGCGCTTTAAGTTGAATCTCCTATCTTCCCTGATTATCCTATGGGGTCCCTAGGTGTTATCCCTAACTGCTCTTAATCCTAGCAGCTCTTTTAGTGTATTTTGAGGACTGACAAATTCTTCTCATCTGATGAGAAAGGATTGAGGTTATCACCTGCAGAACTGTGTAGTTGATATCTGCAAGGCGGAGAGTTCCAAATGAGCATTGGCTCCAGAGACATTCCTAGGTTGGACAGTTACTTAAAAGTAAACCACTACACTTGATGTGAGGTTTTGGTGTTTCTGCTGGAAATAATGCCTCAAAGGTGAGGATCATGCCCACTGTTGGACACAAGCCCACATGAGCAAGGAAATGTCCAAGCAAATGGCAAGGACTGTTGCCCTTGGCAAGGGTTTATCACACATCCTCAGCTGGCAGCGCTGACTTTAGGTTCCAGGACACTGGCACTAGAAGATGGAAGTAACTGGATGACGTCTGAGATGTGAGTTGGACCTTTCCACAGCATCTAGATAGGATGCCCATAGCCATACATGGCTTGGTGCCAGGATTAGGGTTTGCATCTCACTGCCAGTCCTGGGGGTTCTTTGGCTGTTGGGGTGACTGTGTGCTGCCCAGCCTTCTGGTGTTTCCTTGCTGGACCTCCTGTCTGCTGCTCGACGAGCCTGTGTCAGCTTGGCTGAAGAGACAAATGGGCAGACAGGGTAAAGAGGGCAATGCAGCAGGATGCATGTGTGCCAGGCTGGAGTAGTGTGGTGAGTTGCTTCTTGAATGTCTTTGTGTCCCAGAAAACACCATGAGATCAGCACGAGTCCCTGAACTCATTTGTACTTGGAAATCATCTACTTACAGCATTTAGCAGCTCATACAGTGTGGGCTCCTGCCAAGTGTGGCCACCTTTAACGGGAGGAGACCCTCCCTTTTTTTATCAGTGATGAGCAGCAGGAGCTTGTGGGAGCTCCTCCCTGGGTGTGAATGAGAGCAGGCACTGCCAGAAGAGATTAGAGCAGGACACTGACTGTGGCCAGAGACACAGCAGGCTTACAAACCTCTGACTGCAGCCCTTGAAATCCAGCCTGAGCCTCTGATTTGACTTCCCCTTTGCTTTGTAGCCTTGGCCATGGCTACAGTGCAATGAGCTCATGTGGTTCCAGGCTAATGGCATTATTGCTGTGAGAGAAGGGGGACGCCTGAGAAAAGGAACAGAAGAAGCCTCTCCTCAGGGCCAGGAGAGGGTGTCATGAGAATTGACTCTGAAACCAGGACCAAGGGAAAGGGAAAATTTCGATTGTCAGCAGACAAGGGGAAATTTTTCCTGAAGGAAAAGAAAGGGGAGTAGAAGCACAGTCCGATGTGTTGTGCTAAGTTTTCAACTTTAGAAGCTCTTAACTAAGCTCTGATCTGAGGGTTCTCTCTTGTAGAATTGCTGGCAGCAGCCTCCTGACATTGGATGTCTGCAAGTCAGTAGAGCATGATGCCTGTGTATAGGATTCAGCAGCCACCTAAGAGTGCAAGAGGTACACAACAGAAAGTGAGGCAGCTTATTTTCTCCCCTGGAATATCACCTTCCTGAAAAATTGCTAGGAAGGCAAAGGAGAATGGAAAGGAACTCTGCAAACTCCAAATAAAGGAAAATCAGCAGAGGCAGTTTCTGCATCTGGAAGCAGTTGCTCTGTGTCCTGGGGCACTCAGCGAGTGGCTGTGTGCGGTGAGGCACGGCTGTGCTGCGCTTTGTGCTTGTTGGTGTGTGCTGATAACTGTGCAATGCGTGTCTCTGTGGCTGGGAGAGCTGGGATGGTGCTGACTGGGATATGTGTGTGTATCTTCTCCATGTGCACATCTACTTGTGTTCACGGGGTCTCTGCACTTCTTGCTGTCAGTGCTCCATTTTGCTGAAATTCGGGAGATAGCAGTGACCCAGTCTGTGCTTCCATTTCCTGGGGAGCAAATTGCCCTGAGCAGCAGGTAGGCAGTCCCATTGTGCAGCCTGACATCAGAAGGAAAATATGACTGTGGATCTGCTTTTACCATTTGAGCCAAGCTATTCCATCTTCTCTGGTGGAATGTGTGGTTGGATTGCTGGTGTCTGATGCCCTGCATCTCTCTGTGCATCTCTGGAAGGCACATGCTGAGCATGGGGAGCAAAAGGGCAGCATATATTTTCCAAGGCCTGGGCCCCAGCATCCAGAGGGTCAGGAGGGAACCCCAACCTCTCTCCTCTGTGGCAGGAGTTACCTGTGAGTTGCCAGGTTCCTGGGCATATCTGTGGGGCTGCTTTTCCTCTGCTGTTCCTGAGGTGGTACCTACAGCTCTGACCCCCTCCCTGCGCTTGGCAGCAGTCATTTGCTTTCCGGAGGTGGCTTGGTATTAAATATCCTGTCTGACACAATAATGGAGAGAAAATGAACAAATTCCATTAGCAGCTGGCGATCCCTGCAGGGTCTGCATTGGAGAGAGGACAGAGCCTGTATTTTTAGATAGAATGCAATGTAACTTACTGGCTCTCTCAAAGCTGGGGAGTAGATAACCAAGGAGGGAGAGAGGGGACACCAGGCTCAGGTTTCAGCCGAAGTGCTGGACTATGGCAGCACGAAAGGGCAGGTCCGGTCCAGACGTGGCTGTGAGTATTCAACACACTTCTCCTTCGTGCCCACTGAGACCTCCTCTTTGCTTTTCTGCTTGCTTTCTGCTTGTAGTCTCTGCTGCTGGGTGTGCTGGGGCTTTGAGAGCCCCTTTTCTGCAGGGCCATGTCGAGTTTTACCATTTAATCTTCAGAGCTCCATGTGTGTCCCATGGATGACAGAGCCTTGGCTGAGCTGTGCTTTGATTTTCCAAGGGTTTGCTGCCTTGTCATCGATCCTGACCTGAGAAGCAGAGACTTCTAGCAGTGTCTGGAGTTGGAAAAGCTCTTTGCATTCAGCCTGTTGCTTGAAGCTGTCAGTGTTTCCTCACTGGACCCCAGACAGCATGCAGAGCTCAGATCGTGAATGTGCACTTCTAAGCACAGCGCTGGTGTTGCCTTCTGCCTCTTGCAGTTGATCCTTCTGTGTGAGCAGAGCACTGAGGTGCTGTGTCTCCTCTGCATTCACAGCCTTCCAAAGACACAGCTCTGCTGTGAACCTGGGGGCTCTTTCCTGAGAGATGGGGCTCTCCTCTGAGCTGGAAGCAAGCAGAGCCAGCTGGCGCAGGAGGTCATGAGATCAGCACGTGTTCCCCCTGCACGCGGAGGCTGCGCACCGTGAGGGGCACGGTGGTGCTGCCCTCCACCACCTGTCCTTCTGACCCATGGGCTGCCCTGGAGGGGCCATGGCACCTTGCCACCATGGTGGTAGCCTGGCCTGAGCTCTGTGCCTGGCCCAGCAGGGCCAGGTCGCCCAGTCTGTGGGCCTCACCTCTACAGCAGGGAACAGAGTCCTAATGGGCCCAGGGCATGCCTGCCTTTCTCTGTGGTAGGAGTGGCAGGCACAAAGGATGAGCTGGGGGAGGCAGATGGAGGAGACCAGAAGGCATCTGAGTTGTGCTGCCCCATAGTCCCAGTTCAAACATCTGAGACTGCAAAGAGAAGGGAAAGAGAGGAGCCCTGAACCTGTATGGAGCATCATCCTCCCTAATATGCCTCCAGTGCTTTTGTCTCTGTCTGTGTTGCTTCCAGCTCCTGTCCTGGAGCTTCCTAATCCTGGATGCTCCTCTGCAATCAGGCTGTGGGCAATACAGGATGGCTTGGGGTGGCAGAACAGAAGCTCTCCTAGCACAGGAGGTCCCTTGGTCAGTCCTGATGTGAGTGGTACAAGAGGGGTTCTGATTTTCTCTTGGAGCTGAAGACAGAGGAGTGTGTCCTGCACCCATGCCATGGATGTCTTGTGGCTCTTGGCTGCAGAGAGCCCTTTGGACTAGCCTGAGCAGGCACATACCACCTTCAGTTACCAGTTCAAGTTCCCAGACTCACAGACACACATCACTGCATTTCCACCCTGTTCTTCAGCTTCTAGTGAGCCATGCCATTGTCTCCATTTGCTGCCTCACACTGCTAAGTAGTGTTGCTAAAAGTATTGCTGTGCCTTGCCTGGGCTGGCTGTGGTGTAGCACTGCCAAAAAAGAGAGTTGTGACTTCCACAGCTGTGAGATGCTCAGCTGGGGCCGTTGTCCCTGGTGCCGGTACCCAAGCTCACCCCTGTTGCTACTCAGTGGCTTCTGGAGGAGGGTAGGGGTGGGCTCACTACAGCTCCATTAGTGTAGTGCCTCAGCCCAGGCACGGAGGGGCTTCTGGGCCAAAGGAGGCTGTCATGGTGCCAGGAGCTCTCTCCCTACTGTCCCCTTAGTGTGATGGGACGAGCTACAGACTTTCTACCCCATTATCTGGATGCTCTTCATTTTAAGTCCAGGTCCCAGCCCTTCTTTTTCCTGTCTGATTTGGGGCACCTCAGCCTGTCCAAGCAGTTGTGACTTTCCTGGCCTCTGCCTTTTCTGCCTGGTCTGTGTATTTATGTTCTCTGCAGCTGAGCGAAGAGTTGACCCAGTGCTGGTGGTGGGGGAGAACAAGGGGGCTCTGAGTTTCATGCTTTTTCTTTTTGTCCCCAAGGCTGATGCTGCAACCAGTTTCTTGAGAGCTGCAAGATCTGGGAATCTGGACAAAGCCTTGGATCACCTCAGGAATGGGGTAGATATTAACACCTGTAACCAGGTAGGTGAAACACACAGGGCTTCTGGTACTATCTCTAGTTCATTGAAAATGTGGCTGACCAGAGGGCAGACCTGGAGCAGTTATCTTTGGGGCCAGGAGGGCAGCAATAGCTATAAAGATCTGGGGAGCCTGGATGTACTGGCTGGAGCATAGCAAAGGACATTACCAGGTAAGCAGAGAGGGCTCCTTTTGTGTAACAAGCAAATGGGACAATTGGAAGCTGTGCTGTTTCTCAGAGGGCAGAGCAGATAGCTGTGAAGAGTAGCACAGTGACTGGAAGATCACAGAAATGGCTTGTGGGGGTTATTCCCCTTGCCTGCAGTGCTGCAGTGCTGAAGTTTTTTGATTCCTAGAAGCTGCAGTTTAACACAAGCAGTGAATGTTTGCAAAATGCCAGTTGTGTTGGTTTGGGAGGCGTTGGGCAGGAGGAGCCCTCCTCATCCTGCACAGAAACAGGTTTGTACAGGAGCAAAGAGCTGCGGGCGCTGAGGAATTGTTTGCACATCATCATCAGAACATTTTTTATCTGTGCAGCTGCCAAATGCAAGTGGCTGAGCCTGAATTGGGGCAGATGCTGTAGGGACAGATTCAGGGGGCTTAGGCTGAGCAGGGGGAGCAGACAGGCTGTGTGCTGTCACTGCTTTCTGGAGCAGTGTTGCTGCTGGGGAGGCTGACTCAGCAGGTAGCACAAAGGCACACTCATCTGTTTCAGTATCAAGTCCCCAAACCAAGTGAAGTTCAGAGCTGATTTGTGCGCCGCCACAGCCAGTGCAGTTACTGGGGACAGGTTCCCACAGGGCAAGCAGAGTGCACCATGGATGTTCAGTCATTTCCGAAAGCAAGCCTAAGAGGAGAGGGAGGATTTCTACATGCACTGGTCCTGTAATGCTCTAGCCCAGAGGGGTGCGAGGTTCTGGAGAGGGCTCTGTAAAGAATTACAACAAGGTGACTCATCCATCAGCTAAAGATGATGGCTTTGAACTTCTTCTTCACCAAAGAGATGGTCTGTCATCAGCTATCTCCACCGATTAGCTTCAAGTCCTGTTTCCAACCAGATTTCTGATGCTGGGGAAGGCATTTAACACTTTGATGGAAAGACAATGGCTGCAGCAGTATGAGGCTCTTCTCTCAGTGATGTCTTTGCACTGGTTCCTGCCATCTCCCTGAGGTTAGATGGCACTTTGGGGTTTCCTTCTGAGGAATATCAGACCTGTGGGAAAGGTCCAACCTCACATGTCCTGTATAGAATAAAGAGGGATATATGTGGTCAGACCTATCCCACAAGTCCTGTATTCTTACTCAAGTTCAGAGACCTTGACATGCCATCTGATCTTCATCCCGCCGATTTCACCTCCTTCATTGCTGCATCAGTGTCTTCATCATGCACCTTTTGGGTTTCAAATTCTGGCATGGTCCCATCTCATCCACAAGGAGCTGGAGGACTGAGGATGAGTGCACATTGCTGCCAGGACTCTCGCCAGCTGGGAACAGCATCATGATGGCACATGGGTGCCCAGGAGATGGTCTTTGTTGAGGTGGCCAGTCCTGATGGGCAGTCCAGAGCAGGTCCCTGCTTTGGGATAGGCTAAGTGTGAAGTCTCTGCATTATTCTGTAGGGCTGCATTTGTCACATTGATAGCTAGTGACTGGGATTTCTGGGAATTATTTGCAACATTTAGTGAGGAAAATACAGCACCTTTCAAATTATGCACATCCTGTGGCAGTTTTGGGTCGGATGAGCTGTCAAGCCAAAGCAAATGTGCAAAACAGCCTGTATTGTTCCTGGAGCAGAAATACCAAAGAGCCATCAATGGAAACAATTCTCTGTGCTTGTTGCACAGCTATTTGTTACAGGTTAATGATTTGTCACATGTTTACAGCATTCAAAAGGTTATTTATGAATCCTTTGCATAAAAGGTCTTATGGTCTGAGGGGAGCAGCTGAGCATCTGTGGTCTTGCTCTCCATTTGTTGGTTACGTAAGTGTAACTGAGAAAAAACTCGTATGTCCGTGTAAGGGTGTCAGTGATTATCTCTTTGGGGTTGTGTAGGTGTGTCTTGGTCAAAGAAACAGGGCTTGGCCAGAGAAGAGGGACTCAGTGTAGCCAGATACGGCTGGGGAGCACTTCCTTTCAGTGGCACCGTTCTGTGGGTATTACAGCACTCCTACTTCATTTCCCCTTGGAAGCAGACCTTTTGTGCTTGAGGCTTGTTAGAACTCTGGAGTTGGTGTGGTGAGGAAGCCTGTAGGTTTTTAGATTTTTGCTCTTTATGCTGTAATCAGAGTTGAGCAAAATAATCTGTGACTCTTCAGCTTTGATCCTGGGCAATTGGTGCTTTGATTGAGAAAGAGTGGAAAACCTTTTGGAAGTCTGACAACACTCTTGAAGTAGTCCTGAGTTTAACTGGAGTGTTGAGGGCTGGAACTGAGCCTCCCTGTGAATTTTCTGCTCCCTACCAATATTTAGGTGGGGATGAAACATTTCTGTGAAGTGACCTTCCAGTCAGGAGCTGAAACACATGACTGGAAGGTGGAGTATTTGGGCAGAAGCAGGTGTCCCTCTGCCATGCAACAACACTTTGTAGGGGTGAGTAAACCTAGCATATCCACCTGGGAGAAGTGAGGGACAAGGAGAAAAAGTGGCATCTGAAAATGCCTGCAGGTATTTAACCTCTTTTACAGCAAATATCCCAGCCCTTTTGTTCACATCTGGGAAGTGGAAGAGGGTGTCAGAAATAACAGAGCAGAAGCTGTCTTAGTATGCTTGAGGATGCTGTCTGACCTGGCACCCCTCCTTCTGACAACCTGGGGATGCTAAAGGGGAATTGGCCAGTGCTCTGCTCTTCAGGTTCCACGTATAGGAAGAAAGCAAGCTAAACTGGGGCACACACACAGATGTTCCCGAGAAGTAACTTTAGCTCCTTCAGAGCTTCCTGGAACTGGTAGAGCTTAACAGTGACACAACTGACAACTTCTCTACACTCTGCTGCAGCTGAACTCTGGGAGAACAAAGCCCACCATGGGCTGCAGGACAAGGTACTAGTGGGCAGTCTGAAAGCCAGGGAGAAGCCAGCTTGTGGCCTGGTGGCTCACAAACGACTGTGAATTAAATTTGGCTGCTGCTTCATAAAATCATTGTCCAAAGCAGGGCTTCTCACTGTACATCTGTCTGTGTAAATGTTAAAGTTTAAGGTTTGTATGTGCACTTACACAGCAGTTGTGGTGCATCCTTGCTCTGGATTGTGCACAAAGCTCAGCTCTGTGCTTTAGGTGTGAAAAACCTGACTGTGAGGAGGGGCACCCCATGGAAAGTCACTGGAGCAATCACACGAGTTGACACAAGGGATGAGCCATGAGCAGGGAGGACTGAAGCAGTTCCTGTGCCTAAAGCACATAAACACTGAGCTGTGGTACTACCCATCCATAGGAAATTGCCTACGTGGGCTGCATGTTTTGCTCATGGAGAAACCTCCAGCATTAGTCAGCAACTCAGCGTTCAGTTGTGTGAAGTTTTCCTGGCAGCATGGAGCTGTTTGTGGCACCATGGCTGGTGTGATGGATGTCAGTGCAGAGCTCAAGGACAGGGCAATCTCTCCTGCCTCCACCAGCCTGGACTTTCTCCAGCATGGGCCAAGTGCCCATGGTCATGTCTGCAAAGGAGCTCAGAGTAGGGTGCTCCCCAGAGAGCTCCATCCCCAGATGATGACTAATTCCCCTTTCCCACCTTTGCAACCTCCAGAATGGGCTGAATGCCTTGCACCTGGCCTCCAAGGAGGGCCATGTGAAAATGGTGGTGGAGCTGCTGCACAAGGAGATCGTTTTGGAGACAACGACCAAGGTAAGGACAAGGAAGTCTGGCCACACTGGTCAAAGCTCTGCACGCTGCCTTTGCTGCCAGACACACCAGCAGTAGCTGAGCAGTGATCATGCTGTTTGCTGTCAGCCCCCAGAGACACTGTGCCAGTGGCAGTGCTGCTGGGCTGGGCTCTAGGACCAGGCTCTGGTTTTAGCACAGGCTTGGCATCTCTTGGTGGGTGGGAGGTGCCTCTCCTCTGTGGGGGCCGTTGTGGACTTCAGAGGGGAGTAACATAAACCACAGCAGGTGCTAGTCCTGTCTTACTAGCATCTCCTCCCAGCATGGGCTGCTGCCCCAGGGCAGCCCCTACGTGTTCCAGCACTGAGATGGCCTTGATACCGTCGTCACATCCCTTGGTACCATTGTAACAAGCCTGGAAAGCTCTGGTGCTCTGTAAATAACATATTGTTCTCTCATGCATCACCACAGTAGGTGTGGTTTTCTCTTGATGACAAGCAAGACAACAGCACAAGCAAGCAGGGCTGACAAATGAGCAGCCTCCAGCACCAGCTGAAGGGCTGCGAGAACAGGAGGAGGTCTCAGTTGCCACCTCCCTGGTGCTCTCGCAGGATTCTGGACACAGAGCAGAATCTGGCTTTCTGCCACACCACTGAAAGGCACAAGTCAGAAGAGCCTGTGTGTGCATTTTCCAGCCTGCTCATCATCCCTTATATCTGCTGGGATGCCTTGGCTACCGGGTGCACACTGCAGTTTTGCCTGAAGACTGCCAGCTCAGCTGCCCCATCCTCCCCCCTCTCCTCATCTCTCAGTGCTGAAGATGCACAGCACCTGACAGTGCATACAGCTTTTGCTGCCAGTAACTTCATAGGAGAAATGAAATCACTCTCTTCCCTGGCCAGGAAATGGGAAGGGTGGCTGGTTGGTTTACAGCAGTGATGGAACATGGAATGAGAGCTGCATGGCTTTCTAAAGCTTTTCCTGGCCAGCTGCTCTGGTTGCATGCCTATTAGCATGTCAGGCCCATCTTTCCCTGGCATCCTGGGTTGCTTCAACCACTGAGGACTGTTCTGTGGTGTCTTTCAGAAAGGAAACACAGCCCTGCACATTGCTGCCTTGGCTGGACAACAGGACGTGGTCCGGGAGCTGGTGAACTATGGGGCCAACGTCAATGCACAGTCCCAGGTAGGGTGACCTGATCTGAAACAGGAAGGCACCCATCCTGTGTGATGGTGGTGTCCTCATGGTGGGAACTGTGCCCAGCATGGGTATTTCAGCAGCCCTTTGCAATTTCCCTCTAGTCTTGTTCAGGAGCAAGGACTGCTCTGCCAGACTCCTGAAAAGAGACATGTGTGCAAATGGTGTGGAGGGAGTCTTGAGGCACATGGGGATACCAGTGTGGTCTCTGTTGAGGGAGTCCCTCTCAACACATACAAGCATGCTGAACTTATCCTGGGAGGACTCATGGCTGATGCCTTCCTGGCAAAGCTTTGAGATCTTCAGCAATCCCTGCAGTTAAACACAATGTGCTTCCTTCGCTCTCTCTTCCTTGGGCCTGATAGGGCTGAAAGCTCTTCAGATTTTGCCTGATGGGAGAATTGTCCCTGAAGCTAGGGACAATACTGGCAGTGAGCAGAAGGCAGTGTCTCCTGTAAGTTGACTCTTCTGAAACACTGTTTTTTTCCAGATATGTGGAGCCTTGGGCTCCATTTCTCTGTGATTGCTCCACTGTTGCCAGGTTGTTTTTTTTCTTTTTCACACCTGCAATGGATGCTTCTGCCCCTGTTCACTGACCTGGGAGCGTGGGTGTTGATGGGGGTATAGGTCTTCAAAGACCTCAAGAAACACAAGGAAGAGTTGTGTTGATGTTCATGGCCTTGTGTTTGCAGAAAGGCTTCACACCTCTCTACATGGCAGCGCAGGAGAACCACCTGGAAGTTGTGAAGTTCTTGCTGGAAAATGGAGCCAACCAGAACGTAGCCACAGAGGTAAGATCCTTGGGGAGGAGCCTATGGCCCTGCTTGTGAGGGCTATTGAGGGATGTGCTAGGTCCTGCCATGGCTCCTTGATTCTCTCCCTCTCCTTGGCAGGATGGCTTCACTCCACTAGCTGTGGCTCTCCAGCAAGGACATGAGAACGTGGTTGCTCACCTTATCAACTATGGGACAAAGGGTAAGGTCCGTCTGCCTGCCCTGCACATTGCAGCCCGCAATGACGACACTCGTACAGCTGCTGTGCTGCTGCAGAATGACCCCAATGCTGATGTCCTCTCCAAGGTGTGTGGTTTTCCTGTGCTGTCTCTGGGAGCTTCCCCACATCCCCAGGGTGAACAGCAGCTCGGTATGCTGTATTTATCCATAGTTTCATCAGGGAGCATGTGTCTGGCTGGCTGATCCTTCCTTCTTTCCCTAGACTGGATTCACCCCTTTGCACATTGCAGCCCACTATGAGAATCTCAGTGTGGCCCAATTACTCCTGAACCGTGGAGCCAGTGTCAACTTCACACCCCAGGTGAGTTCAGAATAGGAAGCTACTGGGGCTTGTGCTGCTCTAGCACCAGATGAGGATGCTGTGCCTCCTATCCATGTAGGGTGCAGCAGCAGCTGCCAGGGCATGCTGGTGAGGTGGGACTATGCAGAAAGTAGCACAGATGCATGGGGAGTTGCAATTAATAATGAGCATGAACCTTTTCTGCTATGTCTCCCTTCTGTTAGAAGCAGCCATGCATCCCTGAAAGCTCTTGGGGACCTTGTCTCCAGGCTGAGGGAAAGCTGGTGCTGTTGCTGCAGGGCAGAGCTCATAGAGCTCTTGAGTTAGGATGCCTGTTCCAGACCCAAAGGTGAAGCCCAATCCATGAGCTGGTGCTTTCCTACAAGCTCTGTGTAGCTTCTGTCTGCAGCCTGTAGCTGCACTGCCCTGTTAGACAAGCTGCTCCTCAGTGTTGTCCCTGGGCAGAGATGTAGCTCTCCCTGCCCTCTCTCCTTTGTTTGTCCCTTGCCTTCTTGAAAGAGAAGGGGCTGCTCCTTCTGACAGACTGTCATTGCTCCTGGCAGAATGGGATCACTCCCCTGCACATAGCTTCCCGCCGGGGCAACATCATCATGGTGCGGCTGCTGCTGGACCGCGGGGCCCAGATAGAGACAAGGACCAAGGTGAGAGCACTTCTGAACGCAGCCCATCTTTACATGGGCCATCTCCCTCCCTGAGCTCCTTGTGCCCAGTGCCTACCCTGCAAACATCTTGCTGGGAATGTGAGAGAAGGTCTCTGGCGCACTAAGGGGATGGACCAGTTTTTTTTGCTGGCACATACAGAGGTAAGAGAAGGCTGCATGGCTACAAAGGTGTGCCCTGGGAGCTGAGGCCAGGCTCAGTTTTGCCTTATTTTGCAGACAAGTCCAAAGTCCTGTTAGACCTCTACCTGAGGGAACCCTGCCCTTCATGCCATACTGAGCCCTTGAACCCTCCTTTCTTCCCAGGATGAGCTGACCCCTCTCCACTGTGCAGCACGCAATGGACATGTGAGAATTGCAGAGATCCTCCTGGACCATGGGGCTCCTATTCAAGCCAAAACCAAGGTACCCAGGTGACTTAGTGGGGCTGTGATTGATGCCAGGTCCCAGGGCAGCACAGTGAGGTAACAAGTTGTGCACAGTTGCTGGATGGCACCCATGACTGGCTTGGGGCTTTTTTTGGCCTGACGAGGGGTAAGAAGCTTCCTGCCCTACTTGGCCCTAGCTGGAGTCCTTTGCCTGAGGGCTTCATCCTTCAAAGGGACCAGTCCTGAGAAGGGGATGGCCTGGGTACAGTCTGCCCCATGGCAGCAGGTCTTCAGGCTCTTCCCTCCACTCGACATTGCTCCTCTGTAAGTCTCAGGGGGGGATTTTGAGGCTTCTTTCTGGTAGCACCCTGGGGAACAAGCTGTCTCATCTGCCCTAGACTAGTGTCTGGGGGTGCAAGGCAGGGGCTGGGTGGGATGCCTGGACCCCCTCCTGGCCCAGCCCTGAGGCTCTGCTCCACGGTCGCAGAACGGCTTGTCACCGATCCACATGGCAGCCCAGGGTGACCACCTGGACTGCGTACGCCTGCTCCTGCAGTACAGCGCCGAGATCGACGACATCACCCTGGACCACCTAACGCCTCTGCACGTGGCTGCACACTGTGGACACCACCGCGTGGCCAAGCTGCTGGTGGAGAAGGGGGCCAAGCCCAACTCCCGAGCCCTGGTGAGGAAGGGTGGGTGGGCTGGACCAGGGAAGAGGGAGTGTTCCTGCAAATGACTGTCCATCTGTCTGTCTGCAGAATGGCTTCACACCCCTCCATATTGCCTGCAAGAAAAACCACATCCGTGTGATGGAGCTGCTGCTGAAGACAGGTGCCTCCATTGATGCTGTCACAGAGGTAGGTGGGCTGAACCCATCCTCAACTCTCTTGCTTCTACATGTACACTGTGGGCAACATGGCAAGATGAGATGTCCCTGTTGCTTTTGCCATACCCCTGGGACCTTTCTTGGTGCTCTTTGCAGCTTAGAACCTATTTAGTCTGGCAGTGTCTTCCTGAAGGGCAAGGAGATGCAGGGGAGACAGCAGCTCCCTGTGTTTCCTCCACACTCACCTGCCAGGCTCCTGGAGCAGGCTGGGGACTCAGACTTTGCCTGTGCTGAGACTTGCCCTAGGAAGAAGGAGGAGGGGACAGTAAGAGATATTGCCAAGGCCATAAGTCCTATCATGGTATCTGGCCCCTTTCTCTTCACAGTCCGGCCTGACCCCCCTGCATGTGGCTGCCTTCATGGGACACCTGCCCATCGTCAAGACTCTGCTGCAGCGTGGAGCCTCTCCTAATGTGTCCAACGTGGTGAGTTCCACCCTGGCTGGGGCTTTGGGAGCTCAGCTTATTGGGGCTCAGCAGGATATCCAGGTCCTGCACCTTCTGTTCGCCTGAGCAGTCCCTGGTGTCCTCTGCTTTGTGCTGGCACGAGGAACCAATAGGGGTTGCAGGCACTGCTCTCCTCTGTTCAGAGCAGAGGAATGACTGCAGGGAGGCATTTTCCCTCCTTTGGTCTTACCACTTTATCCTGGTTTTGGTGCAGAAAGTAGAGACTCCTCTACACATGGCAGCCAGAGCTGGGCACACAGATGTGGCAAAGTACCTGCTGCAGAACAAAGCCAAAGCCAATGCTAAGGCCAAGGTAGGTACAGAGGACCTGTGTGATAATCAGCTCTGGGACCAGCTGGTGCTGAGTTTCTTTGCTGTCACGTGCCCAGAGCACTGCCTACTAGGGGCTGTGCAACAGTGGGAGCAAGGCTGGGATCCCTTTGGCATCACAAGCAGGGACTGGTCCAGGTCTGCCCAGACAGCTTCTTTGCCACCCTCACAGGACGACCAGACTCCTCTGCACTGTGCTGCACGCATCGGCCACACTGGCATGGTCAAACTCCTTTTGGAGAACAACGCCAACCCAAATCTGGCCACCACAGCAGGGCACACGCCCCTGCACATCACTGCCAGAGAGGGGCACATGGACACAGCCCTGGCCCTGCTGGAGAAGGGAGCCTCACAGACCTGCATGACCAAGGTAGGCCTCTGAGTCCACTGCTGCAGAAGGCATCGCCCAGCTGGGGCAAGGCTGGGCAGGCTGGTGGCACAGTGTCCCTATCGCAGGAGGGGCAGCCTCCTCCTGTGTTGCAACAGGCACCAGCACTCTCTTCATCTCTGCCACCCTGTGATGGGCTGACTTTCTCCTCAGAAAGGATTTACCCCTCTCCACGTTGCAGCCAAGTATGGAAAGGTGGATGTGGCAGAGCTGCTGTTGGCACATGACGCTCACCCCAATGCAGCAGGGAAGGTGAGTGTTGCTTCTGTGGAAGGAGTGGTCTAGTATGGGGAGAGGCTCTGTCTCACCTGTCTGTACTCTCTCCCCCATTACAGAATGGCCTGACTCCACTGCATGTGGCTGTGCACCACAACAACCTGGAGATTGTCAAGCTGCTGCTTCCAAAGGGGAGCTCCCCACACAACTCCGCCTGGGTAAGTCTGGGCTGGGCTTCCCTAGGGATGTGGGGATGTGGTGTGTGTCCAGTGCCTGCCAGTCTGGGGCCAGCACTGCCCCTCAAGCCCAGCACTCAGGGAATGTATAAGGGACTGATCACTACCAGCCTCTCTCCATGTCTGCTGCTCATGCCTGCCTGTCCTCACACCACGTGCAGCAGGCAGGGTGCCAGGCAGTGGTCCTGTTCCAGCAGATAAGCTGTGTCAGGGACGGTCCTGCTAGCAGCATGGTGGTTACTGCGTGGGTAATGTGTTTCCATGGCAAGTCCTGCAGAGCAGCGCTGCGGTCTGGCAGTTTGGGAAACCACAGGCAAATGTTTGCACGCAGCTATGAAGCAGTGAGTCAGAAAACCCACAAGCTTGTGAGAGTCACCCAGCTCTGAGCATGGGGAGCATCTCCCCCCAGAGCACACCAGCAGGTGCCTTGCTTGCCATGTTGTTTGCAAAAGCTGCATCCTCAAAACAGCCAAGTGGCTGGTGGTGCCAGCCCTCCCCATCTGGCACTTTCCTCTCCCCTGTGCAGGGTGCCGGCAGACATGCTGGGCAGGCACCGGGAGCAGCCGGTACCAGTGCCAGCCCCCGCTGGTCTGCGTCACCGACAGCCTGCACGTCAGCCTGGGCAGCGGGTGTCTGCCAGCTGCTCTCTGCTCCTGCAGCGTGGCAGCGGAGGCAGGACTCAAGGTCCTGCAGTCTCTGCCTGAATACTAATGCTGTGTATTGGGAGTTGAGCTCCACACCTCAGCCAGGCACATTCCAGGAGGTGTGTCTGCCCCAGCTTTTTGCAGCTCCCAGTGGCTGCATACTGCTGCAGAAATTCATGTGTAGAAAACTCCAAGACAGCCCATACCAGTTGAACCTGAAGCAGGTGGTCTTTGAAAGCCCCGTGCTGACTTGGCTTGAAGAGTGAGTGGGATTTGGCATCAGTGTCAGGGCTGGTTGCTGTCAGAGAGATGGTGTGTTGGGGGGGGGGGGCATCCCTGAGCTCTGGAGGCAACTAGGAAGGGCAGGCCTGGCCTGCAGAGGTAGGGTGGCACCTCCTGTCCCTTCTGGTCTGCTTGGCAGGGCTGAGCACTGCAATGAGCCTCTCTCCCTGCAGAATGGGTACACTCCCCTGCACATCGCTGCCAAGCAGAACCAGATGGAAGTGGCCAGCAGCCTGCTGCAGTATGGGGCTTCTGCAAATGCTGAGTCTATGCAGGGAGTCACTCCCCTGCACCTGGCTTCCCAGGAGGGGCATGCAGACATGGTGGCACTGCTTTTCTCCAAACAAGCCAATGGCAACCTTGGCAACAAGGTAAGTTGTCCCAGCGCATCCTGCCAGGCTGGAGGCAAACAAGCCAGCAGAGAACAGCAGCCTGGATGGTGGTCCAGGCCCCTGTGCTTCCCTGCCTTTGGGCAGCAGTACACTGTGTCAGCCAGTTTGCCAGGCTGGAGAGCCGACAGAGTCTCTTGCTGCTGGACCTGCAGTGATGGCAGTCCCACTGTGCTGAGACCTCCTCTCTTTGCAGAGTGGCCTGACTCCTCTCCATCTTGTGGCCCAAGAGGGGCATGTGCTGGTTGCTGATGTTCTAGTGAAACATGGAGTCACAGTGGATGCAATGACCAGGGTAAAGTAGTGCATTGACCAATGTTTTGGTGAAACACGTGGGGGAACTACCTCTAGGCCTGCTCAGGGAAGAGCATTTCTTTTCTTTTTCTTTATGCAAGAGACTCCCTTCTGGCAGGCATCCTTACCGTTTTGCCTATGTCCTGGGGACTTTTCCTCCTCTTCCCTCCCTCCACCTTTCTGGAGGGATGATTCTTGCCTGCTCCTATAGCTCACCTCTGTACCCATAGGTACAGCATGGTTTGAAGCCCTGTGCTTTGGTCTTGGGTTTTTGAGAAGCCCCCACATGCGTGCCTCATCCTTCATGCATGGGGGCTTGCCTGTGGGATGAGCATATCCAAGCCAGAAGGGCAGTAAGCAGTGGTGAGGGCAGACTGAGACCTGATCTTGTCTTTCAGATGGGCTATACCCCACTGCATGTGGCCAGCCATTATGGGAACATCAAGCTGGTGAAGTTTTTGCTGCAGCACCAAGCAGACGTCAATGCCAAGACTAAGGTACAGAGGTGTCCTGTGCTCCAAGGACCCTTCTGCCGTGGGCAAACAGCATGCAGGTTGATGGGGAAGTGGAGCTGTCCTCATGCTCCAGGCATGAAGCACCATGTGTGAGGCCTGGGGGCATTTCTGGGACAGCAGACTTCCAGAACTGATTGCAGCATCCTCTGTCCTCCCCTTAGCTGGGCTACACCCCCCTGCACCAAGCGGCACAGCAGGGCCACACGGATGTGGTGACGCTGCTGCTGAAGCACGGCGCGTCTCCCAACGAGATCAGCATGGTGAGTACAATGCTTCCCTGTACCTCTCCACTCTGTGGCAAGCTCAGGCAGTTGCCTGAGCTGTCCTGTGGCTGCTGCTGACCCAATCTTTCCTCTGTGCACAGAATGGCACCACTCCCCTGGCCATCGCAAAGCGGCTTGGCTACATTTCTGTCACAGACGTGCTCAAGATTGTCACAGAGGAAACTGACATCCCGGTGAGCCCCTGGCTACTAGGACCAGGATGCTGTGGAGGAGGGCTGGGACTGGGAGCAGCCTGGGAAAGGTCTGCAGCTGGGTGCCTAGCCCAAGTGTAAGAGTCAGCTGCAGATAGCTGTGCAGCAAAATGCTGGCTTCCTCTGACTCTGCTCTGCTCTCTGCTCCCACAGTCAGTTGGCGACAAGCACCGCATGAGCTTCCCAGAGACTGTAGATGAGATTCTGGACGTATCAGAGGATGAAGGTGAGGGGTGGGAATTGGGTCACACCATCCCAGAGATCTGCCGGCTGGGTCAGTGTGGCAGGCAGCAGTCAAGGGGATGGCACTGGTGTTCCTGCTGGAACAGGGACACCCCCAGGCCAGGGGAGCTGTGTGGGCCCTGCTGTGGTCTTGCAGAGAGGACGAGGGAAGCCCACCAGACTCCTGAGGTGGCACCTCCTGCCTTGGGTGCTTCCCTGCACTATGCAGGAGGGATATGTCTGGACATCTCCGTGATCCCATGCCCCAGGGACTGTGCAGAGAGCCCTTGGGCACGCAGAGCCCCCACTGTGCCTTGCTCAGGCAAGGAGGGTACCAGCTCCCAGCCCAGCTGTAGCTGATTTGCTCCTGCACCCTCCCACCAATACCTCACTTTTGCCTCTTCTTACTTTGCAGGCACTGCTCATGTCACAGTAATGGGTATGAAATGTGTCCCCCGCCCCAGCTCAATGGCCCATTTCACCCCATGGCCACTAACCATCTGCACGCCATGTCCATCTGCTGAGCCTTGCTGCTGGTCTGGTGCTCTCCAGCGCCAGCCCTGCCATCCTACCCTGCCAATCCATGTCCGTGCTGCTTGCTGTGGTGTGACTGCATGAATGGGCATCCTCCCACTCAGGAGGACCCTGACTCCCTTGTCAGACCCAGGCCCTGTCCATGGCAGGTGGAGGAACCTCGCACTGTAACAATCCCTGGTATCCCCCCACAGCTGCCCCATGCCATCTTCACCAGAGCAGGGATTAACCTGAGAACTCAAGGGTCTCTGTGCTGCTGTGGTCCTCTCCCCATCTCTGGGGCACTCTGTCTGCTGCAGGAAGTGCTGGACACCCTCCCACAGGGCACTGGCCAGAGCCAAACTCTGATGAGCTAGTTAGCAATGGGGCCAGTGGTCAGCATTAGCAGAGCTCTGTGTCTCCAGTGGGGTGTGGTGTTAGGGCAGCCTCCTGCACCCCCAGTTGTGCCTATGTCCCTGTCCCAGGCATCAAAGTGTAAGGCATCCCCTGCAGTCTCTGCACTGTGTTTGGTGCTGTGAGAAAGAGGTTAGTGAGCAGCCAAATTTCCTGGTGGCTCCCACAGCTCCTGTCCCGCTGGCCTGCCCTGCCAGCAGACCCATTCTGGCAGACAGCAAAGCCCTCCCTGTGTCCAGCTGAGACCCAGGGGGCAAGTGTGTGTGTGTCCAGCAGTTGGAGCAGGGATGGGACCTGGTTCCAGCCCTGAGGAGGAGTGGGAGCAAGGGCTGGATATCTGTGTTCCCTTGTCCATCTGCCTCTGCTTGCTGAGCCAACTCTTGGTTTCAGAGGAAGAGCTGATTGCACCAAAGCCCAAGACACCTGATCTCAGAGACCAGGAAGGCAAAAGGGAGATACTGGAGTTGATGACCACAACGACACTGGAGCAAACGTAAGAGACACTGTATGGTGGGGAGGGAGCAGGTGCAGGGCACAGGACCAGCCTTGTGCTGGGCAAGAGGCACATAAGGCTTCGGGCAAGGAACAGATCACTGAGCCCTCACCGGCTGGCCTAGCAGGCATAGCTGATCAGAGCTGTTCCTGCACCAGGACATGGGACTGCTGCTTAGTTTGCCCTTGTCCAACAGCCCAGGACTCTGTGGGAATGGGCAGGGGCTGAGGGACCCTCCCACTTCCATGGCTGTCACTACCCTCTCCTGCCAGGGTGGAGTCTCCAGCTGTCCTGCAGGTCCCCTGCATCCCACCTGAAACTGTGGTGACCAGAGCTGAGGAGACTGAGCAGGTAGGACCTGTGGAGACAGAAGCTGAGCAAGTCAGCCTGCTGCATGCACCCTCGGTGTCCCCGCAGGAGGTGAGCATGAGATACAGCCTGCCATGGCCATCTGCAGACATTCCCTGCTGGGGCAGTTCCTCCGTCACTACAGAGCTCAAGTGTGTGATGGGTAATGGGCATTGACCCGGCAGTACAGGACTGTCCAGTGAGGATTGTGCAAGGGTGGGCAGGCTCAACACCCCCAGATAGGATCCCTTGCCCACAAGGTCTGTTCCCTGTCTTACACAGCCCTCCAAAGAGTTCGACGAGGACTCTCTGATCCCCAGCAGCCCTGCCACTGAGACCTCAGATAACATCAGCCCAGTGGCCAGCCCCGTGCACACAGGGTGAGTGCCCAGCCTGTGCAGCTCTGCAACATGCTCTGTTCATGAGCTGTCTGCAAGGTGGCCACATGCCCATGCCTCTGTCCACTCCAGGTTCCTGGTGAGCTTCATGGTGGATGCTCGTGGTGGCTCCATGCGGGGCAGCCGGCACCACGGTCTGCGCGTGGTCATCCCGCCCCGTGCCTGTGCTGCACCAACCCGCATTACCTGCCGCCTAGTGAAGCCCCAAAAGCTACCCGCACCCCCACCACTGGCTGAGGAGGAGGGTCTGGGCAGTCGGATCATTGCTCTGGGGCCTGCTGGTGCCCAGTTCCTCAGGTGAGCACAGCTGGGAAAAGAGCAGATTGGGCTGCCCACTCCAGGGTCATGCCTCAGGACTGGGAACAGACCTGGGTTCATCCGGAGGGCTTTACCAGACAGGGCAAGACTTCTGCCTATATCTGCTTCTTGAGGTTGCCAGAGGAGAGATCCCAACTCTTGTTGGGTGCAACATGTCTCTGGCATGGGTCGTTCAAGAGTAACAGAACAGTGTCAGAAAAGCCCTGAGCAGCCCTGTCCCAGCAGGTGCAGAGCCCTCTTTCGCAGAGAGAGGGAAGTCAGCAGTCCATCTTCCCCAGAGCCCAGGGCCATCTTGCTGCCTGCGTGTCCTTGTGGCAGCTTGTGGGTGCCAGTGGCCTTCCTTTGATATCTGCAGCCCTGTCATTGTGGAGATTCCACACTTTGCCTCGTATGGACGTGGAGACCGCGAGCTGGTAGTGCTGCGCAGCGAGAACGGCTCTGTGTGGAAGGAGCACCGCAACCGCTACGAGGAGAGCTACATGGACCAGCTGCTCAATGGCATGGATGAGGGTGGGTGTGGCAGGAGGGCAGGGGCTGCACCCCTGACAGCTCCCTGCAGGCAAGGCTGCACTGGCCTGGGAGCTGGAATGGGGCTGAGTGCTGTGGTCAGTGTAGCACGGTGGGGTGTTGGGTGACAGCCACAGGCTTGGTGTATGAGCACTGATGGCTGTGCTGCCCTTGCAGAGCTGGAGAGCCAGGAGGAGCTGGATAAAAAGAGAGTCTGCCGCATCATCACCACCGACTTCCCTCTCTACTTTGTGGTCATGTCCCGGATTTGCCAGGACTGCGATATGATTGGCCCTGAGGGAGGGTGTTTGAAGAGCACACTGGTGCCCATGGTACAGGCCACCTTCCCAGACACTGCTGTCACCAAAAGAGTGAGGCTGGCCCTGCAGGTGAGCCTCAGAGAGCTTGGCCTGAGGCCCAGACATGCTTCTGCAATCAGGAGTGGGCAGCAAGCTCAGGCTGTGCCCCAGCCTGGGGAAAAACCATCCCTGATGCCCATCCTTGTGCTACCCACAGGCACAGCCTGTACCTGATGAGTTGGTGACTAAGCTGCTGGGGAACCAAGCGACTTTCAGCCCCATTGTCACAGTGGAGCCACGACGGAGGAAGTTCCACCGCCCCATTGGCCTCCGGATCCCACTGCCACCATCCTGGAAGGACAATCCCCGAGACAGTGGTGAGGGTGACACCACCAGCCTACGTCTGCTCTGCAGTGTGATCGGTGAGGCTGCAGGCATGCTCTCTGTGGGGGTGGGCTGGGATGCTTCAGGGGGATGCAGCTCCAGGGAGCTCAGTAAAGGGCACATCTGTGGAGAAAGCAAATGCCTAGGGGATGCAGACTCCAGGCTTATGGAAAGACAGTATGTTTACCCGTGCTTTCTGCTGCAGGAGGGACAGCCCAAGCCCAGTGGGAAGACATAACAGGCACCACAAAGCTAGTCTATGAAAATGAATGTGCTAACTTTACCACCAATGTGTCTGCCAGGTGAGTCCTGGGCAAAAGTGTGCTCATCTGGGGATATCTGGTGCTCCTTGGGCCTTGCTAGAGCCTTTGCCAGGAGAAGCCCCTTACCCCTGGTGCTGTGCTGCCCTATTCCTACATGCAGGGTGGTTTCCTCTACCTTTGAGACCCCCATGCTGCCTGAGCACACTTCAGGAAACAGTCATGACAGCTGGGTGTGCAGAAAGAAGGAGACCATTATTTGTACTTGGCTGGGTCCCCATCCAAGATGGGGCTGCACCTGTGTCCAGAACTCCTGGGGCTTCCTTTGCAGTCCAGTTGGCTGTTGAAGGGGGTGGGGGCAGCTGGCTGGTGCCACCTCCCAGCAGCACCCCGACCCAGATCTCCTGCAGGTTCTGGCTGGCTGACTGCCCACGCACAGCTGAGGCTGTGCACTTTGCCACCATGCTGTACAAGGAGCTGACAGCTGTGCCCTACATGGCCAAATTCGTGGTGTTTGCCAAGATGAATGATGCGCGAGAAGGCCGGCTGCGCTGCTACTGCATGACTGATGACAAGGTTGACAAGACTTTAGAGCAGCATGAGAACTTCACTGAGGTGGCCCGCAGCAGGGACATTGAGGTTTGTCCCCAGCAGCAGGGGAGACAGATGTGTGGAGGGCAGAAGGGAGAGGGATAGCAAAGTGATGGGAGACTGATACCAGTGGAAGGGCCTGGCCCTGGCCTGGCTAGGAGAGTTCCTGCCCTGCCCAGCAGCAGGAGAAGCAGCTCTGCACAGAGTCTGAGCATGTTTTCTGCTCCCGGCCAGGTGGTAGAGGGAATGCCTTTGCATGTTGAACTCTCAGGGAACCTGGTGCCTGTCAAGAAGGCTGCTCAGCCCCGCACCTTCCTCTTCCAGTCCTTCCAGGAGAATCGTCTTGTCATTCCCATCAAGGTAATGTCCGGGTACAAGACTGAGCAAGTAGTTATGGCCCTTGGCTTGTGCCAAGCCACCTAACTGGGCTCTGGCACCCAGGTCCGGGACAGCAGCCGGGAAGCCAGTGGCTCCCTGTCTTTCTTGCGCAAGGCCATGAAATACGAGGACCTTCAGCATGTGCTCTGCCACCTGAACATCAGCATACCACCCTGCACCAAGGTCAGTGTAGGGTCTTTGGCATTCTGGTAGGGGGCAGTGAGGGTCCATCCCTTCCCCAAGTGCAGGGGACAGCCCTTGCTGTCAGCTTTCTTCACCTGCTCCATGTCATGCCACTCAGGAGGTGAAGGAGAAGCAGTCGTGACAGGGCAGAGCTGCTGCCCTCTTTTCAAACTGTTCACCTCTTGGTTTGTCATCACTTTCACAGGGAAGTGGCAGTGATGAGCGAAGGAGGACACTAACACCATTGTCTCTGCGGGAGCGATACAGCATTCTAAGTGAGACCAGTTTTGGTATGCAGCCTGCTGGGAACATTCCAGCCCACTCACTACCTGCATTTGGGGTGCCCAAGCCAGTGGAAAGCTGGGATGATCCTGTCATAGTTGCACTCACAGAAACTTCCCTTTCCCTGAAGGTTCCCTTGGTCCTGCCTGCAGGGCAGTGCTGTGCCTACGGGTCTGTGTGACCCCCACAGCCAGAACCCCATTCCCCTCACCACTCTGGTGCAGGGCCCTGTGCAGCTGAGCTGTGACTCCCTCTTCTCCTCCAGGCTCTCTGAGCAGCACAGACAAGGCAGACCAGAAGATGGTTGACATAGCAGAACAGCTGGGCCTCAGCTGGGCCGGTGAGTCCACACTTGACAGTTCTGAAGATGCACAACACCCCTCGGAAAGCTGACACTTAGGGAGGCTGGAAGTGTGCTGCCATGTGTAGTGACTGCTTTGCAGTGCAGCCCTGCTGTGAGCATTCCAGGGCACTGAAGTGAACCTTCCCGTGGCTGTGCACATATTCACCTGCATGGGTACCAGGCTAGGGCTTTGTTATGAGTTGTTCATATTGCTGCTGTTTGTTGCAGCCACACATCCAATGGCAGAGCCCACACTTCTTAGCATGCGACCCTCCTGTGCTAGGCATAGCCAGCCTGAGCAGGGGGGCTTCAACCCCTGCCCCATCCCAGCTCCTGCTCCTGCATGTTCTGCTGTGTTCAGTTGTATGTAACATAGGGTCTCTGCACTGGTCCTGGCCGAGCCCTTCACAGCATCCCTAGCCTTGTGGGAGGCACCAGAAGGTGTGATACTGACACGGTGTTTTCCCCAGAGCTGGCACGTGAGCTGCAGTTTGGGGTGGATGACATCAACAGGATACGTGTGGAGAACCCCAACTCCCTACTGGAGCAGAGCATAGCCTTACTCAACCTCTGGGCCAGCCGTGAGGGCAAGGATGTCAAGAGTGAGTAGCTGTGGTGCCCTCTTACAGGCACAGAGATGGCATGGCTAGCTATGCAGAGCAGTGTGTGCATCTTCAAGGATCACTGGCTGGCTTTACAGTGGTGGTTCATGCATATCTGCCTTCCCTGCCCACCTGGAGGGTGTCTGGGGCATGGCTGTGTCTCCCCAAGTGACCGGTTAGCTGACACCATCTTCCCCCTGCAGTTGAGAACCTGTACACAGCGCTGAGGAACATTGACCGCAGCGAGATTGTCAACATGCTGGAGGGCTCCGGACGGCAGAGCCGCAGCCTGAAGGGAAGCTGGCGCTACACAGACAGAGACTACTCCCTCTCACCATCCCAGATGAATGGTGAGCCCCAGCTTCTGGCAGGGAATGCAGGAGGGCCCTGGGGGCATAGTCTGTGCAGAGATTGGTTCTGGTGTCTTGCCTGACCAGGTTGCACCCACTGAGAACTGAGTGGGCACAAGGCGTTGCTGACAGATGTGGCCTCTTCACTGGGGCTTACACTGCAGAAAGCTTGGCTCTGCCATACTGCTTTCTCAGAAACTCTCCAGGTGGGATTGACATGTGTTCCTTATCCCAGTGTGAGAGGTGAGAGGTGTCTCGGGCTGTGCAAGCTGCTCAGTGGCCAGGGAGCTCACTGAGTCCTGGGTGTACAGCTGTGGTGGTGTGCCTGGGCTGGATCCCAGGCAGAGTGGGCCTGGATGTGGGGACACAGCCAGAGTCAGCTGTGGCATAAGCTGCTGGGAACCGGCACATCAGACAGGGGCAGGGCTTTGTGCTGCTACAGCCCTGCACTGTGGCTCTGGCCCTGCAGTGCTGGCTCATCGCTCTCTCCCTCTCTTGTCTCTCCCCTTGTTCTGTTTTCTCAAACATGCCACCTAGTGCTGCCAGGTGCGGGCACTCCTGTGGGTCACTTCATCTTTCTCCTCTGAGCTCATCCTGGCCTCTCCTTCTCTCATCTTCCACTGCCTGTCTCCACTGTCTCCACCTCAGCTAAGCCCTCTGGGAGCCGCATCCTGCTCCAGCGACTGCATGTCACCAGGGACTACCCCTCTTACAGCTGTCATGCTTGCAGGCAGCCATCCCAGGCCTTCTTCTCCTGCACAGTCCCACGCTCCTTCCCTTGCTGGCACTGCATTGCATGCCCCTAGCCAGGCACCTGGGTGCCCATGAGTGAGGTGCCCTTTCTGTGCCAAGGGTCCCAGCTGTACCCTGTGCCTTGGCTATGGCTGGCATTCCCTGGCTGCCAAGGGAGCAGAACAGGTTCACTGCTGATCTCCAGGGGTGAAAAAATGGCTCAAAGCTGGAAAAGGCTGAGCAAAGCCATCTGCATGGGTGGGAGTGCCTGGCTTGGTTGTAGTACATATGGATGTGCCTGAGCTGTGCACATGGCCCTGGGCGATGAGACATAACAATGGCTCGTAGCCCTGGAGACATCAGTGGGGTTGTAAGGCCCTGGCTGCCTTCTGCAGGGCCTTGGGGTTGCATGGCATGCTCAGGGGCCATCCTTCTCTGCTCATGGTACTTCCAACCTGCTCTTTTGTGCTGTGGAGAGTGTTTGGCTTTGAGAGTTGGTGCCTGCCAGACTTGGCTACTTGAACTCCAGGCTAATGGCCAGCCAGCTGATGCTGGATGGGGGCTGTGGGCAGGGACCAGGGGGTCTGATGGAGCAGGGTAGCAAAGGGGGCACTGTGTCCTGCAGTGTGAATGAAGAATCGTGTGAACACCAGGCACACCAGGCCAGTCCTCCTCACAGGGGGGAGGCAGCCCCAGGACCTGCCCAAACCAGCCCCAGGATTTGAAGGGAGGCATGGCAGCATTTGCAGGGACCATGTGAAAGCAGCCGCTGCTGTGAGCACAGCCCTGCTCAGCCTGGCCACAGGAAGCTGTGGCATGACCATTGCTGTCCTTGGGGCTGTCATCCTCCCAGAAGCTGTTTCCCTTTTGCCCTACTGTGCTGGTGCGTGCGTGAGGTGGCTGCTGGACATGATGCCTCTGTCTGCCCATATAGGTTACGCTTCACTGCAGGACGAGCTGCTGTCCCCTGCCTCCCTGCATTACACACTGCCATCCCCGCTGCGTGCCGACCAGTACTGGAATGAGGTGGCCATCATGGATGCTATCCCCATGGCTGCCACTGAGCAGGATGCCCTGATGGAGATGTCCGACATGCAGGTGTGGTCCTCAGGGCTCACCCCCTCGCTGGTGACTGCTGAGGACTCCTCTCTGGAGTGCAGCAAGGCTGAGGACTCGGATGCCACAAGCGAAGGCCGGTTCCCAGGGCAACTTCTAGCAGATGCTCATGGCCCAGACCACATGGGCTCTATGGACCTGGTTGAGGATGACACAGTGGACTCAGATGCCATGAATGGCCTGATTGACCTTCTAGAGCAGGAGGAGGGGCAGAGGCCAGAGGGGAAGATGCCATCTGGTGATCATCAACCAGGGACTGGGGAGCAGGACCCGGAGAGTGAAGTCTCTTTTGTTTCAGTTCAGGAGAAGGTGCAAGCCAGGATCATGACATCACCTACCTTTAGCCATGATGTGGAGAAGAGTGCAGACAGGTACTGCAGCCTGGGGCACCAGGGTGACCGTGGTAGGGGAGCACAACTGCTTTGCCAGTTCCTGCCCTGTGCTGGGCCAGCTGCAATAATCTTCCTGCTTTGCTTGTTTCCCTGCTGGTCTCCAGCTCTGGAGCGCAGGCATCTGCGGTACATAGAACAGTGGTTAGGCCGAGCACCTCACGCCTTTCTGGCAATGCTCTGGAGGGCTCCTTGCAGAGCACCTGGAAGAGACCCCAGTCAGCCAGGCCCTGCATGTTGGTTGTACTTACGAGAGCTAACCTAACCTGGGCTGCCTCCTCCCACATTCCTGGTGGCACTGGACCCATGAAGTCCCTGGCAGCACCCAGAAATGCACCACAGCATTAGACCACATTAGAGTTAGACCATACTAGACCATGAGAGTACAGCATGCTCTTGCCTCAGACCCTGGCCGCCAAGCTGTGAGGCTGTGGGATGGGCAGGGAGCATGGCATAGAGGTGGCCTGTGCCTTTTGTGCATCTGTGTGTTTTGTGCTGCTTCTGCCAGGCGCCCAGCAGCGCTGTGAGCTGGGGAGTGCAGCTAGCACCTGTGGGGTGCAGGCTGCACTGGTGTGCCTGCCAGAGCTCGGCTGGCGCTCAGGGTGCAGCACTCCGTGCAAAGCTGACTGCCTCTCTCTCTCTGTCTCTCTCTCCCTATCCCTGTCCCTCTCTGGTGCCCAGGCTGAGGGACTGGAATGCAGAAGGCTCCTTTATCTCCTGCCTACAGGACCTGACAGCGGGCTCCTGGCAGGAGGGAGTCACCCGAAGGCTGCTCTCAACGCACACCACAGCCTCTGGGGCACAGGGCCAGGAGCAAGAGCAGGTCCTGGTGCCAGCCATGGAGCTGATGCGGATCAGCTCTGCAGAGGACAGCGACTGGCAGCCTCAGCACCCCACAGGCGGCTGGCAGGAGGAGGCCGACAGCCGCTTCTTTGGGCAGGTGAGGGTAGGAGCAGGGGAGTCAGCCCTGCAGGAAGTGGTGACCCTACGGACAGCCTTTTCTGGAGCCTGCTGCAAGGCCTGTCAGACAGACCAGGTGCTAGCTCCTCAACTCTCCTGGCATACTTCATGCCCCTTGGGGTGCCTCTCAGCCCAGAATAGCCCGCTGTGCTTGATACCTGAGCTCTTGCTCTCCATTTATAACCCAGTCACCCTCCCAGACTTGTTCCTTATTGAGTGAGTATCTGCCCTGGCGGCCAGCCCAACAGCCTGCTGGAGCCAGAAATAGAGTTGGTCTAGGGGCCAGGCTGGGTGGTGGGCTTGATGCCACGGTCACACAGAGCCAGCAGGTACAAGGTGAGGGCAAGCACGTTTCCCCAGCCAGGGCACGCACCGCCATCCCGGCAGCACGGCCGTGCTTGGAGGTGGCTGTTCAGCTCTGCCTGTGCGTTACCTGAGTCACGTGTGGTTCCAGTGACACTCCAAAGCCCTGGCTTTTGCCCAGGGCTTCATTTGTCCTGTGACGGAGGACTGCACGCTGCCCTCCCACCGTAGTCAGGGGGACAGGCTGTTGGGCAAGCTGACAGAGAAGAGGGACGGAGCTGTGCTGCTTACTGCCTGGCCGGGGCAGCCCCGGCCACATGACTTTGAGCGAAGCTGTGACTGCAAAGCCCCACCTGCCCGCTCCCTTCTCGCCGCCCACAGCCAGCGCAGCTGCGGCGGCTGAGGTTACAGCGGCTCCCGCGGAGCCGGGGCACGGCGTGAGCAGGTTGCAGAGCCCTGAGCATGGCTGAGCGCTGACCGCGGGCTCGGAGCCGCGCACACGTGCAGCTGTGGTGCGGAGGCAGGATGTGGGCTTTCCTGGCCCAGCTGCTGATCGCTCTGGTGCTTCTGGCCTTCTTCCTGGTCAGCTGCCAGAACGTCATGCACATCGTCAGGGGCTCTGTCCGCTTCCTGCTCAAACACGCCCATCGTGAGCTGGACAAGGAGCTCGGGGAGAGCCCGGGGCTGGCGGATGACGAGGAGGCTCTCTCCGCCAGAGTCGTCCGCCGGCGCGTCCTCCTGAAGGTAACGAGCGGGCGAGCTGAGAGACCGGCCCCAGGGCAGACGCAGAGGATAGCAGTGACGGGTCAGGGCAGGGTGGGAGACGGAGGCTGTGGGGTGCATGTCAGGTGTATTGTTCTACCTAGTAAACAACTCCCCTCACCGCCCTCACATGCCCTGATGTCCCTCCTGTTCCTGCAGGGGAATGAAGCCCTTCATCTCCCTGGAGAGCAGGTGACTGAGGAGCAGTTCACAGATGATCAAGGCAATATCATCACCAAGAAGGTGAGTGATCAGCGGCAGGATATGGGTAAGGGCATGCCGCAGCCTTTCTCTTCTCCCCTCCACCCCCGTAACCCGGGGCCCATGTAGGGCATTCGTGTCCCACTGTCTTCGGTTACAGTCACGGCACTTCTCCAGCTCATGGGACAGAGGCTGCACACCACGTGCAGTTTAGGACCAGACTGGGTGAGGAGGGAGTCATGGTGCCCTGGGGCTAGCTGTGACGCCCAGCTGTGTGGGTCTCCGCAGATTATCCGGAAGGTGGTGCGTCAGCTGGGCCCTGGTGACATGGGTGACAGGCAGGAACAGGAGGAGCTGATTCTGGAGGGCTCGCTACAGGAGCCCCAAGACCTGGAGGCTGAGGATGACCACTTCATGAAATACTCTATCTTGCACCGGGATGGTCTGGGCGCCAAGGTACAGTGTGGCTCATAGCCCTACCTTGCAGGCAGCCTGCCTGGGCCAGCACCCAGGACTCTCAGGACTTCGGCAGGACTCTCAGGCTTTGGGTCAATGTCACCCTCTGTCCTTTCTTCTGCCCTGAACTCCTCTCCTGTTTCCTCTCTAAGACTTCTAAGGCAAATCTTGCCCACTGCACCAGTCTTCTTGCTTGGTGTTTTCTGCCTGCCAACTGACACTACCTTTCCCTTTCCTGTCCTTTTCTCTATGTCTGTCTGTTCACCTGGGTGATGTCCTGCTTCCTGCCCCTTCGGCTTCCTCAGGAGGTGCGAGTGCGTGCCCCGAAACCAGAGGTCTCTGGGGGCAGGATGGGGGCTCAGATAGTGAAACGAGCCAGCCTGAAAAGGGGGAAGCAGTGACCCCTCAAATGGCCTCTTTTGAGGTAACCCTACCTTTGCTCTTCCTTCTGTCCTGGCTCTCCATGCTGCTGCCTGCACTGAACTGCTGGTCATGCACATTCTCCTGGGAAAGGTGTGGTGGGGAAGTGGCCAACTCTTGGCCTGCAGAGAGGGTTTGTTGTGCTGCAGCAAAAGACTGAGGGTGGGCAGCAGTGTGCCCCTGCTGATAACCTGCTCCTGGGTGCTGTGGGCATGAGGTGCCTGGTCTGCAGTGATGCTCCAGCCAGCTGTGTGCACAGCACCCACTGCAGCCACAGTGCCAAGGGCTGCTACCGCAGGGACAGCACTTGAGTGCTCAGGGTGGTGGTCCCCAGTGACAGGGTCACAGAGTTGTTACTCCTGGTTATGCTGGGCTACAGACAGAGGGATGGTCTTTGTCCAAGTCACTCCAGGGACTAGATTGCATTTGCATGGGGTCTGAGCAGAACTACCCCCTTCATGCATGAACACTAACTGTGCAGCGTTGTGGCAGATGAGACCAGCCCTTGGAGCTGGTGCCTTGGTGTCCCTCTTCCCAAGGGGTGCAGCTGAGCACTGGCAGAGCTGTGGGTCAGGTGAAGGGTGTCCCAGTTCTGTGGGGCTGTGGCCTACTGCCTCTGCTCACAGCACTGTTGTGGGAGATGCAGCTGCTGCCTCTGCCAGCCATGTAGAGGGAAGCGTTGAGGTCTGCTGAAGCCAGGATGGGGGCAGGCCTTGTCAGAGCGCTGCTGGGGAATGTCTGGGCAGTAGGGATGCAGGAGTGGCAGTTGCAGGAACATGACACTTGTAGGGGCTGATAACAGGGCACCCGCCTTTGGCCTAGGACATTTCTTCCATTGATCCTCATTGAGCTCAGAATGACCCCTTAAGTCTTGTGCATTCTCTGATTCCTCTGCCTTCCCTGTAGAGTGGGACTAGGCCAGGTTGCTTGCCACAGCGCTGTTGAGCCTAGCTGCATCGTTTTTCTCTGCACACTCACTGCTGGGCTGACAGTGCAGCACTGGGGGAAGGTGTTGCATGCGTGCTCCCCAGCTGCCCGGCACTGCCTCCTGCTAGGAGGCTGCCAAGCAGGGGCAGTTGGTCTTCTGGCATCTGTTGTACGTGCATGACTCGCTCTGTCCTCCCTCTCCCTTCTCTCTGCACTCTCTTAGTGAGCTCTCTGTGGGTGTATGAAAGTCAAGAGGCTTATGCTTGCAGGCACATGTTCATGCAGACTCTGTCCCCCTCTGCCTGCCCCACTCCCCAGACAGTCCCTGGCTCTGCCTCTCTCTGGGGCACCACTCCTGATGCTTTGCTTTTGCAGTTTTCCACTGTGTGAAAGTAGCCCTGGGTGTGCATTGGGGAATGTCTTCCTAACTGCTGGGAGAGTGGAGTGTAGTCAGTCACCCTAGCTGAGGTGGGGGGCTCAAGGCTGGCCTCCATCCCAGATCCTAGAGCAGCCCTCCCAGCTCCTTCCCAGTGCCACGTTGCAGCTGGTGCAGCTCAGCCACTGCTTGCTAGTTTGTGCAGATGGGGCAGCACCATCAGTACCATCGGTGTCATTTCTCCTCGTTCCAGGCCTGACACTTAGTGGTGCTCTGTCACTGTCTGACACCCCCCAAAATTTGTCTTATGGTTGGTTGCCTGGCAGCATGGGTGCATGTGGAACAAGCACAGTGTACAGAAGGGACTTCCCAGCCATGTACCTGGCTGCCTCCACCATTTATCCTGGATGTGCCACCATGAATGCCTGGTAACCCCATTTCTGTGTCTCTCTGTGTCTCTCCAGGATCACACCTCAACACCAAACCACTGAACTTCACACACGTTCTGACACATACCTGGGAAGAGAGGAGAGGAGAGCAGAGAGTGGAGGGGAGCAGGGCTGGCTGTACATGTTCCTATAGGCTAATGGCATGATTTCTGTATGAGATATACTTACCGTCCCATCCTATCCGCATGACTGACTGACTGCAAGACGCATGAGCTACAGTACTTAAAACAAAGGAGGGGCCTCCATCCTTGCCCCGCTGCTGCCAGGAGCCCAGAGACAGCACCACACACCAGGGGCATGCTCTCAGCTCCTTTGGGAGGCAAGAGATGGAGTAGAAGAAAACGAGAGGGAAAGAGATTCCACCTCCGTGTGATTGCGTGTGTAGATGCATCCCCACGTCTGTGCTCCAGCTGCAGGAGGAAAGCTGGGACAGCATGGCACTGCTCACCATTGAAGGAGAGGTGCTTGGCCCCCCCCGCAAATGCCTGTGCTGCCTCTGCTGGACTTGCTTCTCATCCCTCCCTGTGAGTGTTAGGTTTTGGGGAGGGCAGCAGTGGCCAGAGGGTGCAAGGGGAGGCTTGCAGGGAGCACAGCTGCAGGGCAGAGGGACTGGTGCAGGGCTGCCCTTCCTCTACCCAGCACGTGCAAAGTCTCCCGTCAAGGCAGAGCTCTGGGCTGAGGACTGAGCTCGTTGCTTATGTTGAAAGTGTAAAGTGTACAGCAATCAGCCTTGTGTATATGAACCAATAAATACTATGCAAACCCCTAGGGACACTCTAGCAGTATGTACAAAGCACTGACAGCTCTGCTCTCATATACCTCTTCAGGCTGCAGGATGGGCAAAGCCTTTGGAATATGTGAGCAGCTCTGGTTAATGGAGCAGGAAGGCTATAGGAGTGAGAGGGCAGCAGCCTGCCCCTGCCCCTGTCCTGTGCCCTCTGCCTGAGCCTGGCCCCTTCCTGGCCTGAAGAGGGGGGAGCTAGAAGTGCAGTCCCATGGTCCAGCCCCAGTTTGTGTTGGCTCCAGCTGGGTTGAAGCTGTAGGCCTGCGTCGAGGTGCTTGGGGCCCAGGGAGGATGTGCAGTGAGAGAGAGCAGGAGGTGCTTGTGCCACACATGGGGTTGTGCCTAGCTCTACTCAGCACAATATCTGCTCAGGAGATGAGCCAGGAGCTAGCAATAGCCAGCAGCCATGCAATACGCACCCCAGGCAAGGGCTTTGCAGGGACCCTGGCCTCCCTTGCAAGGGAGGTTAATAGCCCTGGATACTGACTCTCCCGGGACCAAACCCAGAGACATGGGAGCTGCTGCCACGGTGGCTGCATTTCCTCCAAGTGGAATCTGCTGTGGCAGCAGCCTGAGCCCTGGGGGCTGGGGCAGCCTCAGCTCAGCTGCTCTAGCAGGAGAGCCGTGCTGGGCAGAGCTGCCCAGGCAGCTCACAGTTGGGCAGGACATTGAACCTGGTGTAATACTTGACCCCAGGAGCGCAGGGAGAAGGTAGTGGCACTTGGTCCCAGGTCCCTGACCCTGTCTGATGTGGGGACCTGGCCTTTGTAGCACAGTGATGTGGGGACCCCCTGCTCTTTCTCCTGGAAGTGGCCACGGACCTGCTTTGCAGAGTCTGAGTTTGTTCTCTGTGGCCAGGTGCAGAACAAGCACCCCTCCAGCTTCAGGCTATGTGATGGTGGCCTTGGCAGGGCAGCCCTGCCTTTCAGTGGGTGCACATCTGCTGGGAGACCCCTGGCTGCCCTGCAGCCAAGGAGAAGCCTCGCTGCAGCAAAGCGACTGACCCAGCTTAGCCTTGGAGAGCAAAGCAGTCCCCTCCCCACCCCAAAGTTGAGCCATATAGGCACAGACTCTCCATCCATCACCCTTGCTGCGTACAATAACCTCCCTAGACCCACTGCAACAGCTGACTCTGTAGCATCACCCTAGAGTTGTGTGTGGGTCCAGTGCTTTGGCCTTGTGTATGCTATAGGGAATGTGCTGTGCTGCCACCGTGCCAGGCACCTGCAGTGACATTGCTTTGCGCTCAGATTGCTTGTAGGGCTGGTAGGGGGAGGCTGCACCCAACATTGAGCCTAGAGAATGCTGCAGTCTGCACACTAGAAGCTTTTTAGAAGTTTTAAAAATTACTATTATTTTCTTTTTTTAATTGTTATGGAAACAAGCCTTTTGGATCTCCCTGTCTTAGGCCCTGATGTATAGATCATTTCCCTGTACACCAGCTATCAGACTATGAATTAATAAATAAATCAACACAAACAGTGTCTCGTCTCTGCTTTTCCAAAGACGGGGAGGACGGAGGCCCCGGGGCCGAGTCCCCTCTTGCCGGGAGGGCCGGGGCGGCCGTGTGCTGTGCCGTTCCCGGAGCAGTGCAAGGGAGCAGGAGCGTGCGCACCCCCGAGGGGCTGCGGCGGCCTCTCCCGGGCTGGGCGACAGGGGGAGCGTCCGTGCCACTGCTACCCCCACCACTGCGGGGGCTGTCCCGGGGGCGGCGGCGCTACCGAGTCCCTACCCGAGAGGCCCAGCAGAGAGCAGCGGCCCGACCGGCGCTGTCCAGCGTCCGCGCCGCCCCGCGCTCCGGCCCTGTATCCCGTCCATCCCGACCCGTCCCGTCCCACCGCATCCCATCCCATCCCATCCCATCCCGACCCATTCCCGTGTCCTGTCCTGTCCTGTCCTGTCCTGTCCTGTCCCGTCCCGTCCCGTCCCTGCCGCTCCCGCCGCCGCCGCCGCCACCGCCGGTGTTCAAAGCGCAATTTGTCTGGGCCGGACCAATCGCGCGCTGCCGCTGAGGCGCAGCCAATGGCGGCCGCGGCCGCCGAGGCCTGGCCAATAGGCGCGCCGCCCGCAGCCGCCCGGCCAATGGGTGCGCGTTATTCTAATGGCCCTCGTCTTTATCAGAGAAGTGTTGGCGCTGCCCGAGCCCAAGTTGAGGGTCCGGGGCCGGCGGCACCGCGGGGTCACGGGGCGCTCCCCGGGCTGCCCGCGGCCCGGCCCCCGCCGGGATCCCAGTGCCAGCCGGGCGCCCACGCTCCAGGGCGGACTCTGGGGCTCTGTAGCCCCCAGGCCGCCGGTAATGGGCCATCCATCGCACCTCCGGGGTTCAGGGTTCTGAGGGCCGCCTCGGTGCTAGAGCCATGGATGCCAACCTGCCAGGCACCTTTCTGCTCAACGGCCCCTCGCTGGGCCCCTTCCCCGAGGCCAAGGCGCCCGTTTGCCAGTATTCAGTGCAGAGCTCCTTCTACAAGCTGGGACCCCCAGGACTGGCTGCCCAGCTGGCTGCTGGCACCCCCCACGGCATCTCCGACATCCTTGGCCGGCCCGCGGCGACACCGAACAGCAGTCTCCTCCCTGGCTACCCCCACGCGGGAGGATTTAACGGACTGAGCTCCCCGGGCGTCTATTACGGGCCCCAGGTGGGCGCCCTCCCCAAGGCTGGTGGCGAGTACCTGCCGCGGGGACGGAGCTGCTGGGCGGAGGCGGCCCCGGAGTGGCGGGGCGGCCGGCAGTGCGGCGGCCGTAAGTACCGGGCTCGGAGCGGCTGGGTGTTGGGCGGTTGGTTGGGTGCCGCAGGTGGCGGGCACCTTGCGGAGTCCTGACCCATGGGCACGAGGGCAAGGGCATGGGGCAGGCTGTGTCTTTTCCATTGCCCTGCACGAGGCACAGCTGGTTGGCCAGCAGGCTCACCCAGGACAGTCGGAAGGACCCCAGTGCCGGAGCTGCTGGACCTCAAACGGTCACAGAACTTTCTGGCTCAAGGGCAGGGGCAGCTCTAATTACAAATACTAATTCTTTGTCCCCAGGCAGCCACACCTGGCAAGGACAGGCAGAGCCCTCTGATTCACAGATCTCCCTGTCTCTCAAACAGCCTCACTGGGAGTCAGTGCCTGGTTAGTTCACGGCAGAGACAGGCAGGACAGCCAGCCCCGGAGCCCCAGGCTGGCAGCACTGCCTTCCTGGTGGTGAGCTGTCAGGGGGATTGCAGAGCGTGTTGCTGCTGTCCCAGAGGGTAGGTGGGTTGGGCGCATCCACTGTCCCATGGGAAGCCCCAGGAGGCTGTGTGCAGCTGTTCAGAACCTGCAGCTCCGGTTCCCTTCACCCCTTTGCAGGTAATGATTTTGGAGCAGATGGGTTAGGCAGTTTGGCCATCTGCTCCTGACACAGCTACAAGCCAATGACCAGCTATGCTTGTCTTCTGTCATGCATCCTGCAAGGTGTGGGACATGGGGGCACAGTGCTCCCAGCGCTGCATGGCTCTGGGGTCAAGCACTGTTGATAACGACCCTTACCCTCTCAGCACAACCACTTAGCAGCGTCCTTGATCAGGACGTGCCTATCCCGGCTCTTGCTCTGTGGGACCTCCACAGTGGGCAGCTCAGCCCTCCTGGGGTGGGGCTCAAGCTGTGAAGCAGGAATACAGTTTTAATTTGGAGAGGAACAGGTGTGGAGGGACTCTTTGGTCGCTGAGGACTGGTGAGTGTGGACAAAGGGGGAGCTGTCCAGAGTCGTGGGCTGCCAAGAGCTCACCCACTTCTCTCTTCCTCTCCTGTAGCCCCTGCTCACTTGGCTGACAGTATCCACAAGAAGAAGCACACACGTCCAACCTTCACAGGACACCAGATCTTTGCTCTGGAGAAGACTTTTGAGCAGACCAAGTACCTGGCGGGTCCAGAAAGAGCACGGCTGGCCTATTCTCTTGGCATGACTGAGTCCCAGGTGAAGGTGAGTATTGGTTCCTGTGTGGCATGGGGTGCTCAGCGTGTTGGCTGCTAAATGAGCTGGGCCCGTGGGGCAACAGGTCTGGTTCCAGAACCGACGGACCAAATGGAGGAAGAAGAGTGCCCTGGAGCCCTCCTCATCCTCGCAGCGGGCGGGGGGCTCTGGCGGAGAGCGGGCGGCCTCTGAGACCGAGGACGATGAGTACAACAAGCCCCTGGACCCAGACTCAGATGACGAGAAGATCCGGCTGCTGCTGAGGAAGCACCGTGCGGCCTTCTCAATGCTGGGCTTGGGCACGCACAGCGGCTGAGCACAGCACGGCCTGCCCCTCTGTGCTAGGGCGACTGGCCCAGCCACCGCATCCTGCCGGGGGTGACTCCCCTCGCCAGCAGGTGCCTGGCTGTTGGGATGGGGTGGCTGACAGCTGGATGGGGAGCATGGCTCACAGGGCTGGGAGCAGCACACATGGTAGTGTCAGGTGCAGTCGTGTTGTCGGCATTGATGAAATAAAGGTCCCAGTCAAGTCCCAGCAGTTGTTTCGTGGGCATGTGGTCCAGGGTGGCCTTGTGAGGCTGGGCTAGAGAAGGGTTGGGGATAGGAAGTATGGGGCAGGGTCTGCAGGGGAAGGGGCTATGATGTGGTGCTGCATGTGGGACGGGATGTGCCCACAGAAGCAGGGGAGCCCTGGAGATTTTCCCAGGGTTTTCTCTGGTTTGGGCATGTATCAGCAGCGAGAGCTGTTGGTTCAAAAGTCACTCACTGGGGCCTCTTATTGGAAGCTCTTAGCAGCAAATAAATATAATTTATCTTAACAGTGTGAGTGAGAGCCCATTCACCTGTCGGGGCTGCAGGATTGATGTGGCATCAATAGCCCCAGCGTGTTTGCCTGCCAACCTGTTGGGTCCCCCCCTGCTCTGTGCTGCACCTCTGTGCAATGGGGGCTGCACACACAGACGTGTGTGTGCACATGGGTCTGCACACCCCCTGTTCTGGCTCCCTGTGGCTCACCAGTGGCATGCCAGCTGTGGGTGCTGCACAGGGCCAGCTGTCCTTACCTGCTTAGGACGCCAAAGGAGCTCCAGCTGGCACAGACACAGCGCTGGAGGCTGGACAAGCTTGGCAGTTTTTCAGCCAAGAGCCAACTAAGTGCCAGCCAGGTGTGAGCAAACATGTGGGCTGTGTCTTGGAAGGAAATCGATAGCAGATAAGGTGCTGCCGGCCCATCCGGCACTGATTAGCAGCATGGCACAGGCACGGGAGGGGTAGGAATGGGGCTGGTGAAGGGATGCCCCCTCCCTGCGGCTGCAGGCCGAGTCCCCGCTTGGGACAGCTGAAGTTCCTGAACCACTGGGACCTTTCAGTGTCCCTGAGCACCAGCCTTGTGTGGGGCTGCAGATCATCGCTGTACAACCGGCCAAGGCCCACAATTGGCTTACAGCCCTCTTCAATCTCTAACTAGGCTGTGGGCACTTTGCAAGGAGACCTGACTGCTCAGTGCCACTTTTCCAGAGCTTAGGGGACTACAGTCCCTGCATAGGCCCCCGTCCAGCCCCTGCGGTGAGCACGGGGCTTGTAATGCTCCCCCTCCAGCCATGCAGCCCCCGCTGCCTCCATGGGACAGATGCTGGGCCCGGACAGAGCTGATGGACCCTATGCAAGGACGTGGTATGGCAGGTCCTGTGGGAGCATGGTGCATGGGGCTGGTGGCAGGGCCGGAAGAGACACATCACTGTCTGTGGACAGAGCCAGCGCTCAGCAGGAGCAGGTTCCACATGGTGGGAGAAGTGAGGGGCTGCTGGTGGGATATTTTTTTAACATTTTCTAGGCAGCCCAGCTTGGCTGACAATTTTTAATGTACTAACTGCCTGGTCCAGTGAGCTGATTAATTGGTGCTGTGGAGATCAATACAAAACAGAAAATTAAAACAATTTTAAAGTGATTAAGTAGTTTAACACCTGTCTGATGCCACGTCAGGGCTGGGAGACAAATAAAGCAGGTGGCAAAGGGCCTGCTGTAGGCAGGGAGAGTGACAAATGGCTGCTGCAGCCTGGCTACCCTGTGCATCCCCACATTGAGACAGGACCCCACACAGTGCTGATCCATGCAGGGCCCCAGCCCAGTAGCCACGACTGACCTCTCTCCTCCCTGTGCTGCCCACCATGGCTCCCACTTTCCCACTGACCACTTGCTGCTGCAGCAGAGTGGTGCCCCATCAGTGCTGGGGTCTCGACAGGAGCAGTCAGCAGTGAGCACTAGCTCTGCCCACCCTGTGCCTGGTGCCAGGCAGCCTCAGGCTGTGTGGGCAGAGCAAGCTGCACCAGAGGTGCAGCAAGGCAGGCCAGCCTGGCAGGCAGATGGATGGCAGCTCCGCTTCAATTCTGCATCCCTTTTCTCCCAGACAAACCCCGTCGGATTTTCATAAATCAAAGCGCCACACTGTTTAATAAAAATTTATTGACTTACAAGTGATTATTTATCAAAAGGCCATTAATAGCAGCTCCGGGAATGATGTGCTACTGGGTGGTGCGTGGAGACTAATAGCAAATCAATGCCAGCATCCGGGCAGAATGCATATGAGGGCTCCTGGCCCCAGTGGGGTGCACGGCTGCTGCCGCCGGAGCCAGCAGCCCCTACCCCATGGGCCGCCCAGTGCTCCCCCTCTGGTTATTTATCGCTTACAAATGAAATGATCGATACTTTTAATCTAGAGCTAAATTTATTAACTTTCTCATCGGAGAGAGACATATTGACTGGGGGCATGGGGTGGGAGAGCCAAGGAAAGATGGATGTGTGCCTCCTAACCTGTCCAGCCAGCTCCTTGCCTGCTGTGGACCATCCTGAATGCTGCTGGGGATGGTCCCCAAGCAGAGCAGGGTGGCTGGACATCCTGCAAAGCTGAGGAAGTTTCTACAGACCACCACGGCATCAGGGACAGGGAACCCAGCTGCAGGCAGGAGACTTGTGGGCACCTGCAGCTGGATCCAAGTTCCTGAGAACATGGCAAAGGGGTGGAGGAGGCTTGTGGCCTTCAGCAGTACCTGAAGGAAATGTCTGTCATCCCCCCACCCCGCCACCGCCACAAAGGAGAGCTCTGGGGACACAGCCTGTGACAGGGCTCAGGAGTGGCTGCTGAACGGGGAGAAGTGAAGGAGAGCCTGGAGACCCTGCCTGGGCAGCAGGGATCAGCAGGCAGCGATGTCCATGTCCCTAGCAGCTGTGTCCCCAGCTGCAGCCCGGCACACGGGAAAGGGCCACCCACAGCATGCAGCGAGCACGGCACTGCCTCGGCAACAGTGACTCACTGTGGCTCCCTCCAGGGCTCCCCAGACCACAGCACGGTGCAGGGGTCTTCATCCAAATGGCCCCTGAGCTTGCAGCCAGAGCAGCAAAGTTCCATCAGGTAAATAAAAAAGTGCGGGAAAATTCAGATTTAAGGCCATTTACACAGAGCAGCTGTTCTCACCTGGCCTAGCAGATGCCCTTCCCAACAAACAACACTCAAGGTACAAAGGAGGCACTTAGGTAACTGCCTTCTCCAGAGCACTAGAAAATGCAAGCAGGCTTCAGCAGGTAGCAGTGAAACAGCTCTTGCTTGTAAGAGCAGAGAACCCAGTGTAAGTGCTCAAGGAAAATGGGAAAGTACGTGGGAGAAATGCCCAAATTCAAATTGTTTTACCAAATAATTTACTTGCAGAGCAGAAAGGGGCACCACCTCCAGCACAAGATTTCAATTTTCTTGCAACAAGTTGATACTTTCCATGTGTGTGCATGACAAGGTCAGATGCCACTGTTTCCCTCAGAAGACATTTGAAAAGTGATTTGCTGCCCTAGCCATGAAGTCTTGGGCTCTCCTACACACTCTAGGCTTCCACTATAGCACGTACAGATTCCTCAGGAGCCCCACCTGCCACTCCACTGACACCTGGCACCCCACAGCCCCAGGGGACAGAGGGACATTTCCAAGGAGTATGATCCTTACTGCATCAGGAGCAGTGAAGAGGCTGCTACTGAGACACTGTAGAATCAACAGTCTGGGTCAAGCTGACAGGAAGGTGGCAAAAAAAAAAGATTTCTCCTGGAAGTGGATCTGAAAATGGCCTGAGAGACCACATTCTGCTCCTAAGGGGTTTATGCCTCATACATGAGGGGGACAGGCTCATGAGGATTCCCTTGGTTGTCAAGGCAGCCAATTTCAGCACAGCTCACCAGCTTTTGTGTTGTGGGAGACTTGTGACTGACACACATGCACATCACACCAGTCCTTCCCTGGGGCTGGACACACCAGATGGAAGCACATGACACCATAAGAGTTTCATTTAATACTGTCCCTGCAAGGGGCTTCACTGTAACAGTAACAAGAAGGCATCTTTGCCTTGAGCTACCAAAGACCTAAAGACTCCAGGCAGCAACAGTGACTCCGCAAAACAACAGCCAGAGGACAAAAAAGAGAGTCCAAGCAGCTCTGGAGTAGCCCAAGTCCAAAGATTCAGAGTTGCTCCAGACAAGCCCTGGTTGATGCTAGAGGCAGGGCCTTTGGCCAGCCCCGGTGGCAGTGCTGGAGGCAGCAGTCTCAGGAGCGGCTCCGGTCTTCATGGCTGCCTACAATCATTTTGCTGTAGAGTTTCTGTTGCTCCTCCTTGAATGCATCTTTCACCTTCTCCCTTTTCAGTCCTCCATCCCTGGGGAGAGAGTCATATCAGAGAGGCTGCAGGCAGGCACCATCTTCATCTCGGACTGTTCAAGGCAACTCAGAATTCCAGTGGGTGCTGACAGCTGCCCCAGTACCACATGCTGCCAGGGCACACTGAAGACCACTTGTCCCCAAAGGGCATCACTTTCTTACCTGGTTCTGCTAGGAGCTGCCCCCAAAAGTTAGCAACTCTGCCAGAAATATGAGCTACTCTAGTAGCTACAGGAGACTGCCTGCCTGCGTCCTGGGCTCTGAGACCTCTAGGCTCTGAGCCTAGGAAAGCAAGTTTCCAAGCTGAACACACCTTGCTGAGTAGAGACAAGTCAAACCCAGGGCATCCCAATGCAAGCTACAATCACAGAATGAAGCCCTGATGCCCAGCATACAGAAGAAGGATAGACTTTGATCCCTACTACAGAAGGACATTGCTCCAGAGGCCTGCTCTACCCTAAGCAAGAAACAAATGGAGCTCTACAGCCCATGAGCACATCCCAGGACCCAGAACAAGGAACTCTGGCACCAGGAAGAGAAAAGCCTGCTTGGACTCACCAGAGCAGATCCACAAGGCCCCCCTGCCTGGCAATGGCTGACTTCACTCGATTGGCAAACTGCACTGCGTCCTCTTCAGGCTGTGGCAAAGTAAGACTGTTCAGCACGAGCAAAGGGTTAAAAAGGAAAGCAATCAGAGAGGCTGGGTTCACCTTACCTGCCTGGTCATTGGGGGCAAGTACCAGACACTGCAGACAATGGCCCAGCTGGTCATCATCCTGAGGAGGTAGGTCACCATGCCGTATTTGCTGCTGTTCCAAAAGGCATCTCCAAACTGTGGGTCATACTACAAAGGCAGAAGAGTTATGGAAGTCAGGCAGGGGCTGCACCCTCTCTGAGGCTCCAACTTCCACCCCAAACTGAGCTAAAGGTCAGCTCTCCCAGAGCACTACATGGAGTGACCTCATCTTTCCTGTGCCCTCAGACCAGGCTGGACTGGGCTGCCAAGACAGAGATAGAGAGGGACAGACACACTTGTGCCCTAAGAACGTTGCCTTGTCATACCTTGATGGCTACAGGGTAAACTGTAGCTCCAATTTCGAAGCTCCCCTTTTTGAACATCATCACAGATGTGTTGTTGATGCATGTTCCTGTAAGAGGCAAGCACAATCTTAACTTTCCTCTGCAAGTCAGTTCAGAAGTCCAAGCTACAGGCTTAAGGGCAAGGCAATGGGAACCCAGCAACTCTCTCCTAACTCTCAGTCCAAGCCCTGCTCTCTGTGTGCACAGAATGGGTCACTGGGACATCATGTGTGGCTCCTGCATTCTGGGCTCGCTCAGCTCTAAAGACACAATGACCCTTTTGTCTCAATGGAGGGTCTCAAGCCCTTGCCTAGAAGGAAAGGAACAGAGATGTGGCGCTATCTCAAGGTGCCTTCTCCACCTGGTGCTTCCCTGGCCTTGTTGCACTCACCTTCTGGAAAAATAAGAATGGGCAGTTTGCTTTTGTCCTGGACATGTTCTGTGAGCCTAAACAGAAGAATGTCAAAAATTAGCAGAAGGGACAGATGCTTTCAGTAGCAATCCACACAGCATGTAATGCGTATCCTGCAGTCACCAGGGACTATCAGGGTGCCAACAACAGGGGCACAATCTCCCAAGCACTTAGGAGGCCATGCAGTGTCCTCATCCAAGGGAGGTGAACAGCCCTCTACCTCCCCCAGCCTTCAGACCCACCCCTGCAGCCAGCGATTGTCACACCTTCTGGCAACGAGGTGACGATCTTTGACCTCAGAACGCTCGAACCAGACATGGGGACAAGCTTTCACCATGGCTCTCTGTATCACACCCATGAGCCCTCCATGGATCTGACCCACCTGAACAGGGCAAGAAGACAAGTTACAAGACCTGGGCACACATCAAAGTCAAGGCTCCACCCAGTTTCACAGCCAAATTGAGGTTCATCTTCCTGCCCCTACCCTGGAAAGGCTAAGAGGAAAAGTCCCAGGCTCTGATTTGAAAGACAGACACAGCAAACCCCAAGTGCTTTCCTCATGGCAGGAGGTCCAGCTGGGGAAGCATTTTGCTCTTCCAGCAATGGCAAAGCCGAGAGCTCTTCTTGCAAAGCTGTGCCCACAGACCCCTGGCGCTTGGAGTTCCAGGCAGAGCTTGCACGCCACAGACAACAGAGTCTGACAGTGCCCCAGTGTGTCATGCAGGGTCAAGTAGTTGTACATACTCAAAGGACTCTTGCTGCCTGCTTCCTGCCCCATAACAAGCTTTGCTGCTCCCTCCATGCAGGCAGCCAGGCCTGGGCAGGCAGAGTTGGTACCTTACCATGGCATAGTAGCCATCACTGGCCAGGATGATCACATCAATGGGGGAGGTGTGATTGGCCACACAGATGCCTCCATTTCGGGGTCTGTTTTCTCTAGACAAAACAAAGGTAGAGGTGAAGAAAGAGGAAGGAAGCATGAGACCTACCATCATACCCAGCACGGAGCATGTCCTGGGCAGGGACAGTCTGGAGCAGACAGGCCTTACCGGTCGTGGTAGGTGATGATGGCTGTGAGGGCGCGCACGCAGATCCGGTAACACATCAGGTGCACGTGTTTGCTCAGGAAGTCCTTACACCTGCAGCCCAGGACAGAGACCATCACTCCCCAGTCCTACAATATTCCCTGTAACAGTGCCACTCAGCCCAGCTGTCCCAGGCTGTGAAATCCAGCCAAGCCTTCACATCTCTCCTACAGAAACACAGCATGTGCTGAGCTTTGCTGTCCAGCTTATGATCACTGATTCTTAACTCATGAGAATAAAATTTTGGCCTTTGCTCTTTTCTGTTATTCCTTTCAGAGGCCAGGGCTAAGCGCTCTGCCACTGGCATAGTGCTCACATCTAGGCCCTTTGTTCAAAATTACAGGGTGTCCATCCCTGAGAGATGCCAGCTGCCAGGACCACCTGCTGTGTCTGCAGGTGGTAGAACAGAAAGCTTTGTAGGGAAATTTCAGGATTATAAGGTCTCAAACTGCACAGAGTACTCCCCATCTGCTTCTCCCTCAAAGATGAACTCACCTTCCATTTGGCAAATATCCCACCACTGTGGTACCAGTCACCAACAAGCTGATGCCAGTAAATGCCAGGGCTATCCTGCAGAAAGAGGGAAACTACATGCTAGCAAAACCAGGCCACCAGCACCTTCTTGGCAGGCAGGTCCCGGCAGCAGGACTCACCTGAGGGGCAGAAGGAAGCAGTAGCGGATGAGCACACCAAGTCCCCAGAGCACCGTGAGGCGCAGGCTGATATACTGGAAGTTGTAGTTGGTCCTGCTAAGCAGGTTCCAGGACTCCAGCTCTTCAGCTGAGAATCTCTTGGTCACTTCATCATCCATGATGGTCTCGATGCCTTTGCGGCAGAAATAGAAGATATCTGAGAGCTCAAACTCAGGGGCGTCCAGGGCTTTGCCACTGCCGCTCCGGCGGATCTCCTTGATCTCCTCCTCCAGTGACGTTGGATCCTTTGCAATGATACCTGCAACACACCATAGGCAGCTCTGAGCAAACTCTGACTTGCCCACTCAAAGAGAGACAAAAGCCAAGGACCTTTCTCACCCGCCCTCCTCAGGGTCCTCTTCCTTTCTCCAGTCCAGACAAGCATAAACCTCCCCACTATCTAGAAATGAAGCACTCCCAGGGTGCTTCCCTGCACTCCCTCATTAAACAAAGCTCTCTAGGAATCCCTCCTACATGGAAAAGACTTCCCAGCAGACCTCAGCTGCTCAGAGACACCACATTTACCCCACCTCCCCAAAAGAATTTTGAACTCCATATACCCATGCAGGGCAGGATCTCACCATTGACATAGGGCTTGTACAACGGATGGTTCTTCTCCTTGGCACCACGCTCTATTCTCAGTGTTGCCCACTGCAAGACAGACAGGACAACCAAGATTGGCAAGGCCTAAAGCTCCACACTACTGCCCACTTTAGAGCTGACTTCCAGGAGGGACCATAACGTAGGGGAGAAAATGGGGCTAAAGTAAGAGGCTTCCATACAGAACCGAAAGAGTGAGTGATGAACGCAACTGAACTGAGGTGGAAGAAGAGACTGGCCTGAGAAACAGGGAGTGCCAGTGGGAAGAAGAGTGCTCAATGGTGAGATGGCACAGCAAGGTTTTCTGCAGTTTCTGTGACCTCTCAGCTCTGCTGCACCTTGCACGTGGTTGCCACTGCACAGCTTCTGGCTGAGCTGTGCAACCTGCTGGGGTGTCTGCACCACAGTGTAGGAAGCTGGTCAGGGGACCAGGGCTATTTTTCAACCCTTGTTTCTTCCAAATTCAAAGCAGAGACTGTGTTTTCAGGTTGCTGCTGACACATCAGGCTGATGATGGGATGGGATCCTTTCCCCTCTGATTCAGCTGATGGCTGCTGCTGCTTCTCAGCTCAGCAATCTGCCCAAAACAGCAGCAGCAAGCACCCTCAGACAGCTGGTTGCCAAATCCTGTGCCAGGACTACTTCTTCTATCAGCTAATTTTCAAGGGCACCAGCACAAACTGCAGGCTGTATTTCTGTGCAGTTTTCCTGCCTGCCCTCCAAATAACCTTCACAGCCTGTAATTCATATAGGTCTGGAAGGACAAGCTTCTGAAGGAGGAGGACCTGTGTACAACATGCTTATCTGTGAAGAAGGGAAGCTGCTGCCAACTCTGGCATCCCAATCTCAGCCCATACCAGCAGCAGATCAGGAGGCAGCAATGAGAGAATGGTAATTGCATACGGAGTGTCCCGCTCACCTTGCAGCTGCCTCTGCCAGCAGCCAGAACTCCAGCACTGCAGAAGATTGCCTAGATGCTGCCATCCCAGAAGTCAGGAGAGGAGCTCTAACCTCACAGGAGCAAAGCAGCCCATGGAGAAGGCAGTGCTTGCAAGCCCAGCACATCTCCATCCTGACTGTGGCAGCAGCAAACCCAGCCTCCCACCTGAAAGGCAGCAGGCAGGTGCCCTCCCTCCCCACCAACACAGGTGTGCTTCTGCCAGCCAGGCCTTGCAGCTCGGGCTGTGTCCAGACTCTGCCACACTCCCACATGCTGCCCCTCTGGGTTCCCACCATTGGCCTTGAGTGCTGGGAAAGTATTTTGAGTAAATAATAGCCCTCCAAAATACAAATTTGAATGGTCAAACTTAATGAGTGGATTTTCCACCAAATCAGTGACCAGCTGTGCATGAGTGCTCCTCTAGCCTACCACTAAGATCCTTTAATAAAACATCCTTGGAATAGACTTCCCAGTCTTTTCAGAAAAATAGTTTCAAGCACCAGTATAGGTGTTGAGAGTAAATGTTCCTGAATTGAAGAAAGAGGAGAAAAAAAAAAAAAGAAAACATTGTGAAAAGTTCCATTTAAAACTTTTTTTCTGCCCACTTCAGTCAGTAAATTTGTAGTCAGGTCTTCCGATATCTGTGCTAATGAAGCCCCTCACAAAGCCCAGGGTCTTCTCATTTATACCTCAGGCTTTTGGGAAGTCTCAAGAGTTTAAAGAGCTGAACACTGTGAGCTCCAGGGCTGTCTTCCCAATCCAGCCAGTACAAGGATACTCTGGGGACAATCAGCCCTGTTCCAACAGCAGCAGCTATACCATACATCCTTTAGCACCATGAACTCCATAGTAAAGACACTAGCAAACATTTTGCCTTTCACCTGGGTGTCAGGGTAGGATGGTATTAAGCTTTACCTACTACTCCTAGTAGATAAAAAATTCTGGTCTGGTCAGGAACTTGCTTCAAGAGGTGTTGGCTCAGAGACAGCCATAAAATTAGTCCACCAAAGGCAGGCAAGGGAACAGCATGACAACAAGCTGGAAAATTCCACTTGGCCTCTCTGTGCCAAGAGGGTCAGCAAGGGCTGCTGGTTGCCCTCCAAGGCAGCAGGTCCAGACATGGCTCAGTAGGTGACACTCCAGGACAGAAGCATGTTGAGAGCTCTGGGTTCTGGCCACAGACCACACAGAGCTTGCAGCACAAAAGTCCTGCCTTACCTCCTCTGCTCTTGCTTCGTCCAAATGTGCCCTGGAGAAGAGCAACCTGCTGGCTGCAGCCTGGTCACTCCCCATCACACCTGATCCCACTGTAGCAGCGCCCTGCCTTGCCTGGGTGCTGAACCCCTCCAAGCTACCCCTCAGACCCTGCTGCACTCCCGCCGACCGCGGAGCCTTGCTAGACTACTGCTTTACTTGAAGACTTACTAGATTAATTACAGGGAAAAAACAGCCCACAAACAGAGGTCTCATAAATGGCATTTGGCTAAGATGAGCCAAAGAAGTCAACCGGCAGCAGCACGACATCCAAAGCTCTATCTTCCACTCTTAGTCATCCAAAATCCCTATCTGAGGCAAAAGACTCTATTCCATGCTTGGACAAACCTCTGCAAACACAGAGAACATTCTGAAAACATGACTTACCTGAAAAATCTTTAATAAAGTTTTCATGTAAACCTTGCGGATGCCAAAGGAGACTCCAAAAATTGCTGGCACGATGATGAAAACCAGAAGCAGAGTGAAGAGGACAGTTATGGAAATCCCCAAGAGATTAACCACTAGGCTGTCAAAGGGGAGCAGGAGGAACATGGTGAAGGGCCCAGGCAAGGCTGGTGCCCTGCAGCCAGACAGAAGGGCTGCTCGCAGCAATGAACCAGTCCTCCTGCTACTCAGCCACAGTCTCAAACATGCACTGAGTCTGCAGCGTGCTCAGAGACCCCATTCCAAAGTTCACATCCTTTTGGGGCTCTGAGAGCGGGAATGCAACAGGATCAGAGAGAGCACTTGGGAAAACAAGCCAACAGCCTGCCAGGAGCTCAGCTGAGTTCAGATGATGCAGGCCAAAGAGCTCAGAGCAGACGGTGCACACACACTGGTTTGTCCATGGGCAGGTGGTGGGCGCGGCAGCGACACGACTGCAGGAACAGATCCCCTACCAGGCTGCCACTGAACAAGTCCTGCTGCGGGGCAGCTTGTGGAGAATCTGGCAGCAGAATCCCCTCCTGGCTGCTGAGAGCAGGCAGAGTCTCTTCAGAGGGACAAGGTGGAGTCCATCCCTGAGCCTGCATTGGAGGAGATCGAGGGAGTTGGCACTCACAGAAGCCGACCGTATGTGGAGCTATTATTGTTCTGCCCGCGAGGGCATGCGCACCAGCACGGGTCCTTGCATGACGCCTGGAACGAGTTCAGCTCTGGAGGCCCCTGGCATCCACTCACGCTGAAGGGTCATTACAGACACGAATGAAGCCTGTGCTCCTGGAAAGCTTTCAAACGACTTCTTGGCAGATGTGGCACTCACATGCCACCAGCAGCAGTGGAGGAGAGCAACTGAAGTCAGCAGATCGGAGAGATGTCAACACAGAGAGCGTGGCTGGAGGCCAGAGACAGTGGGCTCTGAAACCTGGAAGGCAGTATTTGGGCTGAGGTCACACCATTCAGAGCAGCTCCCAAGACAGCATGACTGAGACAGATACTCCAGCTACTGCCTGTCACTGTCACAGACTTCAGAATCACCTCCTGCTGCCATTCATCCTGTATTTTCATACCATGCACACCTCAGATGCAGCAGACTCATCCAGGACCACACCTACGGCACAGGATGCTGCAATCAGGTCTCAAGTACAGGAAAGGAGTGACAGAAAACCCTTCCTCGTGACAAAGACCTTATCATGTCTCTCATTTCAGGGGCATCCGAGAGAACTGAGGAAGCCAGGTACCCAGATTCCTGGGTAAGCATCACTTCCTCTGCTCCTGTAGGTCTCACCCCCTGTGACAAAAGGCAGATTCACAAACAGTTCAGGACAGGAAGTTAGCCTAAGGGGAGAATTACTGCTGATGATTAGTCAAAGAAGAACTTGCTGGGGCACAGGGACCAGTCAAAGGTCACACACCCACAGGGCCAACGGTGGCTTATGATAAAAAATGAGTCTGCTCGGGGGAGACTACGGAGTCTCAACCTGAGGATGGGATTTAACAGGTACCTGACAAGCACACATGGCAAAGGAGAGTCTGTAAAGATCCTCTTGCTCCCCTGTACACTATGTTCCAGCTGCTGGTTAAACACTGCTGTACCAGTAATGTTAAGAAGGGTGTCAGTGCTTCAAAGGCATTTACACAGACCAATGTACTGGGAGAGGCAGCTCGTGAGCCACACGTGCAGCTGCCCATTATGCCCCAGCTGGCACCCATCAGAACCAGGACTCGTGCTGGTAAAACTGGTCAGACGGGCCCCCTGGTCGGCAGCCGCTCTGTGAGGAGCTCAGCCATGCCAGAGCCCACGTGTACTGCAGTCCTGCCGCGGGCTCCCGGCGGGTCGGCGCTGGCAGCCGCCCGCCCGGGCCCGCCGCGGCCCCGCCCCGGGGCTGAGGCACAGCCGGGCGGGCCCGGCAGGCACAGAGACCGCAGCCCGCACCGCTGTTTCGGGGCTGCAGCGCTTGACCGCCGTCCGCAGGCGGCAGAGCAGCGTAAACGGTCCGGCCGAGGCCGGGACGGCTGCGGCGAGACGGGGGGCGGCGGCGAGGGTCGATGTCAGCGAGGGTCGATCTCAGCTCTGTTCCCCGGGAGCGCGGCGGATTGCGGCAGGGCAGGGGCCCGGCCCTCCCGATGACCTTCGTCCTCGGTGTGCGAGGGGCGGGGGCGCGCGGGGGCGGCGCTGGGGGCACTGCGGCGCGGCCGCACCGCCACAGGGAGGCCGCGGTCCCGGGGATAACGGCGAGCGAGGGGGACGGGTCCTTTCTGGGCGCCCCGGCCTCGCCGCGCGGGGCAGCGGTGCCGGGCCCGTGCGAGGCGGGAGGGGGCGCGGAGGCCCCGCGGGTGCGGGCGGTCACTCACCTGCTGCTGCCGCCGCCGCCTCCGCCGCCGGGTCCCGCTCCGCCCCGCCACGTGCCGTGCGCGCCCCCGCGCCGCGCTGCGTGCGTGGCGTCAGCGCGCCGCCCGCGGGGCCGCGCCCGCAAGGCCGCGCCGCCCGCCCCTCCGCCGCCGCCAGAGGGCGCCCGCAGGAGCGCGCCTCCCGCCCGCCGCCGGCTGAGGGCCCGGCTCCGCCCCCGGGGGAGGCGGACGAGGAGGCAGGAGTCGCGAAGCGCTGTCACTTTATTAACTCCCCGTTACAGCACCAAAGACCGCAGGCACCCCGCCGCTCCCGGCCCAGTAACCCCGCGGTGAGCCCTTCTCGGGACCGCGGCTGGAGAGCGCCTGCAGCGGGAGGCCCCGGCAGCGCCAGGACCGTGCCCCCTCCCCAGCAGCTCCCTCCACACAAGGCACTTGGGCAGCACCGGCCACCGCAGCTCCCAGCGTGGCTCAGCCCTGCCCCTGTCACTCCCCTACTCTCGTGTTGCCCTGAGACCCTAGACGCAGGAGTTACTTCAAGCAGCAGCTTCCAACCTCTGTAGCAGCAGCAAGAAGTGAAGAAGCTTCTGCAGGGGCTGGCAGCTGCTCATAGAGCAGCAGGCTATGAAGCAGCTAACAAAACCGCAAGCAGCATCTTTTGCAGCTGACCCCTCCCCAAGGACCCTTGTGCCAGTCAGGACAAGGAGGGGACCTAGCACCTACATGTCTCCCCATGCTGCCTTCCTACCAATAAGGAACCTGGTCTGAATGCCGCCAGGTCTGCAGGTGAGAAAGGACTAGGGCAGCAGCCCCAGAGGTGCCAAGATGCTCCCAGGCTCTGCTGGCACTCTTCACAGCACAGGAGACAGGGCTCACATGGCAGATCTTGTAGTTCTTCCCATGGTTGTTGTCCCAGTGGGTCTTTTGTCCACACTGGAAGGAGATGCAGAACTCTGCGCCCCTATGGGAAATGGACGGCTTGGGCAGGGTAAGCTCAAAAGAGAAGATGTCCGTGTCAGCTGAGCCGTACGTGCTGTGCATGTACTGGCAAGAGATGTCCCGGAAGCTCTTCCAGCCATCAAAGGTGATGCGGACCATCACTTTCTTCTCGTACTCGATGTTTCTAACCTTCACTGTCCCTGACAGAGCACGGCCCTGGATCAGACAACTCTCCAGGCAGACAAAGTTGCTGTGCAGACTGTTGCGGAAAGCCACATAGTTTGCAGAGGGCTGTGGGAAGTCCAGTACGTACCTGCACGCTTCCCACAGGGGGCTTTTTCTAGGTCGGAAACAGGCAAGGTCTGACAGGGCATGCTGCAAATCACAGAGGTCCTCCTCAATCTTTGAGAAGAAGTGGACAGCTGTCAGTGAGAGCCCCTTCATATCAGCAAACACAACCTGCTTCTTCTTCTGGCACTTGGAGCCCTTGTCTCGCCGCTCCGGCTCAGGTTCTGCGCTCAGCTTCTGGTTGAGACAGGATCGGAGGGGTTTGCGGCCTCGGCTGCCCCGCAGCTCCTCGTAGGAGTTCAGCAGCTTGCGGATGGGGGGCGAATGGCTCAGGCAGAGCCGCACGGCCAGGTCCACGGGCATGGCTGGGGAGCCGACAGCCTGCCCACGGCACACCTGGAAAAGCCTAGAGGCGAAGGGGGAGGTTAGGCGGCGCGGCCCCAGCCGTCGGCCCCGGCGAGCCCCCGCCCCACCCGCGCCCGGCCCGCTCACTCGCCGCAGCTCATCGCGCCCGCCCGCTCCGCTCCCGCCGCGGCGGCTCCGGGCAATGGAGCCGTGGGAGCGCCCGCGGCCGGCACGACCCGCCCCAGCCAATCAGCGCCGACGCCGCGCTCCCGGCCGGCCAATGGGGCCGGCGCTGCCCCGCCCCGCCCCCTCGCGGGGCCGCGCTCGCACCGGGCCCGGAGAGCCGGCGGTACCGGGCCCGGAGAGCCGGCGGTACCGGGCCCGGAGAGCCGGCGGTACCGGGCCCGGAGAGCCGGCGGTACCGGGCCCGGAGAGCCGGCGGCACCGCGGCCCGGAGAGCCGCAGGTACCGGGCCCGGCACAGCGCGGCCTTCCACTGCACAAGGCAGGGGCCAGCAGGGGAAACAGCACAGAAATGGGTCCTGGTGCCAGAAAAACACGAGTGCTTTTGGAGGACCAGCAGCTGGGCAACTATCAGCACTGGGAGAAAGAGGGGCATGTTCCTCTTACCTAGTATTAAATGGGGGAGGTCTGAATTGGTTTTATACACCCCTTTTCAGATGATTCTCCAAAGACAGCTATTTCCAGGGTGTCTAAGCAGAGAAAACCCCAGAGCCCCGACTCATCCTCTACCAACTTAGAGCTCCTTACCCTAGATGTGTGCACTGAGAATGAAATTTGCTCACACCCAAGCACACAAGAGACACTGTGGTGTCCCTAATATCTATAACCAAAATCACCCTCTGTTCAGGTCACATGTGACTCCTTGACAGTAAAGACTGTCACCTAAATCAGATCACCCCTGCCTTGCACTCCTTGCTAATCTCCCCAGAGCTGTCTAGCCATTTATGTTAAGCAGCCCTGATTGTTCCTGCTGACAGCACAGATTTTCATCAGCTCATGACACAGCTGACTGACCTATCAATATTTCTACATGGCTCTCCATCACCACCATGTCTGAATGTCTGCAGCACAATGCAAGACACCTCTCACAGGATGGCCAAAGTGAGCTTGAACCCAGTGCCCAGCTGGCAAAAATATGATGCAAAAACATGCTTTCAACACATCATCTTGGGCTGACTGTGCCCAACTTCAGTGACCTGGGGTAGCCAAGACAAACATGAATCTTCCTAGCAATGAAACCAGTTCCTGCTCAGGCAGGGAAATTGCAGCTCACCATCAGTGCCCTCCCTGTGACCTCTTCCACCATCCACCTACTCTGCATTCAGAGCTAATCACTAAGTAAACCCAAGCTACTTCCACCCGGGGGAGAGCAGAGAACAAGGAATGTATGACATCAAGTTTAACAACAGAACCCATGGACACTGGAAAAGCTGCCCCTAACTCTACCCATTCTCTCCCAGCAGCACAGACTAAGGTGGATGCACTGCTGTGTCTTCTCCTTTGTCTAAAAGGACAAGCCAAAACCATAATTTTCTCAATAAAGTTGTGGACACTTCTCCTTCCCCCAGCACAGACAGAGCAGAGGTGCAGTGTCAGCAGTTACACAGATGTCCCAGTATTTAGTCATGGAAGGACACAAAAGCAGGTAGCATTTTCGGGCGTGCCACAACTGACTCTCACCTGGAGCCTGACTGATCTCAGCCATCTCCACTTTCCTGCCTAGCCTGCAATTTCTGAGAGAAAGGGGTCACGATCTGGATGTTCATGATTTATGTGTTTAGAGTGAAGGTTGAGCTACCCCAGCCTAGGCCTCAGATGTGGGCCTCGGAGGCCTGAAAGCCTGTGGCGCAGTTAAGAATAAGTTTGTGGCGCAGTCAGAAATTATCTTTAGGTATAACACAGTGTACTGAGCTATCTAGGTGTGAATTGGTATGGGTCTGCAGTGTGAAACTTTAGCCACCTTAAGACAGGAACAAACAATGTTTGCTTGGCAATTAGAGTGTGCTCACTATTGTAAACTATCTAGAAGTGTATAAAAACTACTGTCTGTAAACAATAAAGGGAGAACGTTGGATTAACCACATCGGTTTGGACCTGCATTTGTTCCTGTCCAGCCACCTGTTGGGGAAGATGAAATAGGAAAACCTTATAAATATGATTGCCTGGCAAAAGATTTGGAAAATACAGACATTGAGATGAGAACTAGATTTGAGATAACAAACCTTGACTACTGAATAACTAGAAAACAACAGTATAGCCAGGCTGAAAGCAATCCCCCCTTTCTGATTAAACAATGCCCTTTACCTGCAGATAGGTCCAAAGGTCAAATGGAATGCTCTGTCTCACCCCCAATGTATGGTTCATCCCACACCTGTGACCCTCCCCTGAAATATCAGGTATCTGTGACCCCATTGGCCCAAGTCCTGTTCCAGCCCACCTTGAAGCCCCCTGATAAGGTCTGCCCGAGGGACCGGACGCTCTCTTGGACCTTCCTCTCTTGGACCTTCCCCTGGGACCCTCACCTGGAACCCTCGCTCCCTCTCTCTCTCCCTCTCCCCCTGGGCCTGCCACGAGTTGTGCCTGGCAACTCCAAGCAGGGCCTTTCCCCCTTTTAATAAACCACATCTTCCAAGACCTGACTTCAGAGATCTCTCATCCATCCAAACCGTCCTGGAGTTCAGCACTCGTTACAGCCACCCTTTAATTATCAGTCCCTGCTTCACAGCCATGTGCCATCTGCAAGCTCCAGAGATGAGCTACACCCAAGCACTCTGGAGACCATCAGGTCAGTTAAACACTGCTGAACAGTTAAAGTTCAGCCACTAGAAGAGGAGAGATGCCCCTCACTCTCACACTGCTGCAGCCACGTGACAGGCAGCTGTGTGGCAAGTACAAGCTGTCTGGACAAGCACTCAGTCAAACTGAACAGGGCCAAGGAGAAAGCCTGCAGACGTGCCACCTACACACTCCTCAAGCAGATCCTGTGGAGCACGCTTCCACAGCAGCAGATTAAGGATTTTGTCTGGAAGCTTCAGTCACCTTTATGAAGTTGTCTGGCTGTAAATACGGGCAGGGCACAATTCACAAGCCCTTCCTGGGGGGCTGGCCAGAGGAACATGCTACTGATTCCTAAGGATTAAACCCAGCCCCGTCTTAATGTCTATACTTGAAAGAATCTTCTTTACCTAAATGGATTAATTAGGAAGAATATAAACCACACATGCAAAGCCACTCACACTACAAGACGCCCTATGTTACCCCCAGCCTTGTAGAGGAAGATGCTCCCCAGACACCCCTCATGCAGGGAAGAGAAACCCTGCCCTGATGAACACAAGCCCCTGTCTGCCCACGCACTCAACAGGTCCTGAGCTGAGGTACCACACAACACCCTGGCTTCTCCTCCAACTAGAAGAGGCCTGCATGGGGCAGCACGGCCAGAGGAGCTTTTGCTTTGTGTGACCAGCAAAAATGAACTGCGTGTCCCACTTCCCTTAGCAGTGGCTTCTGCAGAAGAGAGTCTGACAGTGTCTACTCTCACAAATGCAACCTGATGCTGTACCAGAACCCCTCACCCTCTGCAGGGAGGGTATTCGGATGACACACAGTAGAAACTACTTTCTCCTGAGCCAAGACCACAGTTGTCCCATTTTAGGGATGCCACCGGCCACTGCTCTTAAACAAGGCATCCCAGCAGCTACACACTGAAGCTTTCCAGACACCGCCCTGTGACACAGCCTGCTCTCCCCCAGGTATGCCAGAGTAAGCATTGAATGGCTGTATGCTGGCCATGTCACAAGCGATCAGGAGCTTGATGAGCTGTGGGGGTAATGAATGCCTCTGTGGTACAACACTGTGGTACTCACCTCCAGTGCCACTGTGCTCTGCCTGCCATGGCAGTGGGGACCTGGCCCTGGGAGGGGACCCAGCCCCAGAGGGGACCTGGCCCAGGCAGCCCCACAGGGAGCTTCTGCCAGCGGGTGGGCAGGGGAGATGGTGAGGTAGCTGCTCCTCCCACCACACACTTACCTCTCCCCTAGATGAGCTGCACGGCTCCTGAGGCCACCAGAGGGGCCACGGTTCTGTAGCGGATCAGGTGCTGCGAGCCCTCCTCCAGGTTGATGGCATATTCCCTGCAGAGACATGGGGACATGAGCTGCAGCCCATCAGTGACACTGACTGATACCCGTGCCACGTGCAGAAATGCCCACCTACCTCTGCTCATCCGTCTCTGGCTCCACTAGGATGTTCTCCTGCCGCTCCAGCACCCTCAGAAACACAAAGGAGTCCAGGTTGGGCTTTGGAACTGCAGACAACAGATTGAGAGCACAAGCTCAGCCCTCACTTAGTTCCTCTGCAGAACACCGAGGAGTCTGACAGGTAACAAACTTACAGCCAGCAAAGGGAACACCAGAGCCTTCTAAGCAGATGCGTGTGCTCAGCCTCAGTGCAAGACAGGACTTGACAGCAGGGGCCAGCACGATCCCCTGGCAGCAGCATGGAACCATGCTACAACATTATCATCACATCACCTTTCTTCAACTGAGCAGCAAGTGGAGGACTAGCCCTTACATCTGGGGCTCCCTGGAGCTTTCCCCACACTTCTGCCTGCTTCTACAATTTCCAGATTACCCTGGAGTCTGGATAGACTCACCTGACTTTAGGAGAGACACTTTCTGCAGGTTAGGTGGCATGTGTTTTAGGGCCACATTTTTCAGATAAGCCTCTGTGTTTGCCATATACCTGAAACAAACCATTGAAGTATTGAGTTGGTTAATCAAATACAAATCTGCAGGGAGAGTACTGACTCAAAACAAGAGTAAGAGACAGCTCCTCATCCCATGGGCACAGCCAAAGGGGAAGGCCCTTGTGTTGGGGAAGATGAAATAGGAAAGCCTTATAAATATGATTGCCTGGCAAAAGATTTAGAAAATACAGATATTGAGATGAGAACAAGATTTGAAATAACAAACCTCAATTTCTGAACAACTAGAAAACAACAGTATAGCCAGGTTGAAAGCAATCCCCCTTTATGATTAAACAATGCCCTTTACCTGCAGATAGGTCCAAGGGTCAAATGGAATGCTCTGTCTCACCCCCAATGTATGGTTCATCCCACACCTGTGACCCTCCCCTGAAGTATCAGGTATCTGTGACCCCATTGGCCCAAGTCCTGCTCCAGCCCACCTTGAAGCCCCCTGATAAGGTCTGCCCGAGGGACCGGACGCTCTCTCGGACCTTCCCCTGGGACCCTCACCTGGAACCCTCGCTCCCTCTCTCTCTCCCCCTGGGCCTGCCACGAGTTGCGCCTGGCAACTCCAAGCAGGGCCTTTCCCCCTTTTAATAAACCACATCTTCTAAGACCTGACTTCAGAGATCTCTCATCCATCCAAACCGTCCTGGAGTCCAGCGCTCCCTACACCCTTGGCCTACCCTGGTAACTGACTCAAAGTCACCAGCGTTATTTTCAGTTTCTTTCTTGCCCACAAAGAAATCTCCTGGTAAGACACACTGATTCTTACTTCAAACCTATCTAAAGCTCACAGTCTCAAGAACTTCAGCAAAACACACAGGTAAGTTTCTATAATCTATAAAAAGGGAGGAAGATACATTGAATACCTACTCACTCTTTAGCAAAAGCGAACTCCTCTGGTGTTAAAATGGAGGGCTCCCCTTCAGCTCGAGACTTCTCCTTCTCCAGGATGTGGGGAAAAAACTTCTCTATCTAATATTGGAACACAATCCAAAAGAATGATACAGATCTCTCCCAGGAGTTCAGTGTTTAAACCCCCACTCTCCACTGGATTCCCTACAAGCTGTAGGAGCAGGTGCAGACCTGCCCAAATCCCTGCTCCTGAAATCACTGGGACATCACACGGGATCACCAAGCTATACAACCATGTGTGCACACAGCAGGACTCGGGCAGAAGGGGACAGCATTCAGCTATGCCACCCCAGGCTTAGTTGAAGCAAGCAGCACTCACAATATTGTGATCAACACTGCTGTGATCTTCCTTCATTACAATACGAAAGTCTGCCCAATAAATTAATATGAGTTACATTTCAGAGAGCAGAGAGAACATGCTTTAATTAAGTGCTTTGCTGAGGCAGGAAGCCCTGTGTAGGTACAAATCCCTCCTGAAATGACCCTTCTTCACCCTCCGGGCTGCACAGCAAGCATTACCTTCACCAGTCGACACCGCAGGTAGCTGCTGAGCACGTAACGGATCCTCTCGATCTCCATGTGATGAACACTGACCTTCAGGTCTCCTCTCTTTGCCCGTTTCAGATTTGCTTCCTGCAAGAAAAAGCAACGAGAAATTAAATGGTTAAAACGTCAAACAAGAAGAAACAGAGGAAGACAAGTTTTGTATATAGAACGCATAAAACCAGACTACAGCTGCTTTTGATAACCAAAAGCATGCTGCCTGCTCGTACTTTAGCCCCCCTTCTTTAGCTCAAAGAAGAAACTCGGAGAAGCTTTGCCTCAGAGACAGGGAAGCAGACAACCCCGGCACTCTCAAAGAGACTCAGGCGTGTTGGTGCCAGACCAGGCAATCGGGGCCTGCCTGTACCCCAACCCGAGCCTGCAGAACCTACCATATGGTCCAGCTGCTCCACAACGCACTCGATGATTTCAGGCTTACTCTCCAGCAGTTCTGGAGCAAATTTCTCATTCAGCCAGGCCTGAAAGAAGGCACACTGTCAGTGAAAGCGAGGAAGACCCCAGCTACACCCCGACCAGCGAGAGGAGCAAACACGGCCACGGCCCCGCCGCTCGGCATCTGCTCCAGTGCGCCCAGCAACCCCCGCTTCCCCCCCGGCCCAGGCCCGTCGCTCTAGCCCACGGCACCTGCTCCAGCCTGTGGATCAGCTCCGCTGGGGTGAGCACCAGCTCCTCGCTGTCGCCGTCCGAGTCGCCGCCGGCCGCGGCCGCCATCGCTCCCGCCCAGCGGCCCGCCGCCCGCGACGGCGCATGCGCGGCAGCCCGGGCCCACGGACGGGGAATGCCGCTGGGCCAGGCGGAAACGGAGCGGGGCCGCCGCGCCTCCGGCCAATCAGGAGGCGGAGTGAAAAAGCCATCTTCTTCGGCCAATCAGGATGCACATTGAAGCTGCCGTTTCCGCGGCCAACCAGGAGGCGGATTAAAACGAAGCTTTTCCGGCCAATCAGGAAGCGCGTTGAAGCTGGCCAATCAGAAAGCGGATGCGGCTTTTTTGGAAGGCGGGAAGTGGAGCAGGCTGCAGGCGCTTCCCACCAATCAGGGAGCGGCGTCAAGCTGCAACTTCTGGGCCAATGAGGAGCTGAAGTGAAGCTGCAGCTGTTCCAGCCAATCAGGGCCCAGCTGCAGCTGTTCCAGCCAATCAGGGCTCAGCTGCAGCTGTTCCAGCCAATCAGGGCTCAGCGGATTTGGCACCCCCGGCCCCAAGCCCGGGCACCGAGTGGCCGCCGGCCCTGCTGCCGCCAGAGCCCCGGGCCCGGACACAGCCCCGAGTGGCCGCCGGCCCTGCTGCAGCCAGAGCCCCAGGCCCGGACACAGCCCCCAGTGGCCGCCGGCCCTGCTGCAGCCAGAGCCCCGGGCCCGGACACAGCCCCCGGTGGCCGCCGGCCCTGCTGCAGCCAGAGCCCCGGGCCCGGACACAGCCCCCGGTGGCCGCCGGCCCTGCTGCAGCCAGAGCCCCGGGCCCGGACACAGCCCCGCCCCGAGGCGCTGCGGTTCCGGCTGCTGCCAGCCCCGCGCGCTCCGCAGCCACCCGAGCCCCACGCCACAGAACACACCTGGACACAGTTTAAGAAAAGGTTTACTGATCCATCAGTACTTCTGCCAATATTGCAACAGCTGTGAAAGGCAAACACTGTTACAGTTTAGAAAAAACAAATTTGTACAATGAAAATATTAATCAAATCTCAACCCCGCAGTGGCTGAGGAATGAGCCTGGAGTTCCATATCCAGTATTAGCACCTGCAGCACCACCACCGACCAACCCAGCCCCTCCACCCCTGCTAAGCGTCTCTCCCGAACTCCTGAGTTCCTTCCACAACTGGACACTGACACTCGCTCCTATACCAGGACACCTGGGCTTTGACACGGGAGAAGGAAGTGAGAGAAAGGATTCGGCCAGCTTGGATTGGGGGTACCTTCACTCGTGCAGGTACTGCTGAGCAATGCATGGGGACGCTAAGGAATGCACAGCTCAATCCTCAATGTGTGCCAGAGACAGAATTAAGAAATCCATCTTACACAGTATCTTACATTCGTCAAATCAATGTTTTCCTATAAATTATATATAAGAAATCCATAAAGAAACAGTTTTACACTTCACATATTAATCAGAGGAGGGTGGGAATCATTATTTTTATTGGCTCAGCATCCACTTTACTGTGCTCACTGTTTCATCACTGACCAGGCCCCTCTTGGTGAGCACTGATGGGGCCAAAACAGCACAGACACAGGGTTAAAGTCTGGCTACAACCCCCTCCCTCCAGGGATAACCAAGACCTTAACTCAAGGAACACTTTGCCTTTTGGTTTTCCACAAGGATCAGCACAAGAGACGCTGCCTTGAGCCACTCCTCACTGGGAAGAGGCACTGTGTATCTCTGCACTCTTACACTGACCTGGAGGGAAATTACCAACTTTGAGCTGGAGCTTTCCAAAGCCCAACTGACACACAGAAGGGTTTAAGAACCGGGGACGAACAGCACTGCACTTACAGGACTAAAACTAAACCTCTGTTGGGCTGAGAGCCCCATTTCTGTCTGGAGAGAACACAGCTTTACCACTTCTGCATTTTCTTGAGGAAAAAAAAAAACCAAACCAAACAAAAACTAAAAAGTGATCCTGTTGCTTCCAAATCTACTGCAAAGTGGATGCTGACCAGCTAGGTCACCCCCTGGGGAGCAGTTTGAGGAAGTTAGTCCTTGTAGTAGATGGCACTGTGGATCTGGCAGCAGAGAAAGGAATGATGCTCTAAAGTAGGAGGTAGGGGAACCTTGGTACAGCAAGTCCACCGGTGAGCTGTCATCTAGAAAAGAAGTTTCATATGGTTAGAAACTCCTCCTAAGTCAAACCAAAAGCTCCCCTACACAAACCTTTCTACATCTGCAGCAAGAGTGTGGCAAGAGTTACCATGTGTTGTGGTGAGCAGAACCCAGAGCTCTTGATTTCATTTGTCCAAACAAAAAATAAAGACCTTTACTATTTGTTTCTTTTCGCAAAACAGGCATAAATGTTTCCCATTCTTTTCTGTGTATACTGCCAACGGTCTGAACTTAACACTCCCATCCCAGGACCTGCAGAGCACCTAACACAAGGGAGCCAGTGCCAATGTCAGCTGTCCAAAAGCAACGTCACAGAGAGCAATTTTGGTGGTCTACACTGAATACAATTGGCATGCGTCCTAGTCCTGTGAACACTCCTCACTCTGTGACTTGTCCCACAGCACCAAGAGAACTGAGAGCTTTCAGCAGAGCTTTTCAAGGCTGCTGGGCTCTCTACCCAAAAGCATCACATGTAAAGACATCAGCATGATAACCAGAACAGCAACTGAAAAATTGCAGCAAAAAGGCTCTGTATGCTAAAGTACACCCAGGGAGAGAGTCCATTCTTTACCAACCTGAGAAGAATTTTGGACATAATATAGCACAAGTTAGCATATTTACACTATCAAGACTCAAATTTCTTCAAGGTAATATTCAGCAACATCCTACCCAGTACTCATATTTTTACTTCCAAGAAGAGCTGGTCCACACAGGATTTATGTGAACAGTCTTTGATTACATACAAGGCTGAGATAAACTCTCAGCATGACAGCACCCAATCCTCGGAGCACAGAAAGATGTTGAGATTGAACTGAGATAAGGGTAACACACACCTGAGACTCCACAGTTTTATCTTCCACTGGTCAAGCCTCTGTCTTCATAAATGGTAATTTCAATCTGCACAGAAAAGCTGTTAGGGAAATACACTATAAAGAGACTATGAAAACATACCCAGAAAACGCAGAAAAAACATTAAGATGATGGGACTTTTGATATCTGAGCTGTTTAAAGGCAGGTCCCAGAGATCCGAAGCAAAGGGAACAGTCTATGTGAGATGCCTCATCAGGTAAGAGCACTGGCTCCCAGCCCAGGGCCTGCACAGGAACTCAGTGCTGTGTGGGTTTGAGCCTTGCCCCCCTGCTAAATTTTGGGGAACACTGTGCACCAAGCAAAAAAGTTAATACTGCTAATAAGTCACCTACCAAACTGAAAATGCTTTTCTCAAGTTGAATGTTGGTTTGATTTTTTTTTTTCACAGAAGGTGTATGCACAATGGAAAACACACTGAGAAAAAAGGAGTCATGTAGGTGACAGCTCTGAGGTATTTGGACAAGGACACAGAAAACCCAACTGCAAGGAATTAGCCTCATCATACATTCAATTGGCATTGGGTTCCAAGTTGCTGTGGTTTCAAGATTTTCAAAGAAAGGTGAGTTACTCATTATACTTCCCCATTTGCTATGAGAGGTCTTTACAACTTCAGGTAATAACCACATAAAATGTCTGCAGTGTGGCTCAACAGCTGAAGAAAAAGGGTTTAAATAAGCCACACTGGAAGCAAGAGCAAGTGCTGGGCTTGCAGTGATGTTGTATGTCAAGATCTTCACCAGAACCCGAGCTGAGGGTTGCACATTAACTAACAGCCAGGTCTTGTTATCACAACATCAATTTCTGTCCTACCAACATGGTCACTTCTTTCCCCAGTCAGAAAAACAGCATTTCTGGAGGTTACTGGAATAGAGGAAGGATCCTGAGCGCCCTTTCCAGGCAGTCACAAAGACTGGGTTCCACATCTTCATGGGCTTTCCACGCACCAAAGCTTAACATACTAAAACCTGACTGGGGACCAGGACACAACAAAGAGAACAAGACTGATCACTGATTCTGTATCACAGATTGAGCATGAGCAGAGGAGCCTCACTGAGACAAACGAGGAGCACATGGCAGGAGACAATGTCAGAAGCCACAGAAGGATACAACTCTTAATCCTCTTTCAATGGGGTCTGTCAGCAGAAGGCCCTGAGGAGCGTAGATCTTCTCATTCTGTTCCTGAATGAACTTAGCAATTTTCTTTAAAACCTGGCAGTGAAACAGCACAGAAGTCACAACTGTTTCCTTTGGAATAGTATCACAGCTACGGCAACGTGAAAACTGACACACAACTGCTCTGATGGCTCCACAGTGCAGGCACTTGCCTGGATTCAGGGTGCCCCCCATGGAACCCAAACTGACCAGTACCAGCACGTCTGAGATCCATCCGTACAGAATCTGCACCAAAACACTGCAAGCCATGGGAAACCCACCAGGAACCAAGTACTTGCCTGCAGGATGAAGGGGAAGCGAGCACATACCTTTTCATAGTGTGTCTCCATGCACAGGAAGATGGTGTAGGCAGTCAGGCAGGCGAGACAGCCCTCCAGGTAAGATTGGCCCCCAAGTTTTTCAGCTTCTGCATAGAGGTTGTTCAGTGTCCGGACTGTCTCCTCAAACTGCTGTCTGTCAATCTGCAGGAAAAGCAAGTGGGGCTGTCAGGAGCACACTTCAGAACTCACCAGTACCCTCGTACATCCACCTGCACTGCGCTCAGAGCTGCAGCCTGGAGCAGAGTTACAGCCCTGCAGCTCTTTGTCAGACACCTCCCTGTGCTCAGGCTGAGTCTGAACTCTACACAACGTGGACACAAAACCGTTCAGAGCAACACACCTAAGCAAACCTGCACTTCAACTGTGAAAAAACCGGAATTCACACCCAGGGATGTGCTGGGTTAAAATGAACAGGCAAGAGTGGATGGACACTCCACACCCACAGCGCCTCGGTGCTGCTGCAGTGCTGACCAAACGCACCCACAACAAAGGAACAAGGAAGAGAAAAAAGCCGAGTGAGAAATAGAAAACGAGGTAGGAAGGCGTGTTTGTTTGACTGTCAGCTTAAGATCCCGCATCTGATAGCACTGACCAAAACGAAAGCACCTGAGACGGCATTTGTGAGGCCTGTGAGCGGGCTCGGCAGGACGGGTAGGATTTCAAGGGAGAGGACAATGCTACCACCCGAGAGCACAGAGCCGGCTCTATTCGCACAGACACAACGAGTACATTCTGCTCTACTGAAAACCAGCCGCCTTCCGCAGGACTGACCACAGTCCGGGACGGGGACACGGGCGAGGAACCAGGTCCGCCCCTGCACCTGCACGGCCTCGGTTAGAGATTCGTGCAGGAGATGCGACCCCGCCCTCGGGGAACCCGCGGAACCGGCTTCGACCGAAGCAGGGCACCAGGGAACGCCACCTGGGCGCAGGCCCGTGAGGCCCGGCCCGGTCCTGCCCGGCGTGCAGGCTCCGTGCGCCGCGCTCGCCGCGAGCCCCGGGCCGGCCCCAGTCCGCCCCGCCTCACCCGGTTCTCCAGCTCGGCCGGGAACTTGCTCTGGAACTGGCAGCGCGTCCCACCGCTGTAGTCGCGCTGGATGAACACCTTGCCCGACACAGGCGCCTGCTGCGGCCTCATCGCGCCGCCGCCCCTGCCCCGTCCGGTCCAACCGCTCCGCCGGCCACCCCGCGCACTTACGGCTGTCGCAAAACCGCCGAGGCGACGCCGGGCCCCGGCTGAGGGCGGAAGTGCCGCCAGGCGCCACGAGGCGCGGCAATGCGCAGGCGTAGCCTGGGAGGCCGCAGAACTGCAGGAGCGCGCATGCGCCATAGCACCCATCTCCGATTGCGCGTACTGCTCACCTCGCGCACGGTCAGACCACGTGACAACCCCCCCCCCCCCCCCCCCCCATTCCGGCCGTACGTGGTACCGGCCGGGACCCCCAGGCACCGGGGCCCGGCCCTGTCCCGGGACCCACAGGCACCGGGGCCCGGCCCTGTCCCGGGACCCACAGGCACCGGGGCCCGGCCCTGTCCCGGGCCCGGCCCTGTCCCGGGACCCACAGGCACCGGGGCCTGGCCCTGTCCCGGCACCCACAGGCACCGGGGCCCGGCCCTCCTCCGGGATCCACAGGCACCGGCGCTCGGCCCTGTCCCGGGCCCGGCCCTGTCCCGGGACCCACAGGCACCGGGGCCCGGCCCTTCTCCGGGATCCACAGGCACCGGGGCTTGGCCCTGTCCCAGGCCTGGCCCTGTCCCGGGACCCACAGGCACCGGGGCCCGGCCCTGTCCCGGCACCCACAGGCACTGGGGCCCGGCCCTGTCCCGGGCCCACCACTGTCCCAGGACTCACAGGCACCGGGGCCTGGCCCTGTCCCGGGACCCACAGGCACCGGGGCCCGGCCCTGTCCCGAGGCCCGCCGCTGTCCTGGGGCCTGGCGCTGTCCCGGGCCTGCTGGCACCGCCGCCCGCCGCTCTCCCGGGGCCGCCGCTACCAGTTTGGGAATCAGTTCCGTGGTTTTTCTTAGGAACCAGAGCCGCTGTGAGCAGAGCGGCGCTCCCGCGGCTTTGTCCCAGCTGGCAGTGCTGCCGCACGCGGGATCTGCTGGCGGCCCGTTAGCCTTTGCCCAAGGGCTGCAGGCCGCCAGGCTCAGCGAGGGCAGCGGTCCCTCGGGCTAAGGCAAACCTGGACCTGCTGGGCAAGCAGCAGAGAGCGCAGGGACGGCCTCCCCCCGGAGCGCCCTGTCTTGGGGCCGCGGGACTCTGCCTTGGGAGCTCATCCTCCTGGACCCGTCCTCCGGAGGGGCCTTTGGCAACTCATCCTCCGGGACCTGTCCTCCGGAGGGGCCTTTGGCAGCTCATTCTCCGGGACCCGTCCTCCGGAGGGGCCTTTGGGCGCTCATCCTCCGGGACCCGTCCTTCTGGAGGGGCCTTGGGCGCTCATCCTCCGGGACCCATCCTTCCGGAGGGGCCTTTGGGAGCTTATCTTCCGGGACCCGTCCTCCGGAGGGGCCTTTGGCAGCTCATCCTCCGGGACCCGTCCTCCGGAGGGGCCTTTGGGCGCTCATCCTCCGGGACCCGTCCTTCTGGAGGGGCCTTTGGGCGCTCATCCTCCGGGACCCGTCCTTCTGGAGGGGCCTTTGGGAGCTCATCCTCCGGGACCCGTCCTCCGGAGGGGCCTTTGGCAGCTCATCCTCCGGGATGTGTCCTCCGGAGGGGCCTTTGAGGTGCTCATGCTGACGGTGCCGCGGGGCCGCACGGTGCCACTCTGCTCCTGCTGAGAGCCATGGGCACATCCGAGATGCTGAGCAGCCTCTGACCCCTCGCTATTCATGGGCACAGTGTTTTCCAGCCTGACCAAGCACGGACGCTTGTGGCTCTTAGAGAAGACACTTTGAAACAGAGTCTTTCAGGCCACGTAATGCAGTAGAGATGCAAGAGGACAAGTCAAATTTACAGACATGGCTTAGGTTGGGAGATATATTCGCAAAGCCAATTTGGGTCATTTTATGAGTTTGAAAGATTCTAAGTCAGATGTCCCTGTATGGTTTGAATTAGGTTGGGACAGGGGTATTCTGGAAAGCCAGATCTGGAGAAGTTTTTATTCAGGGCACTTGAAATTGAGTAGGGGTCATCCAGCACTTCTGTAATGCTCTCAAATAAAATATTCCAGAACACAAGCTTCCATATGACAAAGAAAATGATGAATACCCAAAAATGAATACCCAAAAATGGAGATATCTATCTTGTATTAAATATTCAGGAATGGAATTTCATATGTGTATCAACAGAGAAAGTGAGAACTTCAAAGGGTGCTGCTTTCAATAGAGAAATTTTTTAAAACCAAAAAAAAACCAGAAGGAAGCTCTAAGTAGCACCAAAAAATGAAGGGTTTTATTTCTCTACCAGTTTGTGCTATCAACGAGGTTATCAGTTTTATTGTCTGAACAGGAGCATGACTGCAGGGCTTGGAACTGGCAGATCCATGTCCTGACGGCTCAGGTGACCCCGCTGGGATGTTCCCAGCACCCTGCCAGGCATGGGACTCCCCAGGCACCCCAGCTTGTGCTGACTGGACGTGTGATCTGGGCAGCCAGCAGCTCCTTCCTGGGCTAGCTGGAATCCTGACACCTTTCCTCCAGCACAAGAAGCCACCGAGGCTCAAGCCCGTGGGCTCTGCAATGCCTTTTGTGCCCTGCAAGCCACAAGCAGGAAGAGCTTGGCAGCATTGAGTTAGTTAATGGTTGCACTCGGTGATCCTAGAGGTCTTTTCCAACCTTAGTGATTGTGTGATTCTAAGACTATTTCGGCAGAGGGATAAGCCCCTGGCTCCCACTGCTGAGCTCAGCTGCCAGAAAAGTTCCCCGGGAAGTAGCACAATCTTTGTTTGGTCATTAAAGCAGAAAAAGAGAGAGGGAATCTTAGGAAATGCTTGAAACGATTAGGTGATCTTAACTCTTAAGGAGCTAAACAAATGCAAAGCAATTCCCCCCTCAGCCCCTCGTGCTGCTGTAGAATGTAATCTCATTTCTAAACACACAATTACAGAAAATAAAAAGAAAAGAAAAGAATAATTAATTTCTGCTTCCTCATGCAAATCCTCTGACCAATCATTTAGGGATCAGGGGCAATTCAGCTTCTTGTGCAAATTCCAAACCGAAGGCCTGAAAAAAACAAGTGAATGGATTTACTTTTCTAAGAACCAGAATTAACAAAGGTTCCATTTTCCATGGTTATGTGCCTGGCCAGACAGCCCTTGCTGACAAGCTCTCAAAAAACATGTGTTGGCCTGTTGAAAAGGCCCCAGTGTTGACTGACAGACAATTGAAGTGACAAATTGTTTCATTGTACTTGGCAGGGAGAGCGCTGTATTAGATAATTATGGCGAGGAGGGAAGCGACAGGTCACAGGTCAGAAGACACGTCTGACCCTGTTTTCTGAAAGCCCTGAAAGGAGCCCATGCCCGGGAGAGCAGCGTGATGCTGCTAGCTGCTTTTCCTTCTGCTGTGGTGATTAAGAGCTAACGAAGATGGAGTGGGGATGAGCTGGCTCCGTTCTCGCCCCAGTTGTGGCTCCCAAGATGGGAGCGTGGATCCCAGGACAGGAGTGAGGCTTCCAGGACAGGTTTGTGGCTCCCAAGATGGGAGTGTGGCTCCCAAGATGGGAGTGTGGCTCCCAGGAGGGGTGTGCAACTCCCAAGACGGGTGTGTGGCTCCCAGGACAGGAGTGCGGCTCCCAGGATGGGAGTGTGGCTCCCAGGATGGGCGTGCAGCTCCCAGGACGGGTGTGTGGCTCCCAGAACAGGAGTGTGGCTCCCAGAACAGGAGTGTGGCTCCCCAGCAGCACCCACCACCCCTCGCTGGCTCCAGGGGCCTGGAGCATTGGTGGCTGCCTTCAGCAGAATGTTGGGACACTACCACCTTTGGAGCAGCACCAGCCCCCTGCGAGCACCTTGGCAGTCCACGTTCTGAACTGGCAGGAAAAGGCACCATGTCTGGCCCCAAGTCCTTTCCCAGGCACTCGGGCACAGGCTCCTTCCTTGGCCAGCCTGCAAACACCAGCAGGACCAGCCCCACCCCGCTGGGGCCTGGCTTTTTTGCAGGCTACAACACAGTACAACTAATAGTTATTGCAGCTTCTCTCCTGCCACAGAAATAAAATATGGCACGGAATCACAGCACAGCTACTCCATTGAGAAGCAATGCTACACTGAGTAATACCAATAATTCAAAACAGATGAGCCAAAGGCTCGAGCACTATGGGCTCAGTATCCCAGTCTGCCCTGACCCCTGGAATTCGCTGAAAGTTACCTTGAGACTCGCCAGAACTCTTTTGTAACTTCTGTGAGGGTTATTTATTGCAAAGTCATAAATATTTGCTATGGATTTTCTCCATCAATCTACAAAATGAATTAGGTTAGAAAAAATGTATGTACTTGGATTTTGGGCATGTGTTTCCCAGGCAGGGGAGAAAGCATTGGATCTCCATTGTGCAGAAGACGGGCTGCTGCAGAGCTTTGGGCTCTGCTGCCTGCGCTAATTAATTCCCTTCCACAAACAGTTTAAAATGCACAGTACAGTTGAGAAAGGGGGAAGGGAGGAAAGATATTCTTCTTTAAATCTCTTTTAAAATCTTACATAAAATTATTTATGGGGAAAGGAAAATTCTGTTTCCCTCTCCTCCTTCCCAGACACCCTGCCAGTCCATTAAAACCCTGAAACTGAGAGGCAGCATGTTGTGCCCCAGGGAATCAGCCTTAAGTCAACACCTCAAAGTCTACCTCAGAAGCCAGTGCTGGCAGCTGGATGTGGGGATGGAAGGAGAGTGCCCAGGCTCCTCTCTTTCCATCCCATGGCAAAGCTGTCTTGTGGCAAAGCCACACCATTTTCTCACTGTTAAAAAGAGGAGGGAGAGCAGGACTTGCCCTGCCTTGCAGGCATTTCTCTTAACAAGTTTTTATTCAGAAAAGCGCTTAAATGAGACCTTAACTTTGAGGATACTACAGTAGAATTTGAGCACAGGTGGATACTGTACCTGGTGGTGAGGGGGTGACAGTGAGAAGTGGGGCAAGTTCTTCCCCCAGAGGTTGTTCAGGCACGGAACAGTCTCTCCAGAGCAGTGGTCACAGCCTGCCAGAGATCAAGTGTTTGGACAACGCTCTCAGGCACAGAGTAGGATCCTCATGCACATGAGCAGGGCCAGGAGTTGGACTTTGACGATCCTTGTAGGTCCCTTCTAATTAAGCCTCCAGGATCCTGCACTTTTTCAACCACTGCCAAGTGACTGCATGGGACCTGGCAGCCTGTGTGTCCAGACAGCAGTTCACACACTGGCAGCGAGTCCTGCACCCCTATGGCTGGTCATCCTGCCACCAAAAGCTCCTGAAAAGGTTTGCATGAATGAGCTGATGTAGCTTTGTTTCTGTTCCCATGGTTTGCCCTTTACCCTTTGGCCTTTGCCCAGCTCTGTGGCCACAAGAGCAAGGGTCTGGCCACAGATGACTGCACAGCTGCCCAGATGCTTATTGTGCATGGCACAATGAGCCATGGTGGGGGCCCGCGGCTCCTGCTGCTCCTCAGCCCCAGCCACTGCCATGCTCAGTAGAACACCAAACCCAGCCTTTTTTCCTGCTGCAGGGAAGGATCCAGTGCAGTCCGTTGTGTGGGCTGTGTTCAATGCTTCCTGGTGCCAGGGAAAAGGGATGTTGTTTTTTGTGTACTTGGAGCTGTGCCCTGTTTCCATTCTGCTTTTCTTTCACTGTACCTGTGCAGCAAACCCAGGCCCTGCCAGGCCTGGCTTTCCCCCCTGCCTGGGGGACCCAGCCCGCAGGCAGCCAGGGCTCTGTCCAGCGCTGAGGAGCTGTGCATGGCCCATGCCAGCCAGCTGGCCCACTGGAAGGCATCTGGCAGGTTGGCAAAGGCTGCTGACTTCCTTCTCTTATCTCATGAGTGTCCCAGGAAGGAACAGCTGCCTCTCTTGCTCATTGTGTACCCACCTGGGACTCTGCCCTGGGACTCTGTGCAGATGATTGGTCTGGCCAGGTTCAAGAGCAATGAGACCAAGAGCACCAGGGGATTTGAATACATGCTAGCAGGAATGCTAGCAAGAATACCTTTCACTGCATGTAGGTAAGGTCAGATCAGCTGACCTTCATGCTGAGGATCTGCGTGGAGCTTCTTGTGTAGGTGTGTATCCAACAGCATCTAGATGTCAGTGCCACATGTGCAGGTGCAGACACATGTGACTGCCTGCTTGGGTACCACATGCACACCTGCCGTCGGCTGGCCACCACCACTGGACACAGGCTCCGGGCTGGGTACCAGAGTAGTAGGAAAAGTTGAGAGAGGGAGCATGGCAGGACGAGCTATTTGTTCAATCAATGATTTACCAGATGTGTACACTGTACTAAAGACTTGTAAACATACTTTAATGGCCAGCTGTAAATCTACTGGCAGTAGCAGTGCCAGCTTCATCTCCGTCAGATGTGTCTTAAGAATGGCAGAGGAAGGGCTCTGAATCACTTTGTTGCAGGGTCTGTCAGCTCTGCAATTATATAAGTAAATCAAAGAACCAATGTCCTCAGGTCAAAATTATTTGAGTGTCATGAAAGGTTTTATGGCCAGCAGCTTCTCCTTTGCTGGGTTTCATGCAGTCTTCCATAGAGGGCATCTCCAGAACGTTGGGTTTCCGTCCCAGTGCCCCAAGTGCATGGCTGTGTTTTCACTGACTATGCTGGAAGTCTCTTTTGTTAATCACTGAAGCACAGCGTCATTAGTGAGAAATGCAGAGCGTACACAAAGAGGAACTTGCCAAATTACTAATAAGCAGAAACTCCATCCATCTTAATGAGACAGGGTTAAGAAAATAGCAACCCAGAATATACACAATGGAGCCTTTCCAATCTACTTATTTACTCCAGTTAGAAAGTAGTTCTGAACTCCATCTCTGGTCCAGCTTGGAGACTATCACATGGTTTCCAAATCACAGGTATCTTATGTTCATGCAAATCATTTAGCATGAGAAGCATAAATAAATAAGTGGACAGATGGCTCAAAAATTTTTAGAGGGAAGAGGGCAGACAGGACTGCTGAAGAGCAAGACGCATGAGGAGGTGTTTCCTCATGGTGGGCTAGTCTCCTGTTCCCTTCCTTTGGGGTCCTCACAAAAGCAGCCGAGGGTCCCCATGTTCTCAGGCAGCACGGGGCCACTCTTGGGCTGAGACTTCGGTCAGGCCAGCCCAGCAGTGTGATTTATACCTCCCCAGTGACTTGCAGCACTTCCCCAGGTTACTCTGGCAACCCAGAAGGGTTTTGCACCCACACCAACATGCCTGCACACCTGTGCTCCCTAGCCACATTTTTCTTTTGTTGGGTAAGGAATGATTTGCAGTGTCTTTCACGCATGCAGCTTGGCTGCTGCTGTTTTATTGAACACCAGCACTTGCTGTATGGTATTCAGACAAACTTTATATGTGCCACAGACCCTCTCAGCAGCCTGCACCTGGTCCAGGGCAAAGCTGAACCTTGTGGAGAAGAATGTGCTGTAATGCAGCAAGTTATTACAGGATAAATATTTATAAGCCCCTGTAAACATTTGCCATCGGTTCCCTCCTGGGACTAGGGGCAGACGGTCAAGAGTTTCACCAGAGCTGAAGGCATTAGCTCTTGTAGTCCTTTATATGTTAGCTAGTAAATCCGTTGTTGGTCATGTATAGTTATAGCATTTATTGGTGCTAATTTCACACAAACAGGAGACATTGGCTGGAATTGTTGCGTGCCTTGATCCTGGCCCTGCTGCCAGCCAGCTTTTGGTGAGGGTGTCTCCTGCAGCCCCAGGGGCACTGGGCACCTGACTGAGGCATCGGACTGGGTCCCCACAGCTGCAAAACCTCCCTGTGCAGAATCCCTTATCATGGGGTGAGGGAGTGTTCCTGTTCGCATCAGTGTTATTGGAGTCTTGGAGCAATCTGCTGAGAAAACCAGTAAACAAACATGGCAAACCAACATCCTCCTCGGGGACTGACCCTGACAGGGGCTATCAGCTCTCGGTGGGCTGAGTGAGGTCTAACCTAAAGCAAATATTCCCTGGGGATGTCCAGGAGCTGTCCTGCTGCAGGAGTGGCATGGTGGGCTCTCCATGTAGGGACATGGTAGGTGGGCTGACTCTGCTGGTGCATCCCATTTGCCCCCAGAGAGGGGGCATGGGCACCATGGGACAGTGTGAGCCCTGGGACAGGGACTGTGGGGATCTGTGTCCCTGTCCCTGAGTTTGTCTCATCTCCCCCATCACTGCTGCTTCTGCTGAGGCTGAGACGGGGCTAATGCAGTGGTGGGAAACTGGAGAAGAGGTGCCAGGGCAGGCAAGGCCGTGACTCCTCCATGCCCTCAAGTGCAGGCATAAAACAATGAGCCCTGGGCAATAGTGCTTGTTGCATGGGAGTTTTGGGGGGCTCCACTTTGCTGATCATGCACGAAAGCCAGTCATTTGGCAAAAATCAGCTCAGTTAGCAGGCTTTGTTCATAAAGAGCCAGGGCCTGAATGGACTCAGGGCTAATATATTCTATTATCCCATGCTTGCCTGTTTCCCCAGGGCAGCATGCAGGGAAAGGCACATTCCAGCACCAGGTGGCCAGGGCAGAGTGTGCCCAGTGTGGGCAGGGAGGATGGGACAGGTGGGAGAACACCGCTGCCAGCAGCACGGAGACATATCACCTGCTACCTGCCCTGTCACCACTGAGCACACACCGCAGGCGGACATGGAGCAGAGTGGGATGCCGAGCTGCAGATGAGGGCAGAGTGCCTGGTCCTGCAGGCTGCTGGGATGAACAATGGAGCCAGAAATAGGCACGGTTAATTGGGCTGGGCTTTTCACAGGGCAGGAGAGGTCTTGGGACAGCCAGAATGGTGTGTGGTGCAAAGCGTCTCATTATTCAATGAGAAAATGTTAGCCCCTGTGGGAAAGGCAGCAATAAATGACTATGACATTAGAGACAAGGCAGAGATTTAAGAAGCAGTGGGTTACATAATTATGAAGGGAAATGGCTGCGTGGGCTTCACTCAGAAAAGTTCACGTGCAGTCTGGAAGAGGTCTGTTGGAAGAGCAGCCCTTCTTGGGCAGCTGCTTTCTAAGAGGTCTTGTATCACGTATTAAGCAATTTAGTGGCCTAGACTAGAATTGGCATTTTTAATTTGGTTTAGGTTTTTTCCTCCTTCTCCCTGGTTTCTTATGTATTTTAAATAAAAAGTGGTTTGCCAGCAATTGTATTTACTGGTCAATTGTATTTCAGTTTAAAATTTACTCTTGATTTCCCATTCAGGCGCTGTTGTCACGAATGTGGATGTCAGCCACAGAAGAGAGAATGGAGCCAGCAAAGACCTTTCCTGAGCCAAGTTCAGGAACTGTCCAGACCATGCATGTGGTCAGATTTAGCAGCCAAGGCATGCTGAACTGTAGCTTTCCTGCTTGGATCAAGAGCTGTGAACTGTGGCAGGCTCAGCAGCTACTGTTAAGTGTGTCAAGGGCTGCAGTGAAACCCACGAATCAGTGTGGGATGCTCCAGGATACATATCCCTGGGGTGACCATGACAGGACATTTACCTGGTGCCATGTGGTAATTGCTGACCTGCAGATAACTGGAACCCTGACTGTAGTTTTGTTGCAGAATTACTGCTGTTGCCTTTGGAAAGCTCTCCAACTTTTGAACAAGAGTTTCCCAAGACCTCACCTTACCTGCCTGCCTGTGATATTCCTATCGCATGCCTCATCCTGAAACAGAAGGATCATAGCACTGCCAAAGTCAAACACCTGTTGCTGCTCTGCAAATAGACAGACTCTGAGACCTTCCTGTGATCTTGCCATGGAGAATGAAGAGGCACTGGCAGAGTTTGGTTCCCAACCAGAAACTTGTGCCCATGGATGTAACACCTGGGTGCAAGTCAGGATGCCTGAATAAATCCTTCAGCAGATCAGTGCCCTGTTCCACATTACACTTGTTTCCTGGGACACAGCACTATTTTCTAAATTCTCAGAATGAGATGTTTCAGTGTTTCTAAACTAGTTTTGGTAAAAGCAGATTCTATACTGTCAGAATTCCTCAAGGAATGAACAGTCCATTCTGCAGCTGTTTCTTGGTACAAGCAGTGATCAGTGCTTTGCCATTATTTCCTCAGCCCAAGTAGCAGCAGAGGGCCTGCTCCATCCAACTGCCTCTTTTGCTCCGGGTCCCTTGTTTGCCGCTAAATTCTTCACTTCATTAGTGGTGCTAACTGGCTGCTCTGTTCTACTGGCCCTCAGGTGAAAGTGGCTCTTTCAGGCTTCCAGGCTGTAGAGCCTCTTCCATTTACCTCTCAATGAGGTGTAGTTCCTGTTTTAGGTAGTACAAGTTGTTTGAGCCGAAGGCAGCAGCAGGAAAGGGAGCTTGGGGGGATTCCAGAGGAGAGAGCTCAGTGCTCTGTAGGCACACAGGGGTAGAGCTGCTCAATGTCCAGATGTTGTGCACAAGGACCGAGACAGCTTTTCCTGCCTGGCCTGCACCAAGGGCCACCCTGCTCTGCCCTGCGGGACTGCTCGCCTGTGCCCTGTGCTGGCACCTGGGCAGCCCCGCGGCCTCCAGGTACCCATCCCGGCTTTGGAGGGCAGCGAGTCCTTGCAAGCCCTGAGGAGCACAGCAAGGTAAGGGGTGGCGAGGGGTTGGTGCTGCTGGAGGAAGAGGGACTGCACACCTGGAACACGGTACCCTTTACAGAACGGGCCCCCTTTCTCCTGTTTTTTGTTTTATTTGGTTTCTTTTTTTCTTTTTTTTTTCTTTCTTTTTTTTTTTTTTTTTTCTTTCAATGTCATAGTTTCTGTTGGGATTTGTCAACTGGGAAATTAGTTCTGCACGGTCCAGTCCAGGTTCACAGAAGTATCTCCAACCTTGGAACAGCCACTTGGGAGCGCCGGGACCTCCCAGAGCCGCCCCGGCTTCAGAGACCGGCAACGGCTCCGGGGGATTCGGGCCGCTCACCGGGGATGGAGCCGAGCGGTGCTGCGGAGCGAGCTCACACGCCCCGGCCCGGGGGGGAGTCTCTGAGTACCCCCGAGCTGCCCCGGCTGCACTCCGTCGGGCCGAGCCGGGCCGGGCCGTGCCGAGCCGAGCCGAGCCGAGCCGAGCCGAGCCGAGCCAAACCAAACCGGGCCGAGCCGAGCCTAGCCGAGCCAAACCGGGCCGAGCCGAGCCGGGCCGAGCCGAGCCGAGCCGAGCCAAACCGGGCCGAGCCGGGCCTAGCCGAGCCGAGCCGAGCCGGGCCGGGCCGGGCCGAGCCGAGCCGAGCTTAGCTGAGCCGAGCCGGGCCGAGCCGGGCCGAGCTTAGCCGAGCCGAGCCGAGCCGGGCCGGGCCGAGCCGAGCCGAGCCGAGCCGTGCCGGGCCGGGCCGGGCCGAGCCGAGCCGAGCCGAGCCGTGCCGGGCCGGGCCGAGCCGAGCCGAGCCGTGCCGGGCCGGGCCGGGCCGAGCCGAGCCGAGCCGAGCCGAGCCGGGCCGTGGGGCCGTCGGGGCCGCGCTGGGCAGGGCGGGGCGGGGCCGGGTGGGGCGGGGCAGGATTGGCTCCTGCGGCCGCTGATTGACAGCGGCGGGCGAACGCGCGGCTGGCGGCGCCGCGCTGATTGGCTGCCGCGGGCTCACAAACCCGCGGCGCGGCCGGAGCGCGGCCAGAGCGGGGCCGGGGCGGCGGGAGGACGGCGGCCGGCGGGGCTCTGTGGGCAGCGAGCGAGCGAGGGGAGCGGCTGGGGGCAGCGGCGGGGCCGTCGGCGGGGGTGCGAGGAGAGTCCCCGGGGGCGGCCGCCGGCAGCGGGCGCCCGGCGGGGAGCGGCGTGCGGTGCTGTCGGGGCCACCGTCGGCGGGTCTTGGCGATGGGCAGCGTGAGGGGGCCCGGCGGGGCCGCCCTGCGTGCCTTGGTGTCGGTGGCCGCCGGGCTGCTGGCCTGCGGCGTGGCCAGCGAGTACGACTATGTCAGCTACCAGTCAGACCTGGGCCCTTACCCCGGCGGGCGCTTCTACGCCAAGCCCCACCAGTGCGTGGCCATCCCTGCCGACCTGCGGCTTTGCCACAGCGTGGGCTACGACAAGATGGTGCTGCCCAACCTGCTGGACCACGAGACCATGGCCGAGGTGAAGCACCAGGCGAGCAGCTGGGTGCCACTGCTCAACAAGAATTGCCATATGGGTACCCAGGTCTTCCTCTGCTCCCTCTTTGCCCCCGTCTGCCTGGACCGGCCGGTCTACCCCTGCCGCTGGCTCTGCGAGGCCGTGCGTGACTCCTGTGAGCCTGTCATGCAGTTCTTTGGCTTCTTCTGGCCAGAGATGCTCAAGTGTGACCAGTTTCCCCAGGATGACGTCTGCATTGCTATGACAGCTCCCAATGCCACCGAGGTCTCCAGACCCAAAGGTAAGGCATGGCTTGTGCTGCAGCCTTGCTCCTGGCACTCCTCTCTGAGCTGACAGGGCAGGTGTTAGCCCAGGAGGGGCCACACGGGACTGAAGGGGTTCTCGTGGCAGGAGGCTCATCTGACCTCTTCTTGACAGCAGACCTCCTCTAGCCTCTGAGCACTCTCTGGGCCATCCTGTTGCAGAGAAGGTAGGATGCCCTGCCAGCTCCTCATCCCTATCCCGAAGCCTTGGGACAGGCTGTTTGGAACATGGTGGGGTTGTGCCTGTTCTGATTCCTGCACAGGCACTGGGGCTGGGCTCCAGCCCTGCTGGACCAAGGTGTGACCCTCCGTCCTCAGATACTGCACTGTCCTGGTTCTGCTCCCGAGCCAGACTCCTGCAGGGCTGCTCTGGGCAGCAGGAAGATGTGTGGTCTCCACGGCAGAAAGTGCTGGTTGACTGGAGCCAGCAGTGACAGCAGTCCTGGCGGGATCCCCCACATCCAGTGCAGTCTTAGGGCAAGAGGCTGGGCAGCTGGTGGCTGGGCATGCAGTGGAGATCCAGCCCTGACTTCGGGTGGGCTGTGGGCTGGAGAGGGAGCAAGGAACCTGCCCAAAAATGACTAGGGAAAGTGAACGTGGTTCGTGTTTGTTTCCATCGTATGCAGCACGTTTCTGTGGTGCCAGACTGGCTTGTTCAAGTTGCAGTGAGTCTGGCTTGTTGCTGGAAACTTGAAAATAAATAAATATCCTGGTGTCACTTTGGTGTTTACTATTGGAACACTGTGAAAGGCTGGCAGGAGGAATGTTTGTAGAGGGAGATGACAGAGGGCTCTAAGAGAGTGCAGTGCTTTTTGGGCAGCATACCATCATAAAGGGAATTGTCACTCCTGATTCCACGGGAGCATAGTGCCGGTGCTCGGGAGGAGCTCGGGCACGGGCGAGGAGGGGGCTGAATGGTTTCTCTGGCTTCTGTGCTGTGTCCGAGCTCATCTGCAGGGACGTCTGCCCTTTGCAGTTACCTGTACAGACAAAAGCTGTATGTAGTGCTTGACTGGGAGAAGTAACCCAGCCGAGGAGGACTGTGCAATGTTATCCTGCCCATCTTGAAAGGACTAATTCTTCAGAGAACCCTTCTGATACAGGACAGGAGCAGAGTGCATCCTGCAGCAGAGGGGTGACACCCTGGGGTGTCTCTAGGAGCTGTGCAGGGCATGCGGAGGGCAGTGCACAGCAGTGGCACAGTGACTGTGGGATGGCAGTCAAGCTCAGTACCCAGAAGCACCCAAGCTCAGTACCCAGAGGAGCTGTATGCAGGAGCCCACGTTACAGCTCAATGACATCCAGAGGCAGGTAGAATGTGAAGTTTGTTCCAGTGCCAGGGGGGAATTGGGGGGTGAGCTCTGGCTGATCTCCTTGCCATGGACCAGCCTCTCCCCACAGTGATGGCAGCACAGCCATACTGGCTTTCTTGTCATGGCTTGCCCTTCCTCATGTGACTGCTGGAGAAACCTCGTTGTTTTCCAGGAATGCTCTAAATTAATATGTCTTATGTGAACCTTGACACTTGGTCAAGACTGCAGCCATGTTCTGTGTTGCAGGTACAAAGGTTGCTTTTATTTCCCCGGGGACTTGCAGCCAAGCATGCTCCTGGGACAGCTGGGTCTGAGCTGCCCCTTCCAAGGTCTGAAATAGTCTGAGCTGTGTGCAGGTCATTCATTTTACAGATATTAATGAGCCAAGACCTGGGAACAGTCTTGTAAATGAGCAGCATCTGCCAGGTTTTCCATTGAGTAGTTTAACGACTTTCTCTTCACCTTTTGGACCTGTTTTGAAGGCAGCAGTGGGGTGGGACATTACTGCTTTCTTGTGGTGCCTCAAACAGTTTGGAGTGAAAAAAAGCAAACTCCAAGTTAATTGCAACCACTGGTATGATGTGAACCAGCACCACTGGATGTCCTGCATGCCACAGAGGCTCTATTAGTGGCCCATAAGGCACCCATTGCTTCAGCTCTGATACTGTCACCTCCTGCAGATGTCAAGTCATCCTGGGTGACTTGCAGCTCAGTCCTTGTCCCTGTGCTGGCTGGGTACTTGTCTGCCTGCGTTCTGCTATGTGCACCCTGTCCATGGTTTGTCTGTGTTTTCTGTCAGCACCAACTCCTGGAGTCCCTTTGCTCTTGGGCACAGGGGTGTTTCCTGTTGATTCAAAGAGGGTCAGAACCAAGCAGTGTCCCCCTTTTCTCTTGGTACTAATAAGAACAAGCCCTTTCAGTATTTTTCCCCATTAACACCTTGAAATTGGAATTTGTTTCTGCCTCTCAAAGAGCTGACCTGCTGAATTCCTTTCTCCTTAAGCACAGGCAGTAAAGCCTGCAGGCCCACAGGATGCATCAGGGGAGTTGCAGATTAATACAGCATTACACATTCCTTCTCTTGCCCCTGGAGTAAGCTGGCTCTACAGCCAAGCATTGGAAAATGGTCAGCAGGGAACAAGTGAGCTGGAGGCAGGCTGAGATTGTGCTTAGAGTTGAGCTGTCAGCTGCAGCAGATAGGCCCCAGCCAACCTGCAGTGGGCCCCGAGGGTGGGCTGGAGATGTCTGCTGTAGTGCTTCAGGAGGGATGGGAGGGCTTGCAGTTTTGGGGTAGCTGTGGCTCCACAGAACAGCAGTTTTCCTGGGGCACAGAGCTGTGTAGGAGCTGGCTGGGCCCCCAGCATTTGTGTTCCTGGCTGTAGTGTGATGTGGTGATCCAGAGCAGAGGACAATTTTTCTTCCCATTGACAGGGGACAGTGTCTCCAGTAGTCCTGTCGTGCTGTGAAAGGGCTGCAGGAGGCAGGACTGGAGGATGGGTTGATTTAGATTGTATATAAGGAGGAAGTTTTTTGCAGTGAGGGTTGTTAAGCACTGGCACCGATTATCTAGAAACATGGTGGATGCCCCTTCCTTGGAAACATTCATGGTCAGGTTTGATGGGACTCTGAGCAACCTGATCAAGGTTATTGATTAGGGCAGGGGGATTGTGCATAAGTGAAGCTGCTGCCTGTGGAAGGGGCTCCCAAGTCCAGCCCACAGGATGGCTGTTGGCTCTGGGCCCTGGCGCAACAAGGCAGGGGTCTCGGCCCCCTCGGGTGTGTTACAGCCTGCTCAGGGTCTGCTGGAACATAACTAGAGCAAAGCCTGTATGTGTACCAGGGAACAATGAGTCTTATTTTCCATTTTTGTTTGCTTTTTTCTTCTATTTTAATTGGTTGCCTGGATAGCTCATAGAGTGGATTGCAGCAGTGGCTTTCATGTTTGTCTGGCTGGTGTAGGCTTGGCCAGCCTCCTCATGTGCACTTTGGCTGCTGAGGCAGATTGAAGTGCTTGGCATGGCAGGTGCCCTGCTTGTTCCTGACAGTGGTTCCCAGCACAGTGATGAACTCCTGGCTGTGCAGCACATGGAGGGCTGGGCCTGTGTCACCTTACTATGAGTACCTTCTCTCCCTTGTCATGAGCACATTAAATGTGCAGCCTGGAAAGAAATATTCTGAGTGCAGATGTCATCATATCTCCAAAGGCTGGCTTCAGCCTGTGTCACTCTGAGGGAGATGGTGATAGTGGCAGTTGCATGTTAGGGTTCTGGAAGAAGAGGTTACCTAGGGGACGGACAGCTCTCAGAGGTACAGAGAGTGTGGGACTGTGGAAGCAGATGTTGGTGCTCTGAAGGGTGACTTGTGACTTGCACATAGGAGCGAGCAGAAGGCCAGTTGCTCTGCATGTGTGATTAATAAAGTCATGGTGCATGTCCCCAGGAATTAGCATTTATCACAGAAGAGATTTGGGGGTGGCGACAGGGAAAGAACAAGCCATGGAAAACAAGTGTCTGGCCTGAATCCTCGTGGGGCATGTGTGGCTGAGGAGACACGACACTATGGTCATGGCTGTGCTGGCTCTGCACCCCTCTTTCTGAGACACCTCTCTGCTTTTTCAGTCCAGCAATGCTGTGGGTTTGCTGGCCTGGCTGAGGACTGGAAGGCCATGAGTGCTCTGTTTACAGGCAGGGACTGGTGGATGTTTTGCTGCAAGTTGTCCCTGAGAATAACTTTCTTGTGTGGGAAGAGCCCTTTGTCTTGCTGGACCAGGAACAAGCAGCATCTCCCAGCTCAATAAATTCATCTGCCAGTAGCTCAAGTCTACGTCTGTGCTGCTGGGTGGTCTGCTCCAACTGCAGATGGGGACCTGGAAACAGATTCTTATTCTCTGGGTGAAATGAGGTTTCCTCCCAGGATAGATCCCAGTGAAATCCCCTGGGCTGGCATTTCCCAAGAGGCAGATGTTGGCCACTGCCAGCAACTGACAAGCGGAGGTGGCTTCGCTCTGCTGGAGCCATGAGACTGCCCCGAGCTCAAAACAAATGAGAGGATGACCACTCTTGGTGGTGGCAGCAGCCACAAGAGCTCCGCTGGTCCACCTCAACCAGTGCTGCTCTGGGCAGGGCAGGAGTGAGGGTAGTGAGGGGCTTCCTGAGCACTGCCTGGGCAGTCTGTGGCATGGTCCCCAGTACTGAGAGGAACACTGAACTGAAGTGGGCTGTCCCAGTCCTGAAGCCCCTTGCCTGGCACCAGGGTAACACCATGGCACTTGAGCCATCTCTGGGCAGCATTCTCCTGCTGTGCTGGGGTTCCGGCATTGTGTGCCTGCCTTGGCATGCAGTGGGGAGGGAATGTCAGCAGGCTATGGGCCATGCCCCTTGGCAAGCATCTTCTCTCAGCTGAGTGCCTGGCCCTGAGAACTCCTTTCTTTGCCAGTGCTGTCCTTTTGCTCTTAGCAGCTGCCTGTGCCCGGCCTTGGGGCCACTGACAGCATTGGAGTGGGGCTGGCAGCAGGCTGCCTATGGCCGGTGCTACCCTGTAAGCTGGTGGATGGTTCCTTACACCCAGTAGAGTGTTGTCCCACACTTGTGGGAGCTGGGAGCCTGTGGCAGGGTGCATGGACATGGATTCCCCTCAAGGGTGATGGTCTGACAGCATGGGCAGTCTGGCTCTGCGGTGGTACTTCTGCTGGCTTCTTGCCATCTCTCAACTCTCTTCACTTCTTTTCTCTTGCCAGGAACGACTGTGTGTCCCCCATGTGACAATGAGATGAAGTCAGAGGCCATTGTGGAGCACCTGTGTGCCAGCGAGTTTGGTAAGAAGGGGCACTCTAGGCATGGGGAGGCTTCCCAGTTGGTCATGGGCAGCATGGCTCCTGTGTGGCTAGATTGGAACTGCCACATTTCCCTGCCCGTGGTGGTGCTGGTGTGTCCTGCGATCTGTCCCCAAGGCCAGGCACGTGTGCCTCTAGATGTCAGTGTGGGTATGCAGAGGTGGATGTTGTTAAAAAATGCAATGGTACTTGAAGGCTTTGTCCTAAATGAGTGAGTGAGTGAGACAATCAATAGTAAACTGAACTTCATTTAGAAAAAAAGATTATCACAAGGAAATATATTAGCTTTCTCAGATCAAACCCAGAGTTAACTGGTTTTGACATCCTTGCATATTAAAGGCATATTGAACAAGGTGTGCATTCCTGGGGGATTAGCACTTGAATGTGCCCTGTACTGGAGCGTGCTTATGCAAACCCAAACCTGCTCTGCATGCTGGTGTGTTACCCTTTCTGCTGGAAATGAATTCTCAACTGTCCTGCAGATTTGGTTTGCCAGAAGTCTTAAGTTCAGCGCAGACATTTTCTAACAGGGAAAAGCATCAACAGGAACACCCATGTAATAGGTTCTCAGGAATGTGCATACTTCTGGCTTGGCTGGGGAATGGGAGCAGACATTCAGTGCTTGGCCTGGCTGGGGAGTGGGAGGTGCTGAGTGCTCAGAGCTCTGTTCTGGGCAGGCCATGGGAGCTGAATCAGAGCTGCCCCTGCCTCATCGCACATACAGGGAGAGATGGTGGGGAGGGAGAAACAGCCTCTGGGATCAGCACACCTGGTTTGGATGGGAGCTCCCTGCCCAGGCTTGCGGTGATGCGGAGGCATTGCCCCAGTCCAGGGGCTGGGGGACCTTCATCCCAGAGGAGCGAGAGGCACTGGCCAGTGGCAGCAGGGGATCCGGTGCTGGTGGGTCACTGCAATACCTGTCCCCTTGCCAGAGCTGTGCAAGGAGTGAGCCGAGGGGGTGTCCTGCTGGTAAGGGAAATACAAACTTAACTGCATGCTTGTCATCAGCTTCTGCTGCTAAATATCTTCCTCTGCTCCGGGACAGTTCTACAACAGGGAGCAGAGGCCAAACCAGAGGAATTCCCTGCCTCAGCAGAGCAGCCTGGGACAGTGACTTGCCCACAGTGTTAAGTTGTTACTGGGAAAGGCAGTGGTGACATTGTCCAAAGGATGGAATTATTTCCTGGCAGATGTAGTCCATCCGTAGCCAGCTGGGGAGCAGGAACACGGGACAGGATGCAATGCAGGTCCTACCTGTGCCCTGTGAAGGAAGGCAGTGTAGGGGTGAGAAGGACTGCCAGCGGAGGGAGTGGCTAGTGGAGGAGGCATTGGCTTCAGGAAGTTTTCCCAAAGCATAGTGTATGGCCCTTGGATCTTTGTTTAGTCTTGGGGGGTTACTATCAACGGGGTGATTTCTCAAGGAAAGCTGTTTATCTGGCACTATTATAAACTCCTAAACCTTCAGACTGAGTTTTCTCATGCACGTCCACCAAGGTAAACACCGGCAGCTGACTGGTTACAGATCCTCATCAAAGCCAGACATGTACAATAAATGTTTAAACTAACACGTACTGCATGGGGCAGCTGTTGGTAGGTCTTGCACTGATTCCTGCTGTGTCATTATTGCAGGTTTTCTCTTACATCCCAGCAGCTTGGTACAGAAAAGAGGTGAGGACCACTTTGCCCACCACAGATGTGGGGCTATGCCAGTTAGGAAGTGGCTGTGTAGCAGCCCTGGTGTTGGCCTAGAGTACAGTGCAGGAAGAGAGCTGCAGTGAGCTGTGAACACAAACTGTAAAGACAAGGCAGGGGAGGATCTTGGACAAGATGCTGGGGGTTAGAGGGAGATTGCCAGCCTCACAGTCCAGCAGAACTCTGGGTTTGCCTTTGTTTCAGCAAGGATGAATGTTGACTCTAGGATGCTGCTTTGAGGCAGCTTGGCTGTTCCTTTGAGAATAAGACAGGCTTGGGGTGGATGTCAGTGAGGGGTGCCAGAACCCTGGCCTGAGCACAGAGCTGGATCAGCACAGGGGGCTGGATGAGGTACGTGGGGGTAACTGCGGTGTAGATTTTAGTGTAGTGCTGGTATGCCGAGGCAGCAATGGAAGCAGGAGAGCGGCCTCCAGTGCCCCCACAGCTGCCTCCCCCAGCTGCCCTGGGCTGCAGCCAGTGTTTGTTTCTTACTCCAGGAGTTCATTCCACGCTCTGTTTCTCTTAGTGATTTTATTTATTGTTTCTGCCCTTTCTCTGGGGTCTGAGGGGATCCTGCTGAACGGGCCCTGTGGCACTGGGGACTGCAGAACAATCAATACATGCTGTTTATTTTTTCCCTGTGACTGACAGGTCCTTGCCTGCAGCCTTCTCCTGTTACAGCCCTAATGTGTCTTCTGGCAGGTTTCTTCCTTCTCAGTGATTTCTAAAGGAAGGAAAAACGAGGCTGAAGGAACAGCAGTGAAGCTTTCCCTTCTCTCATGTTCCTTTTCCTGCACATGAGGTGCTGGAGTGGGGCCCCTGCCCGTGCAGGCAGGAGAATAGCAGAGACAGCATCCTAGTCCTGTGCTGAAAAAGAGGGGTGGAGGTGCCGGTGGGGAACAGGAATGGTGCCTGGTAGTGGCTTGTGAACAGGGCACAGGGGCTTCTGCTCTCAGCTGGTGACTACTGCGGTACAGTGCTGTCCTTGGAGAAGGCTGTGCTGGAACATGTGTGTGTGTCCCATGAAAGTAATTGGTAGGAAGGGCTTGTGGGTGGCATGTTGTTCCTGCAGCCCTCTTGGGCTACTGTGGCGTGCAGAGTGCCAGGGGCCAGTGCTGCCACCAGTGCCACAGCTGATGCTGAAGCAATTGCCACAATACAGCTGCTGGACTGGAAAGGTGGCACATGCTCCTGCTTTGGATAACTCTCCTGGGGTCAGCTCCTACCTGGCAGCCACAGCTGAAGATTAAGTCTGTCTGAGTAAACGTGTCCTGGGATCTCAGGGGCGATTCTGGTCCTTCTCCCACTTGGTGCTGAGACAGATTTGGTGCGGCATGGGGGGAGTGGAAAGGCCAAGGTTCCCAGTGAGGAAGCTGTTTGCTTTGGCAGCTCAGCTGGGTCCTGGAGCCAAGACTCAAAGCATCCCGCTTGAGCCCTTTGCCTGCTGCGGCGGCATTCCCAGCGCTGGGGAGATGCCAGGCGAGCTGCTGCAGCACCACGGTCCTCACCAAATGCCATGTTCTAGGAAAGCCAGAAGTTGGAGGCTGCCTCCCACTGCGTGGTGGTGAGCTCTTAGAGTGGGATGAGCATTGGAATGCATGTACCCTCAGGCACCACTTTTCTGGTGTTCATGCCAAAGCTGTGTGTCTGGCCTGCCACTATGGAACCCAGCTTTCATACCTGGGAATCTCACCTGGAATGTGGGTTGGAACATAGGGAATGTGGACCAATTAAGTGAACAAGGGGAATTTGGGGAGCCAGGTCACTGCAGAGGAATGAGGGCTAAGCAGAGATCATCATGCTTGTGTGACTGCTCAGCCTGCAGCACCAAAGGCAGATGAAGCTTGGTGGTCTATGAGCCAGGCTGTGTTTACCTGGGCAGCACTGCAGGCTCTTGCTGCTTACGAGGACATTGCTGCTGGGAAGAGCAGAGCCTGACACAAACTATTTGCACCCCTGTTCAGCCTCCTCCTTCATCCCCCTTGCCGTTATCCCATCTTGGCTCTGTGTGCTGCTCTGCATGAGCAAGGTTTGGATGAGGTTTTGGTTTACATCTGGATTTATGGTTCCCCTGGGCAGCTCCCATGAACTTGCATCGCTGGCTCGCAAACTGCTGTGTGCAGGGAAGGGAGTTGCTGCGAGCTCCCACAGCACAGGATTACCAGGCCTTCTTTGTCTTCCATGGTGTATGATTCTTGGAGTAGATCAGCACCTCCACTAACTGGCAGATCCTTTTCTTCCTCTAGCAAAAAGGATCAAATTTTGCAGTGATTTCAGCAAAGCAAACAAGCCATTGAAAACAAGCAATTTTGCAAAAGTCTCTTATTGTGATGTTGTAATGATGCTTTACCATCTCTCCTGCCCTGGCCACCTCTATGCTTAGTGCAAGGGCTCCAGTCAGCATGAATAAAGAAAGTGAGGCTGACATTGAGGGGTGTTGCTGCTACTGCTGCCCAGTTGATGTCATGCAGCTTAGAGCTGCTTGAAAACTACTTACTTCATTTTCCAGATCTGTTGCAAACTAATCTGGTTCAGCATCTTTAGCTCCTTAAAGCTGGAGTTTCTTTAGCTCCTGAATTTGGAAAACAGATGGATTGAAAATTTCTTTTAGGTTTCCAGTCCTAGATTACTTTCTTATACAATAGCAGTGTAACATGACAGGGCTCTTGCCAAACCTAAGGGATGTTTTTGGCATGGGGCAGACAAACACCGTTGCTCCTGTTGCCAGGGTAGTGGCTGGGAGCACAAGGGTGATACTGAGTCTCTGCTGTCTGCTTGGGATTGTCATCGTGCTGTCCTGCTGCCATCTGTGTCTGGAACAGTGAGCAGTGCTCCTGTCCAGGAAGTGTGTTCACTCTGCATGTTCCAGCAGAGCAGGGCTTCAAGGAATGATGCTGTGAGGACCCGTCTTCCTGCCAGAGCTGGAGGTTCTTGTGGACTGCCTGCAAGTGCCCTGAGACTCTAATGAGGAGGGACAGCAGCCAACCAATCACCTCTCTGAGCACTTGTTATCTGCAGCTCTGAAGTAATCTCCCAAATGATGAAAATATGTTAGCAATTTTAGTCCATATGTGCTTTTCCCCAAAAATGAGGAGAGCCAAATGGCACTGAAATGATGTTTTAATGTACAACACATTTTCATCATTTTTCCCATGTATGCAAAATTCCTCTTCATGGTCATGGCAAAAAACCTTCTTTTTCTTTTTTTTTTTTTTTTTTTTTTAGGGTGGGGGGTATTGCGATTAACTCAGGAAAATGCTGAACCAAAGAGGGTTTGGAATATTTTCCATGGAAGTTGTATCAGACCAATTTCCCTTCTCCCAGGGAAGATGCAGGCACATGAGTGCATGCCAGGATCTCCACAGCTCTGATGCAGGGACATCCAGCACTTGGAAACTTGTTTCACAGGCACCTGAGGGCCGGAGTGACTGCAAACAAATGCTTGAGAAGCCAAATTGACCTTTTAAATGATCCTTTCAAGAGTCTCTCCATGCCTCTAGAGCGGGGAAGTTGCCTAATTTACTCAGTTAACATTTGTGCTTGGCAGCTGAACAAGTCCCCTCTCAAATGGAAAGTGCTGGGTGCTTTGCTGCAGGAAGGGGAACAAAGATGTCAGTGTTTTACCTTGGTGCTCTCCTGGGCATGGGGCAGCTCCACCTCAGGTGCAAGGGTATGAGTGTCATACTGGGCCAAGTCATGGCCAGGGTGATGCCATGGAGCAGGAGGATTCAGGAGCAGATTAGGGAGAAGGGGAATGCAGGAGTGGAGCAGGGCACTGTGTGTCTGCAGTGGGACAAGATATTGCTGCTGTCCCGGGACCACAGCACTGCTGCCTCAGCCTCACTTAGCAGAGGGTTTGTGCCGGTGAAGGCTGCTTAGGAGTTTTGGTTTTCCCCTCTCCCATCTTGTTTTACAGCTCTTAAGATGACCATAAAGGAAGTGAAGAAGGAGAATGGGGACAAGATGATCATTCCACGGAAGAGGAAGGCACTGAAGCTGGGGCCCATCCGGAAGAAGAACCTGAAGAAGCTGGTGCTGTTCCTGAAAAATGGGGCAGACTGTCCCTGCCATCAGCTGGACAACCTCAGCCACTACTTCCTCATCATGGGCCGCCAGGTGAAGACCCAGTACCTGTTGACAGCCATCTACAAGTGGGACAAGAAGAACAAAGAGTTCAAGAAGTTTATGAAGAAGATGAAATCACCCGACTGCCCGACGTTTCCGTCCGTTTTCAAGTGATGTGGTGGGTGGCGGGAGAGCCACTGGGACCCGCGCAGTCGGGCACGGCGGCTTGGTCTCACTGCTCTGCAGCAGGGATGCTGGAGCCCAGCCCTCCTGCTCCTCCATCCTGCTCCTCAGAGCTCCCTCACTGATCTCAGCCCTCCCACATCCTTGGCCTGATCGCCTGGGCACCCGCTGCATGTGCTCCAAGCAGTGCCTGAGGTCACACACAATTTACATCTGCAATTTACATTGTCTAAAGACCTGTTATTGTACAGATAAGTACAACCATTGAAATAGCAGCTGTCAGGTAAAGAGGGCAAGCAGAGGGGTGTGAGTGATGTTAAGAGCTTGCATGCTTGCAGAAAGGATCCTCATGACCACGTCACTCCTGTCTTCAAGGCTGCAGGATTGCCCTGAATTCCTGTATGAACCAGAGCTGGCTGATTAGACAGAGATCCTATCTTCATGATCAAAATTAATAAATGAGTAACGGAGAACCCATTACAACCTCTGATATGAATTCCTAATAGCTAATTGCCCTCATTGTAAAAAATATCCCATTATAGTCTTAACCTGCTTAGTTTAAGCCTTAACCCTGATTCCTTGTGGTGCCTTGTTGGGCTGGAGCCCTCCCTTACCAGCATCTCTTGTGATGTCTCCCTGGGTGCCTGCCTTGGCATCTGCTCTGCCAGCTGATCTCCTTTTGCCCAGTGCTGTGCTGCACCCAGGTAGCCTTTGAGTCTCTGCACTGTGCCCAGTGTCTTGGTGCACTGGCAGGGGCAGAGGGGACTCTGCCTCACCTGTGCCTTTGGCCTTGTGCAAGCCCCTGTCTCAGCAGTGTTCAGCTGAGATCCCCCACCTGGGTGTGGCAGTTTCTGTGCACAGGTGGTGTGCCCAGACCTGTCATTCCATTTTAAGCATGAGCAGAGGTTCAGTTGCTGGCCTGCCTGGGGCTTTGGCTGGGGGGAACTCATAGCCAGCTCCTCCAGCTTGTGTCACTTCCTCACTTTACCAGTGATGTTTTTGTAGTTCCTTTAGGCTGCTGGCAAAGTACCAGAGTGCAGAAGGCCAAGGACTTTTCCCTGAAGAGCACTGCAGGGAGTGTTTCGTCTCTGTCTTCCCCTCTTTGCTGTGGGACCCATCAGTCTGGGGTTTTCTCTCTTTGATCTATGACAACTTGACTCTCTATCATTATGTCTTTTTTGCCCTAATTGAAATGTCATGTTTGTATGATTCCAAATAGTTTATGAAAGACAAAGACTATCTTACCCAAATGACTACATTTATCAACCAAGCTGAAATTCATTACTCTGTTAATTGGACTGGTTCTCTTTTTTACAGACCCATACCACTCTGTATTCATTATCCTTCCTCCTTCCATCACCAATACTCTAAGAGAATGAATATCTGATGTCTGAGAGAATCATGTTTTATCACAGTTAAGTGGAATAACAAATCCTCATTTTTGAGGTTTGAACCAAACCCCCTCAAAACTGGCAAATTAATTATTCCTTAGCTTGGGAGTGGTGCTTATTTCCCACATGTGGACAGAGCCATGGACTTGTTGTAGAAGAATTCTATTAACAAGCCAAGTACTCTGAGGAATGATGTTTCATAGCTAACAGAGAGATGGATTTAGGATGTGAACTTTGTAGAGTCCCCTTAGGTTGTCTTAGACCACCATTTGTAGTAGTGTTGTTTCTTTATTGCAAAATTAATCATTGTAGATAATGTGCTTTATTAGAGAAGTAAAGAAATAAATAAACCATGGGCTTTAACGTCACAGATTGATGAGGTGAAATGATGGAGAGGGCTGGCAAATCCAGCCCTGTGGGGAATGGAGTCAGGACACGGTGAGCTGAAAGTGTGGCTCTCTGTGAGTGCCCACAGTGCCCCTAAAAGCCCCACTGGGACGGGGCAGGACCCTCTGTCCCCGCTGCCTCACCTTCCTGAGTGCAGCACAGCAGAGGGTTGGCTGTAGCAGAGAGAATGCTGCTGCTAAAATTGCCAAATTAATCCATTAAATATGATTCCCCCAACCTCCCCTTTTATAAAGAGATGCTGTTTCCTAACCCTTTTGGGGCTGCAGCAGCATGACTGGCTGTGGGTGTGCTCGGGGAGCCTGGCCTAGAGGTTGTCGATGGTCTCAGGGCATTGCAACAGGCTGTCCAGGGAAGTGGTGGAATCACCATCCCTAGAATGCTTCAAGAAATGATGAGATGTGGCACATTGGTTTAGTTGTCATGGTGGTGTTCAGCCAATGGTTGGACTCAATGATCTTGGAGATCTTTTCCAACCTTATTGATTCCATGATTCTGTGATTGCATGCCCACTGGCATGCAGCAGCTGTAGCAGGTTGCAGGGAGAGCAGGTGCCCTTCCTGGGAAGCTCCTGCTGCTTCAGCCAGCCCTGTCTGCAGCTTGCAGGTGATTTTAATCAAAGTAGTTTTTTACCCACTTGTTGGCTGAGGAGCTGCTGAGAATGTGCTGCAGCCCCAGCTGGGTCTTTAGTGCAGGGGAAGGTTTAAGAGCTCGGGGTAAGCAACAAGTTCTTTCTGCAATGCACTTGACCTGAGACATTGGCTGCAGCAGTTGTCACCACAAGACCAGGTAAGGTCAGTGCTGTGGAGCTGCTGCTTGGGGTCTGCTTTTCCCAGCTCAGAGCTGGTGCCTGGGGCAGTTTGAGAGCTGACTTGGGGCAGTTCAGGGCCTGGGCTGAATCTGGCTCTGCTTTATGTGTCCCTGCATTTCACTGCTGGTTCATCTGTGGTCATTCAACAAAGTGAGAGCATCAGGTCAGTTTGAAGAGGTGCAGGAAGCCAGGCAGTGTGTTTGCTGAAAATTTACAGAATCGATTCCTTTACTGGCTTCTTGTAGCTCCTGAAGTATTTTTTGGTCATGTAAAAAGTAAGACTTGCAGTCAAACTGCTGCATGTGGGTGCCTTTGCTGTCTTTAGATTTCATATACTGCTCTCCAACAAGAAAAAAGTTTACTAAAACCTGAAGTGGGCTAAGTGTAAACTATGGAGAAAGTACCCAGGATCCTGGATTGTGCCTGTGTGGAGTCATGTGGAGCAAACAGATGTTTACTGAAATGAGAAAGCACAACAGTCCCCTTAAATCAGGCACCATGTGTCTGGCGTAGTGTTCCCAGAACAGAGAGATGGGTGTTTGTGCAGTTCACGGATACATTTTACATTTTAGAATGTCAGATGCTGATTGTTATGATGAGTTCTGGTTTAAGTTACAAGCATGTGTATAAGTGCTCAGTCATACTTTGTGCTGGGAGACACCCTTGGTTTTGGCCTGCTGTGGGGTGTCTGTGGGACAGTGATGTGCCACCTTTGGGACACTCGAGCTTGCTACAGCCTGGGCTTGTTTGAAGTATGAACCTTAAATCCTAAAATAAAATATGATCCTTTTGTGACTCACTTTATCCTCCCAATAATGTTTATCTTCTTTGCTCCAGCATTCCTTCTGTTGAGTTCCACCTGTCTGGCCTCCAGTTTGTAGTTACAAACTAAATAACAGTTTTCTTTCATGCTATACAAAAATTCATCTTCCATCCCTCAGCTGATTTTTTTATATTGCTGGCAGTCTGTGTTCTGCTTTGACCACTGCTGGGAAGAGCAGCTGAGCAGCTGAGGGGGATTTCTTCTGGAGAAGAGAGGACACCAGGCTGGTGTGTCTGATGTGGAACTGTCTGAATGCTGTGCAGGATGAGGGGGTGATGCACCGGAGCTGTGCCAGCCTGAAGCTGGCTCATCACTGGCTCACAGCCAGCAGGTCTGGGGTCATCAGCTAAACATCTGCCATCTGGAGCTGGGTCCTGCTTTAATCAGCTGTTGCATAAACAGGCAACCCAGGTGTGCAGTGAGTATAGCGCAAGTAACTGAAAAATAACTGAGTAAGAATGGAAATAACAAGCTCCTCCCTTTGCGGGCAGATGGAGTTGCCTTGACTGCACTCACCGCTCTGCCCGGGGCCAGGGAAAACAGGGGACAGAGCCCTGACTGAGCTCCCTGTGGCTATAGATGGGCCCAGCAGTGAGGGGTTGCTGGGTGAACATGCAAGGTCTCAGCTGAAACGTTCTCTAAAGCCACAGCAATACTCTCCTTTCCCTGCCCCAACACTAGAAACCTTGCAGAGAAAATACTCCACTGTGTTTCAGAGGCTGCTCCTGCTTTCTCACTGCATCATGCAGGATGACCCTTAAAAAGGACACACATACACACGTAATTAAAGCCACCCTCCACCCCAAGGCCAGAGCTATGTTTGGAAACCACTGTTCCCTGGTGCAGAGGCTCTTTTTTCCATCCCAGCCAGGCTCTGCATACCGCAGTGGCACCGCCAGGGAGAAAGAGCTCCCTCAGACCTGGTGAGGGAAAGTGTCTTCCAGTGTCTTTAGTGAGTGCTTTTAAAATCCCCGTTTTCCAAAGGAACAGACATTTTTTTATTACTGTTTCTTCCCCAGTAATCCCATCTGAGCCTCTGAGCGTGCAGCCTGTTAGATAAGCTTCTCCCTTTGGGCAGTCTATAGGTGTCCAAGCCATGCTTGAATGCCTTCCTTGGAAGGGGAGTGGGGCAAGGTGGCAGCTCCTCTGCTCTTGGGAACTCTCACTGCAGACAGACCCAGATGCAGGGTCAGGAGCTCTGCAGCACACAGCTTCCTAGAGCAAAGCCCCTTCCTAGAGAGCCTTGAGGGAGGGAGTGCGGGTCAACCTGTCAGGGTGGCCTCACAGCCTTGAAACAAATGAGGGCTTTGTTTCAAGAACTTCCCATCAGAGGCTGCAATCTCTTCTGGGCAGCAGTCTGCCACCAGGATGTTGCCTGCATGGCGGGAGCAGGGTTTGCTGCACCCCTGCCATTGGCAGAGAGTCTGCCAGTGCCCGCCAGCACCAGGGGAGCCCTGGCTCTGTCTCTTCCCGGCACATCAGAGTGATGAATCTGTCTCCACTTGCCAGTGTGAGGGCACGGGCACGCTGCAGCACAGCAGGCTCCTCTCACAGCCTGCCAAGATCCCAAGAGCCACAAGCAGTCAGCAAACAGTCCTCCTTTTCTGAAGAAATGTGCTAGGATGGGGAATTCACTGCTGTCTGAAACACTTTTCCTTTAGAGACAGCCAGGAGATATTTGCTGGGCCATTCTGTGGGGAGGAGGAGGGAAGCCAGGACATGGCTGGAGGGATCCATACCTGATGCAGTCAGTACAGCATTCTTTGGGATCCAGCTCTCTGCTCTTGTTCTGAGGTGCAAGGACAGCTCCATGGGGCTGCCACCAAAACTGTTCTTTTTCTTTAGCTCAGGCTGGGGTCCATTGTGCTATTGGCAGCCTGTGCTACTGGCACTTCACTGCCTCAAACTTTCTCCAAACTCATGAGTTACTGATGTGGCAGAGGGGCTAATTTATTGGGAGGTGTGGTATTGTATATGAATAAATTATGACCCCAGGAGGATGGTGGAGTGTGAGTATCTCTGCTGTTACTTGGAAAGAAATGAGGAGGTCAGGGCATTTGCCTTGGGCAGGCTGATGAGCATGTGTGCAGCCTCTTCTGTATGATGTACATTAAACCCTGAAAATAACAAACTGCAGCCCCTTGAGACAGATGTGGCATCTTTAGATTGGTCATCCTCAAGTGGGGGTGAGCACACCCAGCCCAGACCGCCTCCCCGGTTACTGTACAGCAAGGGAAAATATGGATTTGGAGAAGATTGAGCTGTTTGTGGAAGCTCTGAGGTAATTTAACATGTGTGAGGCCATGTGTCTGCTTGCAGGGCTTGTGGAACAGTGATGGTGGCATTGGCCTGGCCAAACTGATGGTGCTGGCTGGCATGTTCATATTTGTATGTTAAATGGTCTTTAATAAAATGTTAGTATCAGGCTAAACTTTTATCAAAGTCCGGCTCCTGGATTAACACTTGCCAAGAGTTGAGGCATGGCTATGTGTGACACTACATAAATGATTAAACACTGTCCTGCACAGCTGAATCTCTGCAGCCTCAACTGCCTGCTCCAGAGTGTTTGCAATTTCTTCTCCATTTCATGGTCTTTCATTCGTCCTTAATGTTTATTTAATAATCCTGGAAGACCTTTTAAGCTTCCTGGGTTTAATGTTTGCTAAACAGCCTGTCACTTCCACTTGTATTGATAATTCCAGCCCCTGTGCTCTGTGGGACAGGACAGCTCTGTGCTAACACAGACCTCAAAAGCCAGTGCAGCCCAGGCAGGGTCTGTGGGAGCTGAGGTGGGTGCTTGTCAGCTGGATCATCTCACCCTTGCATTACCTCAGCCCCTGTGCTCTCCATGGGCCCTGGCAGTATTAGTTTCACAAATTCATTTTCCTGCACAAAAGCTTTTGGTTACTCTGGAATTAGGGACTGTTTAGAGTTCATTGTTTTCCCGAGCTGCCTTGTTTTGCTGTAATGCTGAGATGCCTGGGCTACAAGAACCTAATCCCCCTCCTCCTCCAGCAGCCCTGCTCTGTGAAAATCTGTTCTCTGCTTAAGTGCAAATTGTTGATGGGAGATAGCAGTGGGTCTTTCTGCTTCCATTTAATGTGTCAGCAGAGAAAAACATCTGCTTGCAATTATGGGCATGGCCTTGCTGAAGGATTGGTCTGGTAGATTTTATAAGGTAATAGGAAATCTTTATCAATTCATAATTCCCAGTGTCAAAGAAAGGAATATGTTTCATTTAAAATTTTCACCTTTTATTTTACAAAATCATAGGATAAAACATGAGATATATAGCAAGGGAAGAATCCATGTGCTCTCTGCACATGAAGAGTGAGTCCTGGGTTTCCCATGCAAAAGCCTCTGAGCCAGCGAGGGCCAGTCTGAGGGGTGAGTGGCCTCTGCTCCTGGTCCTTGGCTGCCCTCTGCACCATGCCACAGAGGAAAATTATTTTGGAAATTATTTGCTGTTGCTTTGCAGCATGATCTGAAACAGGAAAATTGTCTCCAGTGCAGTGCCCAAAGCATTGGAATCTCTTGGATGGGGCAAGTGGCTGCAGAGGAGCTGCTGTGCACTGGTGCATCCTGAGCTGGTGGGGAGCCCCTGTGGCTGCAGAAGTGTGTCCCATCACCTGCAGCCCTGCTCTGGTGGGCATTCTCCCATCTCAGTCATGCAGTGGGAAAATGTCCCAAGAGCTCTGGACTTCGCATCTCGTTGCGGTTCTGGGAATGCTGCTGGTCACAGAGGCACAGGAGAATCTTCCAGAGCCCCAGGGTGCTCTGGACTCCCTATAGCCTGGGCTGGCAGCCTCCATCTGAGGTCTGCAGGTGCTTCACCCAGGGAAGATGCGGGCTGGTGGGCTTGCTAGTCATCTCCTGCTGATTTGGAGCATTAGACTATGCAGGATTGAGTTTGATTTCTTCCCCTCTCCCCAGTTTTTTAGTAGCTGACAGTTGTTACCAGCGTGAGGTACTAACTTTTTATTTTGAACGCATGAGTTCAGGCTTGTTAATCACTTCCAAATGTCCCCGTCTAAGGGCAATATTGTTTCAGCTTTCAGCCACTAATTTTTTGAAATCTCTGAAATAAGACTCTGCTCTTGAACATGTGCTGGAGAGTTGTTCCTTTCCGCTGTATTTTTAAAATATACATGTGGTTTAATTCAACAAGAGGGCTAGAGGGGACATTTTTCCTCCAGTTTTATTCCCCCTCTTTTTCTTTAGAGCTATGTCTGCCAAACCACCCCGCTCTGTGCCAGCAGCAGCCCCTGGATGATCCCAAATGCATTTGGGGACTAAGAAGAGTGTGTTTCTAGGCAAGCTTAGCTCTGCTGCCCTGCAGTACAGACTGAGATGTACCCGGCGTCAAGGACAGCTGGGCTGTGTGTACCAGACAAAAAGAGAAGGGTTGGGCTTCCAGCAGCTCCAGAGCACAGGCAACCCTGGAGTCATGCTCCCTCACTCCTCAGCCAGGAGGGCTGTGCTTGCTTTGTCATCTGCTGGCCAAGACAAAGCCCAGCTGTGATGGGGATTCAGGCTGCTGGGCTTGGAAGGTCAGTGAGTGCTTCAAAGCTGTAGGAGAAATGGCAGTGAACACTCATGGCTCCAGCAGACTCAAAAAATCTGTGGATATATCAAAACAATGGGATATGATTATTCAAAAATGTGAACTGCAGGAAGGAGTCCTGCCAGGCCTAAAGCCCTCAAGGAACTTGGTTGTGTCTGGGCTCAGGGATCTCAAGGAAACATTCATTTCTGTGACTAAACTGGCTTTTATGTGTCCTGGTTTTGGTAGGACTCTTGAAGAGATTTGGGTGCCCCACGGGGTCTGGCAGTTACAGGAGCTGCTTCTAACCCAGGCATCAGTCAGGGAACTCTGGCTTCAGGGAGAATGAGATACTTTAAAATTATTTCCACTTGATTTGTAAAGAAGAAAAGTGGTGGGGGAGGGGAAAAGCTGTTGGTGCAGTATCCAGTAGAAACAGACCAAGGAGGCCCTGGTGAGGACAGAATTGGGCTGTGTTTCGCCTGTGCAGTACCCTGGCTCCCTCCTGGCCAGCATGGCCACTGATTGCAGACACCAGAGCCACGTCCCTGTGCCAGGGCCATACCCTGTGTCAGGGCCATACCCTGTGCAGTCCTCACGGTGCAGCGCAGCTGGGGCCACCATGGTGGTGGGGCTGAGCCAGGTCTCCTTTGCCTCCACCTGCAGTCTCAGCCACAAAGCTCTCTTGCCTTTGCTGGGGAATTGCTGCTGATGGAAACCCTCTTCTGTCTCCAGCTCTTGGAAGCTTTTGAGCTTGCTGAGGCTGTTATGTCCTGTGGTTTTGTTGGTATTATAAATAGATGTTGTAACTGAACATGAAAGAATTTGTGCTGACCAAGGCTTGTTCTTATTAGATGCAATGAATGAGGAGGGGATAGCTCCTGTCAGGCCCAGTCTCATGTCATGGTGTCCTCTGATGGCTCTTCCACCCACAGTGTCCCTGCAGATGCTGGGATGCTCCCTGCACAATCAGCCAGGTGGCAGGTCCTCCTTTCAGGAGGATGGGATCCTGGGCTGTGCGTGCATGGAATTTCTGTGTTAAGACAAAGATGTAGAGAGAGATTCAGTTTAAGGGCTGGGGTGCCAATGGAGACTCCAGCAGAGCAGAGCTTTATGCGGTTCCTCTCCTGAAGAGCACATCCAGGAGCCAGAACACGCAGCTCCCCGCTGGCTGTAACCAGAGGAACAATGAACAAAGGCACTGGGGGGGCTCCGCGTGGGACAGCGCGTCAGGCTCGGAGCTCCTGGGGACTGTCGGGGCGGCAGCGAAGGTTCGGCTCCGACAGCACCGGCGAACTGTGGAGCAGCAGTTTGGCCTTTGGGGGTAGCGGGGGGCGATGTCCGGGCGGCGGGTGCCACCTCACGGTGGCGGAGGGGAGCGGGGCGGGGACGGAGCCTGGGCGCAGCGAGGGCTCCCGCGGAGCCCCGCGCTGCCCCTCGCCCCCAGGGGCTGTCTTGCTCCCGTTCTGCAGCCGCCTCCGGCTCTCTCCCCCGATCCGAACTCTCCGCGGCTTCCCAAGAGAAGCAGAATCCCAGAGCAGTTTGGGTTGAAAGGGGCCCTAAAGACCATCCAGTTCCAGCTACCTGTGTGGCCAGGGACACCTGCCGCTAGATCAGGTTGCTCATAATCCCGTGTGGCCTTACCTGGAACGCTTCCAATGATGAGGCATCCACAATTGTCCCTCGAGGGTGGAGATGAGCCCTACAGCATATGGAGGGATGTCTGTGGATGTAATCCCCGGGAATCTTTGAGTGAGGGGAGAACTTGGCTCACAGCATTGTTTAGCAGCTGATCTCCTAAATGGTGCAGCAACAGCGACTGTTAGGATTTTAACTGCAATGTCAAGACAAGGAAAGAGTTAATACAAGAATCTCCTCCATATCCATTCCTTGGAAATGACCTCTGCAGGGCCCTCCCGGAGATACAGCTATCTCGTGTGCATGCTGCAGGAGACAGTACTTATCCTGAGCCTGACAGTTTGCTGCTGTCTCCAGACGTTTCCTTGGCAGTTGGTTTTAATTACCCTCACTATGTGGTACCTCACCTGCTCCTGCAGACTTGGCACCACGAGCTACTGAGAGACTGACAGAGTGCCCCATGGTATCCCCAATGGGTTGGACAGGAGGTACTGCCCAGGGTGTCAGCATGGCAGGCTCGCTCTCATGAGCTCCTCTGGGCATTGCTTTGACTTGTGCCAGGTTTAGGTTTGGCCCAGGGGAACGAGAAACACTTGCAGAAAATGCTTTTTTTCCCCTTCTGCAGCACTAGAAGCGCACAGGGTTCTGCAGACCACTGCTGTGGATTTTGGAGCTGTTTTTGCTGGTCAGCTGGGCAGGAAGCGGGGAGGAGGCCTGAAGGGCACACACAGCTCCGCCCCTCTGTCCCAGCTCGGCTACTGCAGGGCAGCGGGCAGGAGGCAGAAGTCGCTGGGCACCATTTGCAGGCCCAGGGGCCACTTGTTTCCCAGGTGAGCCCACAGGAGAGGTGCAGCCTGGAGCTCTGCTTTTCCCTCCAGACAGATGCGGGAGCTGCTGTGGGGATGCGAGAGGAATCACGGCTGTGATCGCTGTGGAGGCGCTGCGTGTGCAGGACACAGGCACTGCTGTCTGTTTGCACTTTTCAAAATGTATGTTTACACCAACCTGACAGTTAATAACAGCCTTTTGAGATAAAGCAAAAGCATCCTGAAGAGAGAAGGGAAGAACCCATTCAGTGAACAGGTATGTTCTGCTCCCTGGAAAAGAAACAAAGCCCCAAGCCACAACCAGTGCACTCAGAGGCTCTTGGTGACAGACTCCAGATCGCATTTCTTTTGGAGGTTAAAAAAGTATTGCCAGAATGAAACTACTCATCACAGACTCTCAGACTGCTGAGGGTTTCTTAACACTGCTGAGAGCACTTTTCTGTCTTGGAGTCCTACACTGGAAAAATGACTTTTTCAGTGTGCTGCAGGGTCTGATCACTTGAGTATTTTCAAACTGCATGGGGCTCTACCCCACTGCACAGATCTTGCACGAGCAGCCCCAATGGCAGCGCCTGAGCTCTGTCCCAGGGCTACTGCTCTGGCTGTTCTCACTAGCAAGTTCTGCCAGTCTTACCTCTACCTGCAAGAAAAGGGTCACTGGTGTGTGTCTCCAACCAAATTCCTTTTTTCTGGCCACAGAGAGCATCCTTCCCACCCCCATGCCCCAGGGCTGTAGTTGAAAAGGGCCCTGCTGTCCAAGTGAAAGCTGGATGCAAGCTGAGGGAAAACAGATGGTTTCAAGATCAAGCCCATCATATGAATGAGAAGCCAAGCTGCTGATAGATGGGGCCGTGCTTAGCTCAGGCTGGAGTCAAATGCACTGCTGTCCTTCCCAAACTGTAGGTCTGCTGATGACCAAGAACACAGACCCTTGCAAGGGTCCAGAAGAGCCTGGCTCTGAACAGAGTTGACCTAGCTGGAGCTCGTGCTGCATCCCAGCATTTGAGCTCTGCTGCAGTGTCGTTACACAGCACAGATTTGGGATGTGCATTTACAGTGCAGTCCTGCACGTTACCTGCCCTTCAGAGGCAGGCTGTAGCTGCCCAGCTACGGCACCGTGGCTTTCTGTAGGCTGCTACCCTCAGTGGGCCCCCTTCCCCAAAAAGGCTGCGTTATTGATGGTGAGCTCTTGGTAGCAGCCTGATGTCACAAAGTGCCCTGTGTACACTAAGAAAACATGACCTTTGCTAGATCCTGGGCTGATGGTGGGGCTGGAATTTGGAATGGCAGCAGACGTGCCACTCATGCTTGTACGTGGCCATCTGATGCAGTGACAGACACTTGGAATAACGTGACAAGGCTGCAGTAGGGAGCTAGGACTTGTGCTGTCTCAACAGAATGCTTTACTCCCAGCCTCAGAAAATCCCTAGGATGAAATTTGATTTAAAATGGTCCTTCCTGACTCCCAGAAGGCCCAGGAGTGACAGAAGGGCTGGGCAAGGGTCACTCATCACCAGCTCATTAAAGGCAGAAACCCAAAACCCCAGGGAATGAGGCGCTCTGAGGCAGCCCCTGACACGGGTCATTGGCATGGGTTGCTCCACGCTGTGATTTGGCAGTTGGGAATGCACAGGGTTCTGTGCCCCGAAGCCATGTCCACATGGGGATGGTTTTGTTATTTTTAGCATTACGTACAAAGTGGTCCCTGTTTTCATGCCACAGGACCAAATCCAAGGTGGCGTTTACTCTTGGAGATGTAGATGTTTTGTTTCTATGAGATCTTTGGGTAGAGTGGTGTTGTATTTTCATTTGCATTTCTCATATATAACTTGATATAGAGTTTTGTGCTTGAGAGTGTGCATGGCCTGGGGGAGGAACATCCCTCACCACTGTTCCTGTGGCCTCAATGGGATCACAGCGGGACCGAGAGCTCAGTGAACAACTGGGAAGGCAGGGGGAGACTGAGGGGTGGCTGATGCAATGGCACCTGTCCTGCTGCCCTCTCAGGGCAGGAGGGACACTCCAGGGAAGAACAGAGCATACACTGGCAGTTTTCCATGAGCGTTCTCTCCTAAGTGTGTCAGCATCCTGCACCTGTGGGCTGCCTGAGAAGCTGCCTCTGAAGAGGGATTTCCCCTTTTCATCAGGAGCATGATCCCTTTGCACTGCCACAAGGTGCATCTGCAGTTTTTGAGAAGGAAGAGGGAAGGAGCCACCAGCATCCCTTCTCCCCCATCACCATTTGCACATCAATGTGCTCTCCCTTATGGGGTGAATTCAGAAAAAAATACATTTGCACTTGAATACCCAGCTAACATCTGGTCCAGCAGTTGATGTCTCAATCCATCTCCAAGGCTCACTGCTACAAGCACTTAACTTTACCCTTGCCTACATGTGCCTGTTCTCTGTGCTATACAGAAAGTCAAAAATTGCATAGGGTGGAATGTGTTGGAATTGGCACTTTGGAAAATGCATGCTCTGCTGGAATGTGCTAACATCCAGCTCACACAGAAGGGCAATTAACTCTATTTATGTTCATGAGCCTGAATCTAAAACTGGCTTCAGAAAGCAGCTCTCTCACATTAAAGAGCTTTATAATCATTATGCTAAAGTATTTCTTTTGAAAACATTTCCCGTTTCTTAAACAGTTAGGATATTTATAAAATATGGCATCAATTACTACATATTTCTTTATTCTCACTGATTAAACAACCTATAATTATATTTAAGCCTCTTATTTGTGTATCATGTCAGCATTAAGAAAAGCTCTGTGATTTGTCTGCATGTTTTTTTTTTTTTTTCCAAATAGCAGAGGGCTGTGCTCTCTCCTCCTTTGTAGCATTACTGTGGTGGAGTTGCCCAAACAGCAGCAGCCAGGTGCCTGCTGCCCCAGCCAGCTCTTGGCAAACAGGCAGGCTAAGGCTGACAATGTGTTGTGACAGGTAACATTTGGCTCTGTGTTTCTTGGACTCCGAGTGCAGTGTTTACAACAGCTTCTCGCAGTCATTTACTCACAGAAAAACATTTTCCTGGATCCCTTTTGCTTGCTGTGAAACAGTCAGTGCTGGAATAACCAAATGCTCTCTAGCAGTGCGTTGTTCACAAAGGCAGCATGGGCTTAGCCCTGCTGGAGACGCGGTGAGGGGACACCTTGAGGGGACACAGTGAGGGGAAACGGTGCGGAACACCATGAGGGGACGCCGTGCAGGGGCCCTGTACACTCCCCAGGGCTGCACTTGGCTGGCACCAGTGCAAGGGGTGTGGGGAGCAGCTGGGACACGGCTGGCAGAAGGGCCTGGCTGATGCAGAACTGCTGCTGATTTCTTTGAATTTCCCTGTTAGAAGTGTCTGAAGGCAAAGCTCCTGCTGGAAGAAGGGGCCCTGACCGTGCCCTTCGGAGAGCCGTGTTGGCTGGGTTTGCAGCAGCTTGGTTCTTGTTGTGGGTCTTGGCAACTTCTGCTGGGGTTTCACTCAATGATGGTGTCTCATTGCTTGAAAACTGCTTAGTATGAGACACATCCCATTGGCTCTTCCTGAGCTGGAGCAGTGACTCCAGGACTTCGGACTGGCACTGCAGTGAACACAGTGGTTCCGTCCCAGATTTGAGGGAACTACGGGAGCAAGTTGGTGTAGATGCACTGTGCAGTCATGTTGCTGTGGTTTAGGTACTGCTGTGGCATGTGAGCACATTAATGCCTTTTAAGGGATTTTACCTTTAAGTAAGGACTGTGGAAAGAACAAAGAGATGTCTACTTGCCCTACCTGAGTCCCAGCTCTTCCTATGCATGTGTATGGCACTGTGGGGGTTAGGAGCAGAGCCCTGACATTTCAGTGCAAGAGAGACACTTGCATGGATGAGGTGAGTACACAGCTTTCCTTGTTATGCCTGACAGATGTGCAACAACAGACAATGAGTCAAAGTGTGAAGCCAGAGAAGAGCTCAGGAAAAAGCTGCTGAGAATTACTAGCATAGCTCGGAGAGTAAAGCCCTCTTATAACACAGCATTGTTCTCCTGCATATAAATCTCAACTGAAATATGAACACCAGGCTTCCAGGGACTTGACAAAGCTGAAATGTGCATCACCAGTAACCAAACCCAACGTGTCCTGCACGGCATCCTATTTATCATCTTTAGGCTGAGGCATGAAATCCCCACCCTGCAAGGCCTGGATGACAGACTGACTTTCAGCCGGTGGCAAACTCAGGTCAGGCAGCAGGAAGGACTGGTGGAGGAGGGAGTGTGCTTTTCTGGACAGGAGTAATGGCTGGGACTTATGCCTGCAGCCTTCCTGCAGTTCACCAGGCCCTGACAGGCACATCCCACACAACAGCAGGGCAGAGATGCTGTGAGTTAAGTTGGTTAAGTTCACCAGATACAGAGATTTTTGGGACAGGTCTGCCCTGTGTCTGGGAGCACAGCACAGCATCTCTTCTAAATCTTCAGTGGTGGCTCTGCTCTGTATCTCTGACACAAGCAGGAGCTGTGCCAGCTCTATTTTTGCTGAGTGTTTCCTTCCCATCCAGCATAGAGCCAGCACCTAATCCAGTGTGGTTTGTCCAGACAACATGCACGTCTCAGGGTATTTCTGTGCTCAGCCAGGACTTTGAAACCACCTGTGCTTGGATGGGGTGTCTGCCGAGGTAAGGCTGGCAGAGATCAGTCCACCACATCCTATCCCAATGCAAAACACTCCCTCCTTGCTTTAGCTAAGGAATTCCCAGTTTGTCCTGGGGCAGTTGCAGGAGCACATGCCTGGAGACGACCAAATAACGACCCAGATGGGCCCAGAGGCAGAGCTCCTTGGCCCCCGCAGCCAGGAGCTGTGCTGGGGCTCCTTCTCCTGCATGGGCTGTGTGCTCCCAGCGGATCAGCCTGGCTCCGTGCTCGGCAGTTGGCAGCACAGGGAATGGCAGTCTGGAATTCCCAGATGGCAGTCTGGAATTTGTGCTGTGCTGGCAAGGCACAAGCCATTGTTTCTCTCTTTGCATTGTGGCTGAGAGAGTCCCAGCACGGTGGGGCCGGGGACTCTCTTGCTCTGTTTATGGCTCTGACATTTTGCATTGTTTCTGCTGACCTTTGTGTCCCAAACACTTCCCCTTTCTTGTGAAACTAGGGCTTTCTGCCTTAGAAAAGCTTCGATATGGAGAAATCTGTACAGTGGGAGAATGTTGCTCTGATTTCAGGAGAACTGAAACAGAGTTTCATTTTTCCACCCTGTTTTTCTTCAGCGGCCCTTCTGTTCACTTCGATGGAAGTGATACAGTTATCTACCAGGAGCAAACAGTTTGGTCCAACTGAGAACTTGAGTCACTTCCAAAATCCCTATACAATATTTCACAAGCCACATCTGATCCTTGAAGCTCCTTGTTTTCTGTGATTACACCTTTTCTGTTGTCTTTAGTCATCCTGTCTTCCCTGGGGCTCCTTCTAAGTGCCCTTGTACTGGTCACTTGGCTCCTGCTGCATCTGCGCGGTACAGGTTGATACTTCTGGGAAGGAGAAGGGCATCCTCAGCTTATCCAGCTGGGCACACATACTTTTCCCCAACCAGGTCCTTCTCCTTGAAGCAGGATACCTTAGCTCCAGCTGGGAACATTGAGCTCCTGCTCTTTGATAAGCATCTCTTAATACCCGAACTGTTTCCTCAGAGTAAAAAGGATTCAATGGCAAGATACTTGTATCACTTTTGTGTGAATATCAGATTACAGCATAGAAACCAGATTGTCTGCAATTAGATCACTGAATTAATAGGAAGACAGACATAATCCTGTACAATATGAAAGAGATTCATTGTTTGCCTGCAGATATTGAAATGTCTTCGGTTCACTCTCAGAAAAGCACTGTTGTGTTTTCCAGAGTGGCACAGAATTTGATCTGCTCTTTCTTTCAGCTTTGGGATGGGGTCCAAAGTTAATTCCCTGCAGATCACGTTACTTTATGAATAAGAGGAGCTCCTCCTGCAGTACCTGTGCTGGGAAAAACCAGCTGTGAATGCTGCTGGAGCTGCACGCTGGGAACAGGAGCAATCCCGGGGTGGAGAGATCCCTCTCCCAGCCTGGTGGAGGGCTGGCTGGCCATGAGTAGATGCTGGGCTGCGGGTGAGCTTCCAGAGGAAGGGGCAGCATGCAGCTGGTACTGCCCCAAGGTAGACTGCCCCAAGCCTGCTGGTTTACACTTGACCCTCCAAAATATACATTTCCCTGCTTAAGGCATGTAGAGGAGGAGGAATTGTCTAACAGCAGGGAAGTGTATGAGCTGTCAGATGTGGTTTGCCTGTGATTACACCTCAGCTTTTGAATTGGATCCCTTTAGGGCTGGGACATTGCTGCTCAACAGCCTGCCCAGCATCCCGGCTCTCAAATCCCTGGGAGCTTTGTGGAGATGGATCACAGAGCCTGAAACTTGGTGTGTCATTTGTTGTGCCTATGGACAGGGTTCAGTGGTGAGCTCAGCAGTGCTGGGGTAACGCTTGGACTTGCTGGTCGTAATGGTCTTTTCCAGCCCAAGTGATTCTGTGATGCTGTTTCTGTGATTCCATGTCTTGCAAGATCGTGGGGCGGGCCGTTCCGGGCAGTCATGAAGCCGCAGCACTGCTGCCAGAGGCTTTTTATGTTCCCGAAGCTGCTTCTGGGGGGAGGGTGGGGTGAGCGAAGCCTCCCCGTTCCCGCCTCCGGAGGCGGCGGCTCCGAGGAGGAGCGGGATTCTCCCGGTTGCCACCTTCCTTGGGTTGTGGTGCCTCCTGCTGCCGGGCTGCGGGCCGCTCCGCTGCGGGCGGCCCGGGCCGGGGTCTCTGTCCCCCGCAGCGCCGCTGGATCCCGGGGTTTGTCCCCAAAGCCGCGCGGTGGCGCGTTTGTCCCGGGAACGGCGGCGCGGGGCCGGGTGCGGGGCTGCCTCCCCCCCGGCTCACCTCAGCTCCCTGTCCTTGTCAAACTTTATTGGTTTGTTATTTATTATGCACTCAGATATTATCTGCATACATACACAATATCTGTATAATATATTTCATTATTTTAAATTGCCACTCTGGAATGAATCTTGGCAAGATCCATTTGGCCTAAATGCTGTATTTTTTAAAGAATAAGCCTAAAGAGCAGCAGCAGCGGTTCGCGTCTTCTCTGCCCAGGTAATACAAATCGTGCCAGTGAGAAAGCACTGCTGAATTTTGCACCTGTACTGGTTTCTGGGATTGAGCACAGCTCTCAGAGTTCCCAGTCTGGCCTAATGAGGTCGGTGCCTCTCTGTGGCATAACTAATCTGGACATAGGAGCTGCTACTTTATTCCTTTCACTAGTTGCTTGTGGCTGGTAAAGCATTTCATGCTTTAAAAAAGTGAAAGTCAATCCCCAGAAAATTCAGGAAATGATAACAGTCTCTGTGCTAGATAGAGTGGAGATGAGAAGACTTTTGATTTGTAATTTGTGGTCTAACTAATTAAGAAAGAACAAAACATAATGACAGCTTTCATGATTTTATTTAACAGAAAGTCCAAGCTGGTTAATTTTTGCTGCATGGATTTAAATGCAGATTGTGGGGTGCCTGAGACCTCCCCAGCCTCACTAGGGAGAGGGTGAGTAGCTCCCCTAAAAGCTATAATTAGAAAGGCAGTGATTTCCCCATGAGTTTTTATTTTTGAAGTGTTTTAAATGGCCTGGTCTCATCCACAGAGTTCCCTCCCTCTCTCCTTCTCTGCCTTCTTCCCTCCCAAGTTCCTCTAATGTGGGTCATGCCTCCATATTTGCAGGTGGCACAGTACAGAATCTGCATTTTTCTTTTTCAAAGTTAAAGTGTCTTTGAAATATGGTTTTGCATCTAATGCAGAATGTAATAAAAAGACTTTAAAGAGCTGCTGACGCCTCATGGAAAAGTGAAAAACATTCTGTTGAGAAACAATCCTGCTAGGCTGTCTTATCTGCTGTTCCCTTTGCTCATTTTTGATAGCAAGGGGCACTATAAATATATGTAACTATACATAAAAATGAGAAACCTTGGCAACCAAAGAGAAGGTTGGCTGTTTTCTCATGTTCCTTCACTGTGGGCAGGTGGGTGAGGGTAGGTAGAGTTCATCAGTCTCGTTTCATCTTTACAGCTACTGTACTGATGCTGTGGCCGTTTGCTGAATGTTGGACTGAAAGGGAGTCACCAGTGGATTATTTTTTCCTAGAGGTATTTGTTAACCCTCTAAAAATAGCAGCAGTGGTTTCTGGAGCACTCTGACAAGGCTGGAACAGAAAGGAAGCGACGCTCTGGAGCCAGAGGACAGGAGCTGCCATATGGCGATGGGGGCCAGGGCTGTGCTTCCCAGGGAGAGGGGCAGGGATGGCTCCCTGCACCTGCTTGGATCCAGAACAGAACAGGGCCAGTGTCCCACTGTCCCGGTGTCACCCTGGGCTGCTGGGTCACCCTGAGGGTGCTGGGGGCAATCCCTGCAGGAGCTGGGCACAGGCACCCCAAGGACTGCTTCCTGTGACCATGGCAGAGACCCATGACAGTTCCTTTCAGCTGCTCTGCAGAACGCAGGTATTGCCTTGTGGAACTAATAGAATTGTTTTTGTCATGGATGGGACCCCACACGGGCAGATGTCTGCTGCAAGGAGCGACTTTGATTGTTTCCAAATGACTGGGCAAAAGAACCTGCTTGATCCTCCCCTCCTGACGGCTCTTGCAAAGAACATCTCAGTCAGAAGCCCAGTAGAGTCTGCTGAGAGGGACTTAGCCTCTGTACTGGAGTGGATGGAAAATCCAGATCTTGGAGCCTGGGCAACAGAGAGGAGCTGCCTCATTGCCGGGGTCCTGCAGATGGAACCCACGGTGCTGCATTGCTGAGCTAAGTGCTTGCTCCTTGGCTGTTAAGTTTTCCAGTAATTTTCCCAGGCAAACGATGCACCTGCCATAGCCTCAGGAGAAAATGTTTATTGCCATATCCATCCACTGTTCAGAAAAAGAAATTATTTTGGCACTGAAATACTGTACTCTCCTCCAAAACTGCACCTTGTTCATGCTGTCGTAAATGGTAAAACTGAAACCAGAGAAGGTGCGCTGAAACCTAGTTAGGCGATGCAAGAGGTGCTTTCCTGTCATTAGCATTTTCTGAAGTAAGAGCCCTTCTACAGAAATTCTTGAGTGCATTATTAGCAAGTCGTATGGAAAAGAGCTGTTTGGACAAAGGACAGCTGGTTTCCAGCTTGGGTCTGCGGGACTGCCACAAGTGGCTGAATGATGTGTGACAGAGTGATGGTGCAGGCATCCTGGCAGGGCAGGCTATGTGAAAAATGCCCCTTTTCAGTAGGACAAAGCAATCAATTGCCTGGTAAATAAGGCAATCCAATTTAAAATCAAGGGTCAGTCGGGAAGCCAATATGAGGCAGGTCAGTACACTTCAGAGTGGTGCTCTGAGAGGCTACAAATCACAGGTAATGTTTACATGGAAATTGCAGCTCTGTGAGATGCCACCCAAGGCTGATGTGATTCCTTTTAGGAACTTGGAGCGCTTATGGTTTCCAGACATCTCTTATTTAATATTGAGAAAGACCCCTTTTTTTGTTTGTTTGTGGGTGGTGTTTTTTTTTTTTTTTTCCTGCACTTGTGACTTGATATTCTCTGAAATTATGAGGTGACCTATGGGTATGTTCTGCAAAGACCAATCCAGCCGTGCTGGGTGAGTGGGCTCAGACATCTCCACAGTATCATTCCCCTGTCACCAACTAATGGTGGTATAATTAGAAAAGTCATTAATCCTTGCTCAGCAGTGCTCAACTATTTATAGCAAGGTAGAAAGCCCTGCACATGAGGCTAGGGTGGGTATGGAAATTGCTTTTGATGCCCTGTGTGTTGTGGAGCCCAAAGGAAGAGGGTAGTGTTTTTTTTCCAGGAGGGAACTTCCCTTTCTGACCCTATGGAGACAGTGCAAACTATCTAGTCTACCTGAGATGTCACCCTCTGGGCTAGCTATGGGGAATCCCTTTTGACATCCCCTGCAGGCTGTCACCATCGCAGGCTTGGGGGTCCTGGGGGGAGCCCTGTCCTCCCAGCTGGTCTGCATCTCCCAGTGCTGTCCTGGCGGACACCGGGCTGATTGCCCGACGGCAATTTCCTGTGCTGGCAGCGCTGCAGCAGCAGAGGGCAGGTAGAGCAAACTGGGAGCGCACCTTCACGTCTGCACTGCTGCTCAGGGCTGGCAGATTGCACTTGCATCCCACCTCCCGCTCCTCGCTCCTGGACTCAGCCATCAGGGAGGTTTTGAGATGCTTTGGCTGGTAAGAGCCCCTTTACTCAACTCTCTTCCCACCTGGGGACTCCAGCAGCAGCTGTACCTGTTCATTTGGTGTGATGCTGCTCTCTGCCTGCAGACCGATGCTGGCAGCATGGGCAGAGGTTTGGTCCCCGGGTCTCTGAGCAGGAGGAAGAACTGGGGCATGGGCAATGCTCAGTGCGTCACAGCCGAGGGAAGCTGCTCTTTACAGGCTTCCAGGACGCAGCTCAGCTTGGGCTAAAGTCCATGTTTTTCCTGTACAGGAGTCAATATTTCCGCTTGAGGAGTTCAGCCATCTCCCCGTGCCTGGGCTTCACCTTGGTGCCCACCTTGGTGAGCGTTGGGAGGATCTCGGAACTTTCTGAAGCGGCCAAAGAGGCTGTGGTGGAGAACTGCTGGATGCTGGACAGCGCGCAAGGAGCCTGCGGAGCTGGTGCAGGGGCAACCCCTGTCTGGAAGTGGAGCGCTGCAGGCAGCTGCGGGAGTGGGTGCTGCTGAGGTGCTGGGGGAGCTGTGGAGCTGTGCTGGGGTCAGCTGGGGTCACTGTTCAGAGAAACGCTCCCGTTTTCAAGTTAAACACTTCACTGGGTTCTGCCTAGTGAGGCACAAATAGCCTGTCTGTGTGCTGGCAGTCAGGCAGCAGCATAACCACAAGGGAAATATGTTTCTGTCTGGGCTCGCTGCATCTTCCAGGCTTTGCTGGAACGATTTCTCGAAGAAAGCATAAAATTATTTTAGCCTCTGAGATTAGTGGACCAAGCCTTGCTCTCCTCGGGAACGAGACTGAAATCCCTCTGAGAGAGGCCTGGTGGGCAGCTGCTCCCCTCGGTGGGACACGGGGAGGGGGGAGAGGACCTGTTGGAAACGTGGCACCCGCTGTTTTGGCATTGTGGGGAGTCCCAGCGCTGACTTTGGCTGTCAGAAGGAGCACTCAGGCTCTGTGGTGTGCCTGTGGCATGCCTGGATCATAAAAGGTGACCTCGGAAATTGCATTTCCAAACATCTTCCCCTCTCTGGGAATGATGGCATTGTTCCCAGTGTTTCAGGCTGGGACTGCCTGGGGCTCTTTGTTCAAACTCCCTGGGTGCTGCAATTCTAGCACAGAGCTAAGGATGCTTTGCCAGAGCCTGGGATCCTGGGAGGTGGCCGCGGATCAGCCTTTTGTTATCCCGAGGATTAAAAACTGCAGCTGGGGATGAGCTGAAGAAATCAAAGTAACTTATCTAGAGACATCCCACGGGCATATAGCAATGTGATGGAACCAGGGTCAAGCCACTCCTTCAGGTTGTTTCAAGCAGCAGGAGCCACAAACCTCGGTGAAGAGGCACAGGTTTCCAACATGCTCAGAAAACTTTGTTTTGCAAAGAACCTGCTGCTGCCTGCTCTGATTTCACCGCTGAATGTCAGGAAAGGAGAAGTGCACAGTGCATCGTGCCGCAGGAGAGGATCTGCAAGGTGGCTGTACAAAGGCACGGGGACTGCCCAGGCCGAGTAAGGACTGCTGACAGCAGTGCTCTGGGCTCGAGGGTGGTGAGCTCCTCGCTGTATCACACCTGGGCAGCCTCACATGTGCTCACAGCCGTGGGCTTTGGAAACTCTGATGTGAAGTTTTCTCAAACCTCTATCTCCTTCTTCCGGATAAACCCAGGAGATGCTGTGCCCAGCGCCAGTGCTGCTTTGTGCTCTGCATCCATCTGCCACCTCTGCTCTTAATGGAAACAGGAACTGGATTTGGGAAAGGAGTGGCACAGAACTGGAGGTAGCTTTTATCTGCCTACAGCCACTTGCACCAGTGGCTGCTCTGTTTGTAAATAAGGTGCCAGTTAAGGCAGGGTTTGCTGCAAGGGTGTCTCTCTGATAAACAGTGGGCAAGTAACTGTGCCCTTGCCTATGGTTTCCTCTCCTCTTATTTTCCTATGCCTGAGAGTGCAGGAAATGGAACCTGGAGAGCACCGTACAGGCCAAGGGAGGAAGGGAAATAGAAAATGCTGTCAGGAACACCAGATGTTGCTGCATCGCTCAGTGTAGCATCATTTCTCGTCTCCTCAGAATTCACTCTGAATCCACAAGCTGACATTGGATTGTTCCAGGGGAAGGCCTGGAACGATGTCTCCTGGAGTATGTGGCACACCACATGTCAGTTGTTTTACTGGAATGAGGTAGAAAGTAGATTTTTTAAGTGCAAGATGCAGCTCCTTGCAGCAGTCCCCCTCTGTCAAACAAGGTGACCAGCTCCCTGTCCTAGTGCTGATGTGCTTGGGCAGGTTTTGCAGTGTCCTTTGGTGGGCTCTGATGTGCAGGCACTGAGCTGTGAATGTACACAGGAGCTGGGCACACAGCAGGTCCAGAGCCTTTCCAGGAAGGAATCAGCTCCGGTTTGTGATCTGCTTTGTTCCATGTCTGTGGTAACCTCTCCTTCTTTGAAGAATAAGATTTTAAAGAGCTTATGAAAATGATCAAACCCTTCAGCTTCACTACTGTGATTAATCAATCACAGCTGCTGCTTTACAGCTCCTTGTTTTGATGTGTTTTGCGTTGTTCCAAAGTTAGCTCAGCTCAGGGCCAGGAAATATATTCCTGAGCCCTGCAGGGCTCTGGGAAGGAGCAAAAGCTGAGTTTTCAACATTATTTCCAACATTTCTTGTGCCTATGCTGCCATTTATTGCTAGTGAGCATGGGATGCTCCTGGGAATTACACAATCCCCAAAAAGATGTGAAGAAAGGATTTAACAACCAGCTCTTCCCTGAATAGTAGCTGCATCATTGCAAATATTGTCTGATCTGCCCTTTTTAGCACTGAAGTATCTTGAGACTCCAGGTGGCATCTCTAAAGAGTTTGTGTCAATTTTGGAGGCTTAGTTGCATGGCTTAAATGCTCCTTAACACTTATTTTTTTTACAGCTAAAGAGCCAAGCAGGATCATGAAGTTCAGATAGTTTGTAAAACTGCTGTCAAGCAGATTAAGCTGGAAATGGAAAGTCTGCCGGTGAAGTCTTTTCTTTCTAATGTTTGTGTGATAAAGTCCATTTCACCACTGAGGTGAGGCCCCAGGTATCTGGTAGCAAAAGGACAGTGGGATGGCTCAGCCTGCTGCATTGCATGTACAAAATCCTTAGGACTGTCTGCAAAGTATTTTTTTATTAGAAACAAACTACACAGATTCAGCTCTTGGAGGTCCCGACAACACCCTGTTAGTGCCCCTCAGCCCTGGCTGAGCTGTGGGTACCTGCAGAGCTCTCACAGGCCCTAGGCTCATTCTGCTGTGGCTCTGATGTGTGCCACATCTGCTTCCCAGAAACACGATTGCTGAAGGTGTAGCATTTTTGTCAGACCCTGGCAAAGCTGACACCTGGACAGCAGAGGAGTTGGATGAGAAAAGGGGGAGGCAGGTAACCACCCTGATTAGCCAAATGTTCAGGAGGGGAGTGATGCAAGCTTAGTTTCACCTGGCTTTGGAAGTGAAGGCACAAAGGAGCCTTTCCATATCTTGACATGCAAGACAAGTATGCCACAGATCCTCTGGGGTGCGACCACCAACTGCCTTTAGCTGCAAAGCCTTTAAGCCATCTCCCCTCCCCTGTGGAGACCCAACAACCTCATCCCTGCTGAGGGATATTATGGGGACTGAGGGAGGTGTAGCAGAGCCAGATTAACTGCCTTTGTCGTGGCTGTTTGCACAGCCTTACACCTGGAAGGACAGGGCTTCAGGTACAATGTCTCTCTGCTCCATCACATCCCCCTCTTCTTACTTCATCTGCTGCCAAATGAGGCACCGGCCAATTCAGCAGAGCTGGGACAGAAAGCCTCCCTGATACCAGCTAGTCCTCACCCTCCTCTCTGCTGCAGGCAGAAAGGAGGGCAGCAAGATGGCATTGCCACTGCAGGTGTGCGTGGGCAGAGGGATGGTGCATGGGCTGTGCTCACCTACAGCCTGGGCTTCCAGGACTGTCAGTCTGCATCCTGAAGTGGCTTTGCCTGGGGATAACATGCACAAAGATAAGGGAAATCCATCTTCTTTCCAGATTCAGGCATTACTGGATTTCAGAGTGGGGAGAGAGCTTGGTTTGAGCCTGACTTTGCATCACTGACTCCCAGGCATGTATGTCTCATGCTGTATTAGGGACTCCCATCATGTAGTCTTCCCATCATGTAGTTTGCAGGGGTCTGTGTCTCCTCAATTTCTCATTGCCCCGTTTATTGCCTTGCTCTAGTCCTTGCCTTGTTCCTCTGCTCTGACCCTGGCCTGGGGCACTTGTTCAGTGCCTGCTGCCTCCCCTGGGGCCGTGACCAACCTTTGACTGGAAATGAACCCATCCCGTTCCCTTTGGCATTTGCTCTCCTCCAGCTGCTGCGCTGAGGAAGCCGTTCCTGCCCGTGCAGGAGCTTGCCTCCCACTGTCCCCGCGTGCTGTGTGTGGTGGGCGCCTGCAGTGCCAGGCATGCTCGCTCCATAAATCCAGGGTATTAAAATGAGTGTGTCATCTGCAGAAGTAAGAGTCTGGAAGTATGTTCTCCCTGGCGACTGTGATACCCTTCACAGCCCCTGCAAATCAGACATGCACATCCTTCTATTTTCACAGTGGGGAAAACTACAGACTCACAGAATGACTTGGGTTGGAAGGGATAGCAGAAATCATGCAGTTCCAGCCCCCTGACATGGGTAGGGACACCTTCCACTAGACCAGATTGTTCCAAGTCCCAGCTAAGCTGCCCTTGAGCACTTCCAGGGATCCAGGGGCAGCCACAGGTTCTCTGGGCAATCTGTGCCAGGGCCTCCCCATCCTCACAGGGGGGAATCTCTTCACACCTCTGATTCAAATCTCCCTTCTCTCCGTTCAAAGACGTTTCCTCGCGTCCTGTCGCTCTCTGCCCGTGTCAGATCTGTCCCGCGGGGGACGGCCAGCCCGGACGGCTCCGCCGCGCCCCGAGCCGCGGGGCCGGGGGCTGCGGGCGGGCGGCCCTGCGGAGCGCGGCGGAGCCAATGGCGCTGCCGGGGAGGAGCCGCGGCCCCGGCCCGGCCCCGCCCGCCGCCCCCCGCCGCACTCGGCCTGGGCTCGGCGGAGCGGCGGCAGCGGGAGCTGCGGCTGCGGCGGCCCCGGACACCGGGGCAGCGGCGCCGGCGCCCGGCTGGAGCGGCCCCGCCGCGCCCGAGGCACCGGCCCTGGAGTCGCTGGCCATCGCCCCCGGAGGCACCGGCCGGACCCGAAGGTACCGGACGCTGACCCGCCGGCTCGCGCGGGGCTGGCTGCGGGATCTGTTGATGGGAGTTGGAGGAAAGTTTGCGGAAGAACCGGAGCCTGTTAATAGCGGTGTCGGTGTGGGCGGTGGGAGGCGGTCCGGTACCGACTGAGACTGACCGCCGGGCGGTTCGGGCGATGCCAGCGCTGTTGCGGATGGAGCCGGGATGCGGGTTTGACCCCGTGCCACCCCGCACCCGCGGCGGTGGTCGGCGGTGACCGGCGCACGCCCTGCGAGCGGTCCAGACCCGCGCCAAGCCCTGGGGTGTTTTGCCGGCGGAGTTTTTAGGGAATGCTGCATCCACCCGTGAGGTGGCGGGCGGCAGCAGCCAGGCCTCTGGGTGCAGGACTCTGGGGAAGCAGCCCCGGGGCTGGTGCGTGGTGCAGCTCGAGGTGCTCTGCCGGGATGAGCTCTGCACGGGCGGCCCCATGGCCCGGCGAGGATCGGGAGCTCACGGGGCTGTTGGGCTACGAGCGTGGATGTCTGTAGATGCAGGAAAACAAGCCTGTTCTCTGCGTTGTTTGGGAAGTTTGGAGAACTTCCTAAGCCAGCAGGGCTTGGAGACCAGAAGCGCGGTGGCAGGGAGGCCGCTGAGCCGCGGGCTGGGGCCGCCGTCCCTGGGGACAGCGCTGGGAGCTGCAGCTGCCGCTCGGCCGGCGGAGGGGATCGGTCCGTGAGCGCCGTGGGGCTGCCTGGCCCCACGTGTTGCACTGGGGGCGTCCGGAGGCCAGAGCCCAGCCAGAGCTGTCCCTGACACAGCGCGAGCGAAATTACACCTGGTTCGGGCTGTGGGAAGGGTCTCTGGCAACCACCCCTGAGCTGTCAGGATTGCTAGCAGTTCGTATACCTCAGTTAGTGACACCGGACTTGGGCAGTGCCCCCCTAGTTCCTGACGCTAATCATGCTTGTGTGACTGTCCTTTTAACCTCCTGTGATGCTGAGGCGGCCTGAGTGTGTGGTATTTGGTGAAGAACAAGATTTGCAGAGCGTTGAGTTAAAAACCATCAGTTTGCATTTTCTGCCTGAGGCTGTGCTGTTTGCTCTTGCGGGTGCACGTGCAGTCCCTCTGCAAAACACAACCACCGGCCCCGGAAGGGGAGAGATGAGCAGGGAGATGCTCTTGGGCAGAAGCAGCTCAGAAATGGGGATGCTGGGCAGAGGGGCTCCAGCTTTGGGTTCCTCGTCATTCCACAGGCAGGGGATCGTGACCTGGAGCATTGCCTGACACTGCACTGTGCTGTGGGGCAGGGAGTAGCAGGGACCTGATAAACAATAAGAGGTGTTTTGCTAAAGGTTCTAGACAGTGACTCATCTACTGTAGGAAGGGACAGGAAGGAGAGGCAGCACAGGAGCTTTCTAGAGTACAAATGGGTCTTTCCCCGTGATTTTATCAGAAGCAGGAGGTTAGGAATCCTTTATTACTCTCACAATAGTGTAGACCTGTAGGTTATAAACCTCCTGACGCACGTGTCCCTGTACCAGCACCTCCTGCATCCCTGTTCCTGGGGAGCATCCTGCTGTTGGGCCACATCCTGTGGTGGGACAGTTTCAAAATTTGAGGTGATTTCCAGTCCTCACAATTGATTTTATCTGACCATTCTTAGTCACTTCTGAGTCTCTCCAGATAATTGATCCTTGTCCATACATTGTTTCATGGTTCTGCATGTGCCTGGCTAGCTGGGGTGTTTCAGAAGTCATTTCCCTTGCCTCTGAGTTGCTCAGTCTTAACTTTTCTTCTGCGTGCAGCCTTCCTCCCTCGGGCTTTTCTGCCTTCTCCTGCCCTGGACAGCACAGAGGAGGTGCAGTGCTGCTGACTTTCACTCTTCCAGGTGTGCTGCACCCTGAGAGGCCTTCCCAGCTATTGGTAGCATTGCTGACTGCCCCCACTTGAAAAGTGTCTGTGTAAGGAATTGTTTTGCTAATATTTGCCTGGATTTGTTTTATTTGCTGCTTCCAGTTTTCAGAGGAATTGGTGCAGCCAGTTGGTCCTTGCTGACTGAGCACCTTGCTCACAGCGAGCAGCTGGCTTCCTCTCTGGGGATTTATGGCTCCTGCGCCACCTCTCCCCCTTTGCTGGGGATTTACCTGGTAATGCTGATGTCTGGTCTGCTGGTGGATTTGTAATGCCTCCCTGCTGGCAGGGAGGAAAGATCCCCAAGCCCTCCAACAGAGAGCCCTCATGCCAGTGGTTAAGGGCAGACAACTCTAGTGGGTGTTTGCTGAGAATTATTCCTTTGCAAGAAGCAACTTTTGACCAGAAGTTGGCATATTTTTGAGACCTGTGAGTCTCTAATCATACCCTTTTCCATTGCAAGGTGTTCTTTCACGATTAGGCAGACTCATCAAACCATCTTGGAAATGGCTGTGGGTCCTGGGGCTGGTCCTTGCACTGCTGCCCCGGGCACTTTCGGATCTGGGGTTCTCACTTTATCTGGGTTAAGCTCCCAAGGAAAGACCTGGTTTGAGAGATCAGAACTGGGCCAATTTGTAGGCCAGAATGGGGCTCTGGGTGTCCCAAGGGCAGATTTAGGTACAGAAACAGCTGAAGGTCAAGGTTCCCACCTCCCTTCCTTGCACGGATACCTTCCTCTGCTGAACACAGAGGGGGTTATCTCCCTGTCCTGCTGGGCAGGTAGCAGGACATAGGGCAGGACCTAGCTTTATTATTCCTTTCAAAGCGTGTAAAACACCCCTTGCTGAGAAGTACTGGAGCTGTGAAATGCAGACGGGGCTACCCCCAGGAATAGCAGCAGCCTCAGGGAATGGAGGGAAAGCTTTTCTTCATGCCCTACCACCTCACCCTCTGAAGAGAGCGTTCACTGTGTCTGCATCTCCCAGAGGAAGGTTTAACAGCACCAGGCTTTGCTGTAACCCTCGGGCACCGTGTGGATGAGCCTGGGTGGAGATATGTCTGAAGGGGACAGTGCATCCTTGCCTCTTCGTTTCAGTTCTCCTGTGATATCCTGGATGCCTTGTTGGTACCACACTCCACGTCCCCTACCCTCGGGGTGTCAGGGAGGCTGTCCAGGCAGTGTGCAGGTTTGGGGCACCTCTGGGTGCTGAGGGCTCCCGTGCCCTGCCCAGGGCACCGCAGGAACTGATGCCCAAAGGCTGCCCTACTCTGTCCTGCAGCAAGCTTGAGAGGTTTAGTTAAGGTATATAGAGGAGTACATTTATGAGTACACTTAAAAAGTCGAGAGGTATTAAATACATATTTTTCTGGGCCGTGGCTTGTGTCAGAGCTGTGTGCAGGAAAACAAAGGGTTTTCTGGGGTGGCTATGCTTTGCTGTCAGCCTGTGCCTGCTCAGCCTGGCTCGTACACCGGAGTGTTTGGGTCTTTGTGTTTCTGGTCGCCTTGCAGCAGGCACAGGCAGGGGTTTCTGTTCTCCCTTTGCACCCTGTTCTGCTGACACCTGCATTTTCCTCGGCCCAGAGGTGTGAATGCTTTACCTGCCAGCACCTCCTGCTCCTGCAGAGCAGAAGATGGCTTTTTGCAGGGAACCAGGGGGAGCCGTGCCACTCACTTCTTCCTTATTAACTAGAAAGGAATAAAGTTGCAGAGGGATCAGATTTTGAGAAAGACCCAGAGTTCCAAAATGCTCCCAGAGGATAGATCCCTAATTACTCTCTAATTGCATTAGAGTTTAATTTGTTGTTGTTTTTACTGTAATGCTCCCATTTTTCTCCCAGTTTGCTCTGTTTCATTAACTAGAAATGGCTGGAGATGAATATTTGCAATATCAAAACTTGCCTGTTGTGCAATGCTTGACAGGTTTTAGGCCTTTATTGTGCTGTCAGGGGCACGGGTGACTTTGCCAGCTCTGGCTGCCTGGGACTCGGGCCTCGGGCGCAGCGCTCACCCAATGGCAGCGTTTTGCCTACACATGCAGGTTTGGTCCTGGGAGATTTGGTGTCTGTCCTGCTTCCAGGAGACATGGAAAAAGCTGAGCTGAGCTGTCCCCAGAGCAGCTTACGGGCAGCTGCTCTTCAAAAGGCTTGTTTAATCCATTTCTCCTGAGCACAGTGGGGAGCAGGTCTGGAAATGAATTTGGGAAGCTTCAAAAAGGGTTTTCAGGAGCTTCATTTAGAAAGCAATAGGGGAGAGGAATATTGCTGCTTTTAATTCTGAAGCAGAAATATATTTACTTTGCCTTGTTTAAGGGGAAATGGTGTAGAAGGTATAGTTAAGCTTAGACCTGCTTTTTGCCAATGCATCTTTGTTGGTGAAACAAATCCTGAAGGTGGGAGGGTATAAATAAACCTTTCCAGTTTATCATCCTCAGCACTTGAGGCCCTAGAGGTGTCACTTGCCTGCTGCTTTGATCTACTTGCTTATATATCACATACCTGTTATTTGTGTTCGTCACAAAGGGCACGTGAGCAAGGTCCCCACTGCCTGTGAGCTGGGTGTGGTGGAGCTGCACCCACAGCTCTCAGAAAGTGATATGAGCCACGAGGAGACACGGGGAACTGCACGGGTGAACTCAAAACTGCTCCTAAATTTGATCCAGCCACTTAAAAACAGTGGGTGGACCTGGTGGTGAAGTGAGATGTTGGTATTTAAAGCTGTCTTGTAGGATGCAGCCGGAGACATGACACCCAGCAGTGAGCTGTGAAGGTGAGACATGTTCTGGTTTCAAAATTCACCGAGAAAATGGGAAAAGCTTGGAGTGCTGGATCTGCAGCACCTAGAGTGGCTTGTCAGAAACCCCCAGGAACGGAATGGAATTGAACACCCACAGCACTCGAAACCATAAATTAGTCGGTTAAACCTGCTGTTGTGCAGAATGCTGTGCAAGCCCCTCTATTATTTGATATACAATAAGCACATGTGAGCTGATTGAACTAGAGGCAGAAACTGTTGTGGCCTCAGTGCGTGAGCACGGTGCTCAGGCTGGCAGTTCCTCTGCTCTCAGCTGTAACCCTGGATCTCAGGACACGGGGGTGCCTTCTACGTCTGTGCTTGCCACCTCCGAGCTTCAGTCTTGGCTTCAGTGACAGCACGTGGCGGAGGGAAGCCAGAGTTTACTTTGACTTCAAATGAAGACTAATTAGTCAATTCTGTGTTTTCCATCCTACAGTGTCACTAGTGAAAGCATCAAGATGATAACTGCAGATTCAACTGCTTATTTGGAAATACTGAGCAATTAGACAAGTTTATGACAATATTATTTCCTGCCACCAGAGATGATTCACAATACTACTAATTGTAGCAATAATTAATCCGTCTAATTTTCAAGCACGCAGCTGTAGTTCATGGTAGTCTGGTGGGGGCAGGAGTCACACAGAGTGTGGGGACCCGTTATTTTCTCTGTTTAATCATCAGAGTCCTTTACTGCACTTTCAGCTTGTTGTGCCTTTTGAGGAGGTGCCAGGCTGCTCCCTTTGCCTGCTCTCAGAGGCACAGGCTGGGGTGTCCCAGCAGATCCCCACATCTGGGAACAGGGCAGTGAAGACACAGGGATGTGAGGAGCCAGTTCATAGTGTTCTGCTCTGACTGTGGGTTAGATAGGACATTACAAAGCTGGTATGTTTTTGGCTCTGCAGAGCATACAAAGAACATTTTTGAGCCCTTTTTCCTCCTAGCCAGACTGTAAGGCTGACAGCCACGGGTGCAGGATAACCTACAAACTCCACTTGGAAAACTGATGCTATATGAAACACATTAACTTGTTTTAATGCCTTTCTGTTGCTTCTGAGTACCACAGGGGATACCTAATAAATACTGTAGGAATTGGAGTCCCCAGACTATGCAGGAAAGGGAGACCTTTCCAAACCTATGAGTCAGAGCTGGTCTCTGAAAGGAGCAGCCAGTGCCTACCCCGGCGCGTGCCCAGCTCCAGCCCTTCTGCAGTGGCAGTTCAATTTCTCACAAAAATAGAACCGTTTGCATTTCTGGAGACCCTTTGGCTGGAGCACTGCAGTGGGCATTGATGAACCATTTCTCATTGCTCACATCTTGGTAAGGGACAGAATGGTGTTTTTTCCAGAGGAGAAAATGAAACATGAGTTATCTGTGTGGCTTGCTGAGATGCTCCCAAGCCCAAGGAAGACAGGTCTGACATAAAACTTAAAAGTCCCGCATGCTTCTGCTTAGTGTGGCTGAGAGTGGGAGATGCTCCTGCTTCTTAGAAGAAAGCAAATGCAAACAAAATGAGGGGTTTGTTTTTTCTTTTTCTAAATCGAAGATGGGCAAAGATAAAGTGCTGTAGGAAGGATGTAAATGTTTTATGTTTTACTTAAGATAAAGCTCCTTGTTTGCTGGTGCTCACAAAGCTAATTGACAGATTACATGATAATAAGAAGGAGTTTAATGAAATCTGCCAATACCCTTTAAAGGATGTGGAATTTGGATGTGCAGTTTAATGAGGCCAGGGGTTTAGCTGCTCTGTGCTAGCTGTGGGATTCTGGAAACATTTGCATTCCTGTTATCTTGTTTCTAAATAATTTCTTTGATGACAAGAAGCTCAGCTGTAGCAGGGAGCTGTGGCTGAAGGGAGCAGAGTCCATCAGTCATCGCAGGCAGGGAGGGTTCCTGGCCGGAGTTGCTCAGCTGCCTTGGTGGCACCCGAGCTCCTGTAACTCCTCGCCAGGTGGCAGTCGGTGAGTCATCTCTGGCTGGCAACACAGGGTGGGAGAGGAGCCATCCTAGGGAGTGGAGAGGAGCTCAGCCCGCCTGCTCCACCGCGGCTGAAAACTCAGGGATAACCTGGAGCATCTCTGCTTCTGCTGTCTCTAACTTGGTTAACATCTGCTGGGCGGGGAGCATTTAGTGCTGCCAGCAGTGACAGTAAACTGATCTGGGGTTAGTGCTGCTGAGCCTGATTGTGGTTTTGGGAAGAGTTGCTTTAGCTTAGGCAGCCAGGCAAGCATGCAGGCTTTTATCATGGATCCAGAATTAAAATAATCCCCCATCAGCGATGGACAGATTTGTTCTCTGGAGGCTTCTTCTAAGTCTGTTGCCACCTTACATGGCTTTTCCTCTTGGGTTTCTGAGTTGAAGCTGACGGGGACTGACAAGCCCTGATTATGCAAAGTACCGGAGGCAACGGACTGCCGGCATGGCATTCGGCTTGCCTCGCTTCCTGCCATTTTGTATGCTATTAGGGAGCCACTGGAAGAAGTAGGTCCTGCTCATCTGAAAATGCATGTGTGTTCCTGGCGGAGACTGCAGGGCTGTGCGGGGGCCCCGCTGCGTGCGGGGCCTGCGCCGGGGCCCGGCCGGGCAGCAGTGACCCGGCTGCCGGGGTGCCCCAGTCTGGCTGGGCCTGCGCCCACGCTCAGTGAGTCCCGAGACTATTTATGGGTCTTTTTGTGAGAAACCACCGTTTCCATGGCAACCGTGAGCATCACATGGTAACCCTGGCTCTGGCGGGTGAGCCTGCAAGGCGCCGCGCTGCGCCCCGGGCTCGGCCGCGACGCCCGGCAAGGTCCTGGGAGCCCGGGATGGGAGGAAGAGTGGAGGGGAGAGCACCGGGATGTGGAGGGAAGCGGGAGCAGGTGCCAGGGTTCCAGACCCGGCTGTGCTGGACCAGGCACCCTCCCCAGGCTGGGGAGGCCTGGGCTTAGTCAAGGCGAACCCGTTCCTGCAGGAAGGTGGGACCCGGGTCAAGGTCCCACTTTTGCGAACCATCCTAATGCAAGCTAGTCCCTCCCCTCTGCCTCTGACTGCAGCAGCCCCTCTGTCTCGAGTGTAGTCTCTGCAAAGCCTGCACAGGTCTGTTTTAATGCTTATTTCAGGAGCTTTCTGGGCTGTCCCCACTGCTAAGGGTTGAGCTGTGCCACCTGGCCATGCTGCAGTGAGTGACAGAGCCCCGTCCTTGAAGTGTGCAGGACACAGAGTCGATACCCTGCGGCACAAAATCTGATAGCTCTCCCTTGAGTTCCTACAAACTGTATTAAAAGAGTCACAATATATCAATCTCTTTTCTTAAAATGTATTTTTATTCAAATCAGCACATGTTTGCAATTAAACCCTGCTACATGATGTAGTGTGAATAATTAGAAAAATTCATGTGCTTAATGGGATACTTGCATTTGTAGGGAAGGAATGATGGCTACTCGCAGAATTGCAGCATGGCTCCCTCTAAACTTGGCAGTGGCCTTCCCTCATGTTCCCTGAGGCACTTTGGGGCATGGAGGGCTTGCCTCCACTGCACGCCCAGATCTGTCCTTTGCTCTCTGCTTCTGTGTGCCTGTAATTTCCGTTGCTTTTGTTCCCACTTCAAACAGGCAAGAGGTCAAAAAGTCACCAGCTGGATTTTAGTGCCACGCATAAGCTCGAGTCTCCTGCTTCTGCTCCCCCCATCAGGTGGGTGCTGTGCTGCCCGGTGTGCTGCAGGTGGGGGATGCAGAGGCACACCTGGAGACGTGGCCCTGCTGTTGTTCTGCCTGGAGGGTATTGCCTGTCTCTCCTGGCTTCCCTCTGCCATAGAACACTGCTTCTCCTGATGTGTTCATCAGGCTGTTTTCTTGCCTGGTTCAGTTTATATAAATGGTACCTTGATGATTAGGTGAGGAGATGGGAACATAGGGCAGCTTTCCCCCTAGCCCAGAGCTCATGAGTCTTGGGAATTCAGGGAGACATCCATGGCATTTCCTCCCCACAGTGACATGAAAGCTGAGAGGCTCTTTCCAAAAACATCATCTCCATCCACTGAGAGGACACTGCTGTTGTGTGACTGTACCTTTCTTAGTCCTGCCAAACACAGAATCCCAGAATGGTTTGGGTTAGAAAAGACCTTAAAAATCACCTTGTTCCAATTCCCCTCCGTGGGCAGGGACACCTTCTACTTGCCCCAGTTTCTCCAAGGCCCATCTAGCCTGGCCCCCTTGGGCACTTCTATCAAGAAGTCAACCCCAGCAAATGAGCAACTTGCCTGCTTACACTGGGGGAAATCGTGTGAAGTGAGGCGTTTAGGGTGCTGAGGTTGAGCCTTGTCTTCACTGGGGCTCTGACTCGCTCATGTTGTTTTCCACAACCTCTCCTCTCTGTGCTGACACATGCAGCAGCCACGTGCAGGATCTCTCCTGCTCCCCAGCTCGTGCCACACACAATCTTGTTCTGATTTTCAAGGCTCCAATAAAGCGTGTCCAAATGCATCAAAGGCTCAGTGCAGAAGTGAAGCAAATTGACTTCGTAGAGGATTTAGGGAATGGAGGGAGTTGGGATGAACCCCAAACCAAACAAGAACGGCAGGGAAGGTAAAGCATGGTAGTGCTGGCAGATGTTCAGCACAGCTGGAGGGACGTGGAACATCTTTGGTTTGGCAGGAGAATGGGAAAAACAGAAATTAGCACACACATCCTCTGGAGCTGTGGCTTGTAGGGAGCTCTTTGTGGGTAGGGACACACTACCATGACCTCTGGGACACAGGATTATCTGGGCTCTGTTACATTGCCCTGCTCCACCTCTCTGGGACTGTGGAGGGACAGAAGGGAAATTCAGGTGCTGATACAGGCTGAGGCTGCAGATCCCATGGCTGTGAATTTGGGCTGTTGCACCAGCTCAGGTGGGCTACAGAGTCGTGTCATCACCATGGGATGGGCTGTCCTGTCCTGTCCTGTCTGTGGCTGCCAGGGAGAGCCAGCAGCACAGAACTGCCACAGGCTACCCCATCCCAGCCCTTTTCCTGGCTGCTGTGGCCCCCAGCACCCAGACTGTCTCAAAGCAATAAAAGCAGGAGGAGAACTGCACTCATGGAACAGGCTCAGCCATTGTCTTGTCGTGCTGGGAAATCAGACACTTCAAAAGGCAGTTTTGCATTTCTTCAGATGCCGCCATGTAAGTGCAGTGACAGAGTTGCTCAAAGCACATTAATTATTAGTAAAGGCTTTTTTTCTTTTTATTGCAAGACAAATTAAACAACAGACAAAAGCAGGAGGTGTTACAAGAGATGTTAATCCATGAGAGAGTGACAGCAGCAAAAGCCACAAATAATTCATAACATGAAAATCAGGACATTTAATTTTTGGCTTGTTGTTTGCATTAGGCATTCGTGCACATGCTCATGAATGTGCTCCGGTGTGGAGATTTTGGAGGCTGTTAATCTTGGAAAAAGTGATTATAGGCCTTCAAGAGTAAATCAGATAAGAGACCACATTTTTTTTCTCTCCTCTTGACTGGAGAAAACCAAGTTGCTGAACCCTGTATTTCCTATGGCACTCCTTGTCCTTGATTGGGCAATAGAAAAAATGAATGTGTACAGGAATTCCAGGGCACTTCCACCACTCTCCGGTGTGACAGGGACACATTTAGCATGTGACCCCACCTAGAAGGATTCATCTGGTGCAAAGCATTTCCTTAGAAAGGATTTTGGCTTTGCATATGTCTCTGATGTCAGTTGTGGGTTGCTGTCCTCCAAAATTTAGTGCAGCTTAGTTAGCACCTTTCTGGACATTGCCAAAACCTGGCGTCAGTCTGATGAAATTGATTTTTCACTGAGCTGTTACAGTCACTGAAACTGCTGAGAAGAATTGCAGCCATGTGGCACAAGGTGCTGCAGACGAGGTCTCCTGTGACACACTGAGCCATTCCTAGAGATGCTGAGCTGACGTGTGCAGAGGCCATGGATCTGGAGCAGGGAGGGGACATGGCACTGGAGTGTGGCACAGGAGGCTGTAATAAACCCCACTGAAAGACACAAAGTGATTGTCATTTTTGGGAGAGGCCCCTCATGTCCCCACCTGAGGAGGAGGACACTAGGAGTTTCAGATATTTATACCTCAAGGTGCAGACCAAGTGCTTCTGCTCAGCATGACAGTTTGTGACAAGGTCATGAACCCCATGTCAGTTCTTCAATTCTCAGCAAGAAAAGTATCTGTGAGTGTTCAGGGACATGTCCCACCCTGCTCAGCACCTGTGGCTACCCTAGAATGTTGTCCCTCACAGCTGGGGACATACTGGTGGCAGGAAAACCCCTCCATTCTGTGCTGCATTTTGACACATGGGCTGTGAGGTGAGATCAGCTGAGGGCTGGTCAGTCCTGGAGTAGTTAGACATGTGTGGGCAGGGAGAGAGTCACGGTGGTATTAAGTGATTAGAAATACATAAATATTAATTGCTTATGAACTCCCTTTATCGCACTTGCAGGCAGAAGACATTAATAAATCACTGCTTGGATTAACCCACAGAAGGGGGTGTATCTGAGATGAGACAGAAATGGGAAAGGGAGCTTTTCTGGAGAGGAGGAAGTGCTGGTTTTAGGCTGGGCACCCACAGCACAAAGCTGTGCTCTTTTTCAGGGTTTCATGCCCAGAGTCTGCCTCTTGGTGCAGAGGGGAGCCCTTGCAGCTATGCAGAGAAGCCATCACCCAGCCTTGCTGTGGCATCTCTGCACCATCCTTTTTAGGAAGCAGACATTTGGTTCTTGCATGTAACGGGGTTCCTGGCAGATCCCCAGGGAAATACCTGGCCCTTCCCTGAGGTCTGTGTGCAGGGCCAGCTGGTGCCACCCTGGGCACTGTGGCAGCTCTAAAGCCTGCCTGGTGGAGAGGGGCATTCATTTCACTGCATGTTCATGCAGTTCATGCATTCATTTCACTGCATGTTAGCCGGACATCCTTTGGCAGCTGCTGAGGAGGGGAAGAGAGTTTTGTTCCTCTGTTGCATTTCTTGGGACAGGTAATTGTCCGTTTTCTCAAGTCAGTGACTGGTGCTTGAATTTAAACTTGTTCTGGGGCTGTCTTGGTTTCAGTGGCAACTTTGCAAGGGTGATTTCTATAAATGGGTGCTGGTAGTGGATTGCTTGTGTGGAAATCTTCCTTGCTGAGGTGAATCTATTATTTTCTGTTAAAATTTAATTTTGTCTTGAGCAGTTATTGTTACCAGAGCTTTCTAATTATTTTAAGTAGCCAAGCTTACATATGCTTGAATCCTCATAGCAGTTTAGCCTAATATATTCATGCAAAAGCATGAAGGAGGTATTGCTTCCATTTGTTCTTTTGTTCTTCCTAATCCCCATCCCTCTCTGCTCTGTCTTGCTGTACTTTTCATCACCATGAAAAAGCAATGCCTGGAAAAAGCAACACTGAAACCATCTGCCAGAATCCCAGGCATGAGGACAGCCAGTTCTGTTTCTGTGTCTGGACAAGGGGACCCTGCCATCCTGCAGGCTTTGGCAATCCCAGGCTTGCTATGCTTCCTGGCGGCACAGGGAGCTTTCAGGTAAGCAGGAGCTGCTGCTGCTCACCTGTGCATCCAAGCAAAGAGAGCTGGTCCCTGACCTTCCCTGGGAGAGAAGGGTCCCCCCATCCTTCCACTGGTGGTTCCATGGGAGTGTGGCAGTTTGGAGACAGCCCTGGGATCAGAGGAGCTGCTTGGGGAGGTCAAAGCAACGCGGTGCCAGGCTGTCCTCTGCGGAGAGTGGGATGGAGGCAGCTGCGCCTCAGTGAGGTGCTCAAGTGACGCCAGGCAGGTTCTGCTGGTGGGGAAGATACATCAGGATTTGGGAGCAGGAGCTTCTGTCACATGTAACTGTGCTCTGATGTGTTATGTGAGGGTCTCCCATTCCAGAGAGACTTTTATTAGGTAACTCGAATATTTACACATGAATCGTGGTGCACAGCAGTCACGTCATCAGCAGAACCACTATGTTCTCCTGGTGCTGAATCTGTGATATCGAGGAGAACACATCCCACACCTGTATCAGAACTTACTGCTTAGAGGAAATGCCTGAGATCCAGCTCCTGGATAAGCCTGTTCAGCCCCTGCTGCTGTAAAGGAGGACAGACGATTCCATTTCAGAAAAATAGACTTAGGCTCTGTTATCAGAGCACAGAATGCTGAATTAATGCTGAGAAGCTTTTGATTTACTCTGATTTTTGCAATGAGGGTTTGTACTAGCATTGCAGGCTGCATGCAGATGAAGGTGGTGTTAACCTGTCTGTGGCTTGGTTGCTGGATTGAGGTTTAATGAGATTCTTTGGTTTGCTTTGTGTCAATCTGTTGGAGTTAAGTGAGATTTCTTCCTCCCACTTTGTTTTGCCTTTGATGCAATTTTGCAACACTTCTTGTATTCCTAAAAGGGTCTTTTGGTGTCTTTGAAAGTTTCTCAATGCAATATCTCTCTGGACAGAGCAAATGAGGATTAAAACTAGGCAGACAACAAGAGAAAACAAGCAAATGTCTTTGCAGAATCAAAGAAAGAGCAAGCACAGCAGCAGAGGAGCTCTGAGATTAGTGTTTTTGTCTGGTAAACCAGAACACCTGAGCAAACCTTGTCCTGGAACTCGGGGCCGGCTGGTCTCTTCAGGCTGGCAGTCTCTGGTGTCAGCTCATCTGCTTGTTTTCATAAAATATGCAGGGACCACAATAACCGTGGGATGGCAGGACACTGGGGGTTTGGCATAACCACCTCCAGCTCCGCTGCACAGCCCGGCAGTGACCGGCCTTTCTGCACCTGACTTTGTCTGCTAATGAGATCTCATCACCTGTTCATTTCCATGTTATTTTTCTTCCCAGTCAGTGGAATGAACTCTATAAAACCTGTATTATCAGTCTTCATTATGCTCAGGTTTGTTATGATTGTGAATTAATAGACTTTATCTTGGCATTAATGAGAAGGCAGCATCTCTTTTCCCTCTTATTTGCATAGGGGTTGGTTTTAAATATTCTCTCTATGTAGCTGCTTCTGTTGCTTTCTGGCTCTGCTTGGGTTCAGTCTGTTTTAAGCCTGAACCTTTCTGATACACCCCTTGATTGTGAGTTCAGATCTGTATACCTGCAGTGGCACAAGGAGGAGGCTATGAACAGAGGAGCGATGTGTTCCTGTGAATCAGAGCACTCAGCAAGCAGGTTTTAAAGGTGCAAGTGTCCTCGTAGAAAGTTCTGGGGAACACATAAATATTTAAACAGCCACTGGAGAACAGCACAGCCCAATAAGTCATCCAAACAATTCTCTTCCACATCTAAATTGAGAAATATGACAGAGTGCTCTTTAAACATAAAACCACCTTCCTCCAGGTTGTGATGCTGTTTGCCTTCTCTATAAAAGTCTTTATAAGCTCTTTTATTGTTGTATAACAAATGGTCAAGTGTGTTTTGAGCCATGAGCAATCTCTGTCAGAGCTGGTTCTGTGCATGGTGTTTCTAGATGGGAAAGGTGATGAACAGCCATTCACAAGTAGCTCACACGTGGATGTTAGAGCAAGCTGTGCTGTGGAACCTGTGCTGTGTGTGTGGCGTTCAGAGGATGGTGTTGCTTGGGCACACCTGGCCTTTGTGTCTGACTGCTCCTGCTGCAGCAGTAGAAGGGCCACGCTCCAGTCCCAGCAGCACCCAGGAACTGCCCGGGGCGAGGAATGAACACTTGACTTGGGCTGCTGGTACATAAACCTGGGGACTCCAAATGGGAGGGACTGGGGATGTGGGGGGACATCTGTGTGTCACATTTACACCTATATAACATTGGTTTCATTCCCTCATGGTGACAAGAACTGCTTGGCTCAAGTGTTGCCTTGCCCTTGGCTCTATAGTAGCCTTGTCAGACACATCTGCCTGCTCTCTGTAACTGATTCTGCTTCTTGTCTCTTCTCTCTGTCATGCACAGATGAAATCCTCTGACATCGACCAAGAATTGTTCACTGAAAGTTACTGCAAGGTATGCAGTGCTCAGCTGATCTCCGAGTCCCAGCGCGTGGCCCATTACGAGGTAGGATGTTCTTGGTCTGTCACTCCACCATTGCAGTTCTGCTTGGAAGACTCAGCATTTGAAGAACTGTTTTTACTGGGGGCATCTTGCTCTGTCAGTGATGTCACTGCAGCGGTGTCTGTTGCATGTCTGGCTTTTTCTTCTGTTTTTGCCAAGTCAGCCTGCAATTTGATCAGGACTGAAGGAAACACAGTTAGCAAGGAGAGCAATTAAGAGTGCAGCAAAACAAGCTCAGGTTGTATTAAATGTGCTGCACTGTGGTTTGATGAGTAGGAATCACTGATTGTGCAGAGAATAGATTAGAATTTGTGAATGTATTTAAGCATTTAAGAGGTAGTGAGCAATGAATAATTAGAAAGGATGGATTATTAGAGACATGTTAGAACAGCAATTAACAGCACTGCATATCTTCAAAACAAACTTAAATACATTCCTATTAAACAAGGAGGAAATTATGGAGGGATCTGATGCTGTAAAATCCTTCAGGGAAGGAAACCCACTTCCTGGGTGTAGATCCTGCCAGGATGAGGGACTTTTGGAGAACAGAGATTCTCAGGTTCAAATGCAGAAGAGGTACAGGGTCACTGTGTGGTGGCTGTGCACGAGGGACTGTCCTCCCCTGGGGCCATGTGCGATGGTCCAGCCTGTCCTGGAGGACTCCAGAAGTGATGCATGTCTGCATTATCTATATTACATAGTCTGTATACAGAGAATAAACTGTATTAACTCTGTATATTCATAATATGTAATATAGAGATAATACATATATTTGGATAATATGGAATAATTTGGTCTGATTTTGGTGGTCTTGTAGGTCTTCTCCAACCTAAATGGTTCTGTGATTCTGTGTGATGAACTGGGAGATAAGGGGCTTCTGCACTCATGGGAGGTGTACTTTGCTTCTGTTTTTGGTTATATGGAGACTCCAATGTCTTCAGAGTTCCAACAGATGCAGAGTTTGTGCACAGGGACCTGGAAGATGAAGTTACCCCAAGCATTTGCTTGACTTGAGTGTTTTGCAGTTGATACACGAGGGACACAATTGTGTGGCCAGTGGAGAATGTGCAGGAAGCTTAATGTACGTGATCTGAGGATGCTGTGCTGCATTAATTAACAATGGGAACAAGAATGTACGTTTGCTTGTAGGGCACTTTACATGTCTGTTTTGGTGAATTTCTTAGGAGCTCTTCTGTAACTGCTCCTCTGGCTGCCCTCTGTGTGCAGTAGAGATCCTGGCAACTCTGTGAAGTTGAAGGCTGCAGTTTTAGGGACACCTTCCAGATCTTGATGCTGGGCACCGCAGATGCCAAATTTTGCCTGCAGGAGGCAGGAGCATTGCTGCAGAAACAGGAGCAGCGCCTGGCGAGCCACAGGGTGCTCAGCCAATCTCGTCTCCTCTGTGCCTGTCATTGTAGGTATGAGCTGAATCATTAATTCATAGCAGATGTTTTTGAAATGTGGAAAACAACACCATTTTCTGTTGTATATTTTAGTGCGAGGTGTTGTGCTCGTTTGTCATCCGCTGTGAAATCCCAGCAGACGCTGTAGATGTTTGGCACAGTAATGTCATTCCCAAATCTTGCTGGTGGGTTGCATAACACAGAGCAGAGGCTTGGAGTGAGTGGGCTGTAAAGGCTAGTTAGGATCCCCTCCAGTGGCCCAGAGGCTGGGAGTGCCTCTGCCCTGTGGCTGTGCCACACTTTGCTGCTCTCCACAGGGAGCAGTGTCCCTTTGGGGCATCTGTTCTGCTCACCACTCCCGAGTCTGATGCTCATTCTCGTGGTAACCTTATGGCACCCTGGTCCCAAGAGCCCACAGGCACGTGAGGGGCTGAAAACCTGCCCTGAAGTTTTCTGGGGAGGTGGAGTTGGGGGCTCTATCCTGCCTGAGACTGCCAGCCCTTGCTGCAGGCCATTAGTTAATAGCAGGAGTGTAAAATTCACTGTTTCTTTCTAATTATAAAGTAGCTGGTCACAATTTTCACACCTTCCTTTTTTTTCTTCTTACTTTTAGTAAGTGCTGTACAGTTAAAAACTGATTATTTTCATAGGGGAAATATCAACTTCAGAAGACTGAATTTTCTGCAAATCCATTTCCAGGAGCTCTGGGGGTGGCCACCTCGGCTACCCATGGGTGCTGAGGTGGTGGTGGTTCAGCCGGGAATGCTGGGTGCCGGGGTTCCATCTGGGTTTGTTTTGGTCAGCAGAGCCCTTGTCCTTCCTGAGCGAGCCTGGAGAGAGAGGGAATTGATGCACTGCCTCACTAGCGCAGTCAGGGGAGCTCTGCAGCCCTTGTGCCAGCGACTGGAATCTTGCCTCTCTGTGCATGCAAAATAAGACATTTCTCTGTAAGAAAATAGAGGGAAGCAGTCTATGAAAGGGGGACGTTTTTATCTTGCCAAACAGGAATAGTCAGTTCCAATTGCTGTCTCATCTCCTTCTCCAAATCAGCAACCAATAACTTTTCTTCTGTGCTACTTTGCCAGGAATAAAAAATGATTTTATGTCAGTCACGCGGTATTAAGTGATATTATTTCCAAGGGCAAGTGTAGTGGAAAAATGACAAAAGGATCAGAGTGTTTGCAGCACTTTGAGCTTCCAGCTTGACATACAGCAAATACTGCCTTTATTACATGTGCTTCATGCAACTGTGTTTCTGGCTGTGTCTGATGTGTCTGATGCACTCTGGCTCTCCTTCCCCTCCTGGTGAAAGTGCCAGGTCCTGCCCTCCTCTCGAGGGTTCACCCCAGGACAGAGCTGAGTCTGGGGATATTGATTGCAGTGATGTTCCCAAATGAGGAGATGCCTTAACGAGCCCGGTGCATGCTGCGGTGCTGAGCGTGTCCAGGGGCTGATGCTGGGCAGCTTCTGCGCAGTTGTGAGAGATAGAGGAGGCAAATCTTACTGCTTGGTGTGGATGCCCAAAAGAGTGTGCATTTGCATATTTTAATTCTTAAAGCAAATTACTGTCTTAATTTGTCCCCTGAAGTATCAGAAAACTCTCTTCCCACTTCTGTTTCTGGAATAAAGCAGCGAAGTACGGATGCCGAGACAATCCCTGGGTGGCACTCACTGTGCTGTGCCAAGTATCCCTGAGCTACCCTGGCTCCCCTTTCCTCCCTGGGAGGATCAAAAGGGAACAAGGTGGCTGTTTGGTGAAGAATCCAAGTGCTGCACGTGATGGCTGGCTTTGCCGGGCAGGAGGTGGCCAGGCACGGGGTGATGGCCAGTTCGGGGAGGGCATTTCACACCTGAGGGTATTTCACACCTCGTGTTCCACTGTGGTCCAAGGGACAAGAATGTGCTGCGCTTGCTGCAATGCCATTGAAAGTCTGTGCTGCAGAAGTGAGTTTTTTCTTTTCTGTATCTCTGCATCTTTCCTTCCTCTGGAGCAGAAGCCTTTTTGGTGCTGGACTCCCTCTGGATTACCTGTAATTTAACACTTCTTCCAGCTCTGTCTCTGAGAGAGGTTTTATTAATCACTTTGGTGAGCTGCTCTGTAAATTAAAAAGCTAAAACAAAGAGAGCTAAGGTTTCTTAGTTAGCTCTGAGTCCTCATCTCTATGTAGAAATGTTCACAGCCATTAGGAAGATGTTACCATTTATTTTCATGTTTCCCCTTGAAAATCCTGCAGGAAAATTGCCTCATATACAAAGTTGCTCTCAGATTTCACCCTGAGCTGCACATTCATCACCACATTTGCTCCTCAAGCTGCTGTAATGCTCTTCTCCATTTTCTCCATAATCTTTATTGCTTCAGGTGTTCAGAGAGTGCTTTGTTTTTCCATTTAAAATGAAGGAAGATGCCAGGTCTGGAGGAAGAGCAGCCCAGGAGGGGCCTGTGCAAGTGTCAGCTCACCTTACGGGATGAGGAATTGCTGCTTGAATGCTTGTGGTGGAGCAGCAGGGGAGGGCAGAGGCAAAGTGTATTAAAATTCAAATGCAGAAGAACCAGGGAAAACAAATCAAGTGGCATGCCCTTTGGCTCCTCTCCAAGCTGAGCACTGTGGAATTTCTCACTGTCTCCAGAGCGAAGCAGGCGAGCGATATCGACAGCCTCATCAATGCTCCTTGTCTGCATGGGCTGGAGTGGTGCTGGGGTTAATCTGCTTCCAGTTGGGCTGTCCTTGGCTGGAAACAGCGTGAAGCAACGGTTTGTCTGAAGGAATAATAAATATTGTTTACTATTGGCACATTAGTGCCTTAAGGATCAAGATGTGTGTGCTCAGAAGGGCAATCCTGTGTCTGAAATATTAATGTGCTGCAAGAGCACATACTCTATTTAACAAAATAAATGCTATGCTAGAAAGCAAGGAGCTGGACTGTTATGTTTCTACTCCCAGCTCCCTGTGTGAGATGCTGCAAGCATTTCCAGGATGGAGGAGTGGAAAGGATGTGCTTTAGCTGAAGATAAAGGCTGCACAGGGCTGTTGTGTGTCAGGTTCTCCTGATGTCAGTGATTATGGAAGGGAATGTGGCATTTGCTGGCCATGGTCTCTGTTGTATGTTCTGCCACTGTTGCTGCTCACCTGCCATGTTGTCTTGCTTTGGTGGCAGTGACATGTAAATCCTTCAGAGGATGAAGGAGGAGGGGACACCCTACCCCTTGTTGCCATGTCCTTCCCCACCACTGCTGGAATCTGCTCTGCTGTGGTGGTCACGGGTTTTGGTGGCTGATCAAACATTACTGTTATCCTGCAGATCATGCTGGTGTTGGACAGAAGAACCTGGGCTTGAGGAGAAAAAGCTGAAGAGGGCATATTTGTGTTGCAGAGATGACAAAGGTGCTTTTCTGTTCTTTTTTGTGTGCACATGCAGGCCTGCTGCAGGTATTCCTTGGCCGTTTGTGTCGTGATAACAGCCCCAGTTAAAATATGTTGAGGAAAACGTGGCCACCCATTGTGTATGAGAGAGATAGGTGGGTGCCAGGGTTTTAGGGCACAAGGCTTGTGCTTCCTCTCTGCACACAGGGCAGCAGCAGGTGCTGCATGATGGTGGGCTCTGGGAGCCAGTGGAGATGGGATGGGACTTTACAAGGCTCTGTGTTACTGCTCTGTTGTCAACATTAATGGCTGAGCATTATTTTTTATGCACTCCCAGTGTCAAAATCTATTGCTAAACAGCAACGACAGCAGAGCAGATGAAGCCCTGTGCACAGCTCCCTTCCCAGGTACCTCTGCACAGAGGCCTATTGCTGTCTAAAAATAGCTGAAGTTAAAAGGTCCTTCAGAGCCGCAGTAAAACACACTGGGAAAATGGGACCATAGGGTTAGCAGTAGTGGAGAGGCAAAAGGGATGGCACATTAAAGCTACATGAAATGATAAATGAAAGCAAAGAAAGGTTGCACTGGCTCACCCTGGCCAGTGTCCCTGCGAGACAAGCTCCTGCAGCTCGTGCCCTTCCTTGCTGATCCTGCTGCACAGGAGGGCACCTCTTTGTTCCAGATATTCACTCCTGCCTGTCTTCAATATTTAAACTCCCAAGCCGTGTTTGGACTGGGGCTCTGGGTGTTTGGAAGCAGTCTGCAGCTCTCGTGCTGTGTTGTGACAGAGCCGCCCCCGTGCGCTCGGGGCTGTCGGGCGCTCGGGAGTGACTGGCACTGACACGCTGCCGCGGGGATTCGTTCTGCAAGCGGGGATGGAATGGGAACAGCAGCGCTGCTGCTGCTGTGGGGCTGGGCAGCTCGTGTGCACAGCAGACTTGTGTTTGTGTTAACTCTTCTGTCGCCTGCTGGTGCTGGGATGAGTGGCTGTGCCAGCGGTGAAGTCTACCCACACATCGAACATCAGCCCCCAAGAGCAGTGTGGCCCGAGATGAGGGACTGGAGCTGCAGGTGAGCACCAAGAATTTAGCTTGCTGCGTGGAGCACATTTCAGAAGCTCCCAGCCTGCTCACTCTGTCCCTGCATCCACTTTCCCTTGGCATGTTTACAGAATACTAGAATGGGTTGGGTTGGAAGGGACCTTTAAAGGTCTAGTCCAACCTCTGCCAAGAGCAGGGATGCCTTCAGCTCAATCAGGTCGCTCAGGGAGGTACATTGCCTGGAAAAATCACATAATACCAACGGAGAAGTTATGGTTGCATTAGTGTAAGATCCCCCTGCAGAAGGAATGTGAGAGGGCGATGTAAGGAGGGGCTTCCAGTGGGTTTAGGGAGGAGCAGGTGCCCGTGGTGGCCCCAGGTGTGGGGGACAGGTCTGTGGGTGGCAGCACCATGTAAGCCAGGTGCTGAGCCCAGCTGCTCCTGCAATGCTGCTCTGGCAACCGACTCTTAAGGAGAGTTATTTCCTCTCCACAGGGTACCCTGCAGTGTGTTGGACAAGAGATACTTTGACTACAGTCAAAACCAATATAGGAAGCAGTAAAGCTAAAGATCACAGCTGAAATGGTGATTCCTGAGACAGAAAATTCATGCTCAGGATCCCCACTTAGAGTCAGCCTGGCCATCCAGGTGGAATGATACAAGGAATAAGCAGATATAAGGAAGTGGAGCTAGTGGTTGTTTGGCTGAATAGATCCTCAGTAGTTACCTTAATGTGTAAACAAATCAATGTCCAAACCAGTAATGTGCCTTTCTTTGCTTTGGAGCAGCCAGTTTGATGGGGGTGCAAATTCAGCAGAGCACTTGGGAATTGCAGACACATTTCTTGGTGCCCAGGAAGGCAAAAGCATGAGTAGACACTTTTTAAAAAATTAACTCATGGAGGAAAAGGGGAAGTTGATAGAAATGACCATAAATTATAAATGAGGCTTTTCAAAAATTACAAAGGGAGAAAAAGGACATTGGCATCCTGCAGTGTCTGGAATAACAGCAGGGGAGTTCAGCTCTGCAGCGAGCCACAGGGATCTTGACAATGTTTGTTGTGTGGGTAGTAGAGGCAGAAAAGGGAAGGCATTTGCTGAAAATACTTCTCCTGTCTATTTAAAAAATGCAGAGGATGTTGTTATATCATAGAGGAAGAAATAGATTGGTTCCATTCCAGTAGAAATTTGGAAGGTTGTTAGGCAGTGATTACAAATTCCAGAATGATGTAGTTTAGGTCAGCAGGTCCAGTAATTCATAACTGGGTGCTTGGAGTGTGCTGGCCACATGCTGTGCACTGTCACTGCTGACCCTGTGGGCGTGGGAAAGAGGAGGAAGCTTCCAGGAGGAAGCAAGCACAGGGCCAGGCACGGCAGTGCCGGGGGTCCCGTGCGGGGAGCCGGAGCCATCCGGCTTGGCACAGCTCCTGGGCACAGCATGCTCGGGAAAGGGGCTGCAGGACTGTGGAACTGGGTTTCTGTACAAGATTTGGACAACTGGGCCAGTCAAAATAGCTTTCTCTCTTTTGATGAGATTACAAATAGGGCCAATACAGATAATAAAATTGGTATAATCATGTGACTGCGTGTTTTGTGGCAATTTAATTAAGAAACTGCCGGCACAAAAAAAATCAACAGTGTACACTAAAAGGATTGAAACACAACCAATGGCCTTCTGAAAAAGAATTTAATACAAACTAAGAAAAGCTGCAGCCGTTTGGGCTGCCACGGTTCCTTCCTTCATCTCGCACTGTGTCTCTGCTGGTGCTTGGTGCAGCCGTGTGCTTCCCAGTGTGGGGGTCCCTGGCCTTTGGCTGGAGAAGAGGTCACAGAGAAAGAGGAGCAGGAGGGGAAAGCTAAGCTGCCCAAAACCATAAAGCTGCCAGCACAGGAGAGAGCAAGGATTGATGAAGGGATATATGGGGAACAGGGAAATGAGATTATATGCTAGCACAGCCTGAGGGAAGCTGCAGAGATAGTTGATATTAACCTGATGACAGGAGACAGGAAGAGTGCCCTCACAAGTGAAGTGTTTTAGACTGCTGGATCAGCTTGAATCGTGGTGTAAAGTGTGAGCAGTTCCAGGGCCATGGTGGGTGCTGAGCTCCTGCAGCTGGTGAGGGGACTCCTCTCCCAGATCCCTGGGCAAAGGCAAAAGGGAAGAGCTGTGTTTGTCTGGGCAGCCTGGCAACCCCCGGGCTGTAATGCCTTGGCTGGCAGCTTCTGGCTGTGAAGGGAGATGGATCAGTCCTCTCCAGAGCCGCTGGTCCATCCACAGAGAAGGGGTGAGAAGCCCCTCCACCAAATGGGGAACGGGGCTGCGCATCCCAAACCGGCCGCAGCTCCCGGCTCCCACCAGCTGCTGCTGCTCCTGCAGGGACCTCACTGCCTGCTCCAGGCACGGTGTGCTGCAAAACCCAATTTATGCAAAATCAAATTGCATTTCATAGCACAATTTAGCTCTGCTCTACCCTTTTATGTTTTAGGGTTGAATTGCCAGAACTTTGCTGTCTCTGCCACAATCTTCTGTACTAGGGTAGATTTGATAGAGTTAGAAATAATCCATTTATTTACTTTTATTGATGAGCCTTGAGTAGCAAATGAGCTTGCAATGCAGAAGTCTGCAGCAGCTGTGTGAAAACAGACTCTGAGCTCCCTGCATAGTCAGGGCTGGTTTTCAAGCCTGCAGTATTAAACCAGACTTAGTGCCTTTAAAAGGTGCTGTTCCCACCAGAGACAGGGAAATGAAAATGCCTTTGGTGTAACACTTTGTACAGCTATAAAAGAAGTATTCACGGGCACAGAAACACCCTTATTGCACCCAAAATGAGGTTGTGGTGGCTGTTGGAGGTGCCTCCACGAGGCAGAGTGCTCATTCCGCACTGTGGATTTACAGTTGTGGCAAGGTTTTGTCTTTCCTAAAGCTTGTGCATGTGGTGAGATGGGTCAAAATGGGAGCTGGAGGTGCCCTAATCCAAATTTATCCCAGTTTTCTGGCTCCTCTTTGTGGTTCTTCCTTTGCCCCCCCCCATGTGTCTGGTACTTGCCCTCCTTGTGCCTTGAAGCTGCAGGTTTTCAGCTGGGAGAGGATAACCCGCAGTGCTGTTTGTGAGCAGCACACTCAGAATAATCACTGTGCTCCTGCCGTGCTCCTGCTGGGGTGTTGGGATGATAAATACACATGTAAATGTAGAAAATGCCAGAGATAAAATGGATGACAAATGGGCTGTGCTTCCTCTGCTCTGCAGAGGGAAGGAGATGCTCACCACATACACACAGAGGCCAGGGCTGATTTTAAGCTCCACTTTTATGATCATAAGATAATAAGGTTGCATAAGGAGCTGTGTAGTTTTAAATTATGCTAAACATAAGTCATTTCTTTACCTTGGCTTTCACAAATCCAAACAAATGCGCCAAGAAAGGTGAGAGGTGTTTTACAGAAGGCTGAAGCTTCGCTGCCTTTTAACGCTGACATCTGGGCACCATTTATGGTCCAGCTGAGTGCCATGGAGCAGAATCATAAAAATGATTCCTCCCAACATCTTTGCAGCTTACACACACACAGCAACCCCTCCCAAATATTTTGCCCTCTAAACTGAGCAGGCTGTGGCTGTGTGTGTGTGGGCATCGTGACGTGCTGGGTGAAGTCAACCGAGGGAAGAGCCTCGTGACTATGGGGAGGATGACTCGAGGGAGGCTGACTGCTCTGCGGGGTGTCAATGCTCAGGCAAGAGATTCAACTGAAAAACTCTGGCCACGTTGCCTTTACAGTGTGTTTGACTGGCCCTGTGTGGTGCAGGGCACCCGCTAAGCATCACTTCAGGCAGGAAGTTGGGACTGCAGCCAAGCACCAGCAGTGGCGTTGCACCTCTGTCCTGTGCATTTCAAACATCTATTTTGTCATTTTCTAATTACGCAGTTGCTGTCTGGGTTGCTCATCTGATAGCTGGAGCTTTGGGGTTTCCTGCACTTCACTCTGATCATGGAAGGTCACGTTTGCTAAATGCAGCAGGAAGACAAGCTGGGGACAGATATTGACATTATTTATCTTGACTAATTTGCTCTGTGGAAAAAATTATTGCATAGTCACATTTCTGCATGTGAATACAAATATAGCTCCTTGCAAATTTAGCTCCAAGTTTATACCACAGGAAAAAGAATGTTCCAGAACATGCTAATGGTAATTTAATATTTTTAAATTGCAGCTCTGTGATCTGAAATTATAACATTACGGTGCTGTTGTTCTCTGGGGCAGTTGGAAAGGGTGATTCAAAGGAAAAATTTACATGGTAACAGCTCCCCATGTGTCTCCTACCCATATGCTGGTGCAGTTATTTTGTGGCTGCAGGCTTTTCCCCCCTGAATCTGGTGGAAGACAAGACCTGATGTAAGTCAGGATTTTGAAGGTTTTTGTCTGTGCTTCTGCTGTAGAAGCTTTAAAATCTTCCTTTAGGTCTTGCCAGTCCCAAGGATTTGCTTTGGCTTCTGCTGCTGGGGTCACCAGGGGATCTCCTGTCTCTTCTGACCTTCCTCTGCCTGTGAGCTCCAGCTGTGGCCAAAGGCAGGGTGAAACCTGCTTGTGTCTCCCTCATGGGAGATTTTTTGCCCCTCTAACGTTTTATCATTCTAAAAGCGTAGGAGCTGTGGATTTGGTCTGTGTGTGTGCCTCTGACACGTCAGGATGCTGTTGTGTCTCTGGCTGAAGCTTTGTAACCCCCATCTTTCAATCTGCCCCCCATGGAAATGCTCTAGTAACAAATGTTCTCCTTCCCTCGCTGTCTGGTCCCTGCTGTGTCTTGGAGGGCCTACAGGCAGCAGGACTTGGAGAGGGGCCAGGCTGGATCATTTCTTCTGCTAATGGCAGGTTTCATCCCACAGCTCATTTCAGCTGGGTGCAGAGCTCTGTGAAAATTCTGAGAAGTGCAAGTGCTCCTCACCTGAATCCCTCCCCCTTTTCTCCTCCAGTGGTGGATATGTGTGTCAAGGGGATGTGAAATCTGACTATGGGTTGGTGTAGTGAGCACAGTAGCAGAGCCTCTTGCCCCTTGTAACTTCAGTTCTTTTCTTTTTGCATTCCAGAGTCGGAAGCATGCCAGCAAAGTCCGCCTCTACTACATGCTTCACCCCATCGACGGAGGCTGCCCGGCCAAAAAGCTCCGCTCAGAAAATGTGGGTATAACCCCAGTCCCTGTTTGCTTTGTGCATCATTGACTCTGGGCTACAACATTCTCTCCCTTACAGCCACAGATGATCAGGTGCCCAGAGGTAACATTTAGATTAGCTGAAATGCAAAGTAACTGGAAATAATTTTCAATAAACTACACAAGAATTATTATGTGCATCAGCAACAGTAATTGCATTTTTAGTTATTTGAATGTTCTTTCATAGGAAAAAATATGCTGATAGCAAATGCTCAGGGCTTGCTCCATTTCTTCCAGACCCAGGCTGAGTCTGCTGGCGAGCAGCTGGGGCAGGTGACAGGGGCAATGCCTATGGGAGGCTCGTGCCTCCAGGTGTGGGGTGACAGCCACTCTGGGGTGCTGCTGGCAGTGGAGCAGCACTGGGGTCGCCTCCAGACCCCTTCACCCCACTTCCAGCATGTGACACCACTGTCAAGGGTGAGGCTCACTGGGCAGATGGGAGGACTCACACCTGGATGGTGTCTGGTGGCAGTGGTGGGTGTGGAGCTGTGCATGTACACCTGGTGCCAGGTACGGAGCTGCTGTAGGTACACCTGTAGGTACACCTGCTGTGCAGTGCCATGCCCTTCTGCTAGCAGGAGATCAGGGGATGCCAGCGGTGCCACTGCAGTGTCACGGCTGAAAACCCCTGCGGGGAGCAAGAGCAGTGTCACCTCCCCAGGGCTCTGGGGACTCCTTGTTCTGACAGTTGATGTGCTTTATCCAAAGGCTCCTCACTCACGTTTGCTCTCAGTCTGCCAGTTTAAAGATTGGCCATTGGCTTCCTCAGCTGTGTTCTAATAAACAAATGAAGGTGAGGAATTGGACCAGCTCACAGCCATTTGTCAGGCAATAGATAGAAGGAGGCTGAATTTTTAAGAGATGGCTTCATGGGGAATTATTCATTTGGCTTCTTCCCACGTTCTAGGGTACGTGAGAGGTTCCCAGCACGCAGCATCCAAGCCAGTTCAGTGTGACTGGGGCTGGGTGCTATCAATATTCAGTGTGATATCTTGTAATTAAAGGGAGAAGCCCTCAAGTTTTGCCCAAGGAATCTGAAAGCTAATTTATGTAGTAATTGAAACACTAGTGAACTTTCCTGTTGCACACAAGCCAATTGCAGATGCAGTCTGCCCCTCCACAGCAGGACCTTGCAGTGATTTTATTGAGTTATTAATGACAGAGTGGCAGTGCAATGGACAGGAGCATACAGATGGGGAACAGGGTCTTCTGAGGGGTTTGATGACATCTGACAAGGAGTCACATACTGCATGGGCACCTCAGATGGGATGTGGAGGACAGAGAAACAATCAGACCTCAAATAAGTCAAAGTTGAACTATTTCCTACTGCTTTTGTGAAAGGCAACATGGAGAAGGAATGTAATTCTGTGTTTGCTGATGCTTTTGCCAAGGGCAGCCCTAGTAGGGGTGGATTAACACATCCTGATGTTCTAGGTGAATGCTAGGCTAGGCCAGACCTAAATGCTAAAATTATTTGTGTTGTAAAAATATAGCAGGGAAAATCTGCCAACATTTATAGCTCAGAGTAGGCCTGTTGCTGATCAGATATTATACAAGCCTTTGCATTTAGAGAGAACAGAACTATTCAGGACATCTCTAATGCTGCACAATGACATCCCTACCATGTGCACATGCAGTGCAGTGCCCAATCCTAGCAGTGTCACTCAGGCCATGGCACAGCGACTTTAATGAGCATTAGAAACAATCTGTGAAAGCCAATTAAATTTGTGTAGATGTAGCTGCAGCTAAAAAGGGAATATTAGCCTTTTTTTTCATCAAAACAGTTACATGGCTGAATGCCATTGGGTTTGTGTTCTGCTGACCACAGAACTAACACCTTGTCCTTCTGCCAGGTGGCAGCAGGAGGGAGAGGTGACTGCAGCTGTGGATACTCAGTGCAGTGGGATTGGAAACAGCATTTGCTTCCTGACCTTTCTGTGAGGCAAAGACTACACAAGTAGCCTTCCCATGGATAACTCAACTGTTGTACTCTTCATTATTGGTTTGATTTGGTGTGGAGGAGGGGAAAACCCTCATGTCTTGACCTTTCATGAACTGGTACTTGCTTTTTGCTGGTACCATGACAAAAACAGGCTCCAAAACAGAAATGGCCTGAATTTCCTATGGAGGAGCACAGAAAGCAGCTCTTTAACAGCAGCACCTTCATGCACCAAAAATTAATTCCAATTTAAAAGTTACTTTGCAGCACTTTAATTCTGTGGTTTATACTGCTGTTTTCTAGGGTTTGTATAATCTTTTCTTCATAGTAAAACTTGGGAAATGAAGACAGCAGATTTGTATCTGTGGAATAAAAATCCTTGCTTTTCTTTTGGATTGCTTACGGAACATCCAGCAAAGGACTGCAAGTGCCTGGCCTGTGTGAAGATTATGCAGCTTGTTAACAGGCAGCCAAATAACTGAAGTTAATTATGTTGGATATACGAGACTGAAGTTTCTAATATTACAAAAATAATCCCTATAAATGAGGCTGGCTCAATAGAGCTGCAGAGCGGGGGAAGAGTGGGGATGTCAGTGTTGGGAGATGGCTGCTGTAACTCCAGTGATGTTTTCTGTTGTGCTTCAGTTTGTATGAAGCCAGTGGCTTCTGTGCTGCATTGTAGTGAAGGTTTGCGAGGGGGGATCGGGCAGAGAAAGCTGCAGAAACGAAATGTAGAAATCTTCTTTGGCAGCAGGGGTTGAGGAGCTGCGGTGGATTTACAGACGCTCAGCGGAGCTGTCAGTGCCTGTTCACTGTTTTAGCCCTGGGAGTGGACTGTGGTGCAGGAGGGATGGGTGGGTGCACACGAGTGCACAACATCCCCAGGGAGCAGCCACCCGCCCCCTGTGGCCCAGCTGGGGCATCCTGGGGGAGCAGCCGTGTGATTGCAGCACCTGCACAATCCTGTCAGCGTGTCAAAGACACCCGGATCGGCTTCCCCCAGCCTCTTTGGTTTCAGGTAAAACAGCCCCTGACAAATGAGAAGGCATAATTACCCGTCAGGGCTGGATCAGCCTGGAGCACCTCTGGCTCTTTGCAGGGGTTTAGATGGTGGAGGAGGGAAGGGAGCTGATGCTGCTAAGGGATGATGCAGACCTGGGTAAATGCTTAACAACGGCAGAGCCCAAATACCTCGTGCGTGACACTTCGTGTATAAAACTGGCTGTTAGGGAGCAGAGATCTGTCATGCATGTGCAGAGGGGCTCGCAGGCCCACCAAGGCTTTGGGGACACCCCTCTCCTGCTGGTGGCTGAAGTCCTACCCACACATCGAGGTACTTGCCCAGATAAGCTGCACAGTGAACTGTGGGTCAGTGTAAATGGGACCCTGAGCTCTGCATGAGGTACTGGAGGGCTCTTTGAGGGGGTTTTAATTTTTCTCAGTCTAGCTGAGAAAGTAGGTTGAAGGAAAAAATGCCACTGAAGAGCAGCCCTGGCAGAGGAAGAGACCCTGGTGCATTAACACCGAAGTGTATCAGCTTTTCAAACAAGCTCCGTTGGAAGCTCTTTATATGTTGCCACTGATGATCAATAGATACTGGAAATTTTCTGCTCTGCTCTTAACTTTCAAGTGATTTCCCTTTGAAGGCATAAAATATCTTGAGAGAAAGCTATTTAAAAGAAGTGCAAATTACACTCAGAACAGTACTAATCACCTCTTGAGATCCCTCCCTAAGGTTTGATTTACAGTTATCAACAACAAAAAAGTGATGAAAACCGGTCGTTTTTCTAAATTTTTTTTTTTGGGGGGGGGGGAAATGACCTTCAGTGGTGGGTCAGGTGTCCACTCTGTGTTGGGTTCACCCAAGGCTGGTGTTGGGTCCTGCTGGAGGGACCTGTGTGATATCAGACAGTTAATTTATTTCTCCCACCTGCAGAGTGGGTTGTGTCCTCCCCAGTTGTGTCCCCCGAGATGTTTTGGGGTCTCTTGAAAAAGTGCATCAGGAGGAAGCACCGGTGTGGGATGGCAGGGAAAGCTCTTGGTCTGTGTGACTCCCTCAGCCAGAGAGGAGGAGTAGAGGCTGAGGGAAGGGAGGCTCGGGGTGTGCTGGGAGCTCCACAGGGATGGGCTGAGCTCCCAGTGCAGACCAGAGTGGAGGTGTCCCCAAGCTGGACACGGCTGGGATGAGGCAGGAGCAAGGCTGGGAGAGATAAGGAAGGGGAACCCCTTGGCATAACAACCTAGATTGTTATTCCTCCCTCCTGTTCTTCTCTCTCTCTGTGACTGTGCTTATACACCTCTTTGTTTTGTCTGTGTTTTTGTCTCCACCCAGGGCAGTGATGGTGACTCAGTGGATAAGAACAAATGCTGCACACTATGTAACATGTCCTTTACCTCAGCAGTGGTGGCAGAATCGCATTACCAAGGGAAAATCCATGCCAAAAGGTTAAAACTGTTGCTAGGGGAACAACCAGCACTGAAGGCCACAGGTAGGACCCAGGGCAGAGGGGCTGGTGCAGAGGGGTGTGGGCTCACGGGGCTTGGCCAAGGGGCTGGCTCAGGCAGAAAATGGGAACGTGGAAAGCTGAGCAGTGGCGGCTGGCAGAAACAGCTATTCATTTGTGTCGCTGTCATAACAACCTTTAAAAACTCCTGATGCTCATTACTGTCTGCTTTGTTTGTGTAGATTAGGGGTTTATCAGCTGGAACTGGCCCTGGTACCAGAGCCCTGTCTCTGGTTCCACGGTTCCAAAGTGTTTTCTCAGTGGAGGACAATGTCTCCACTGGGTGCAGATAGCCAAGCCTGGCTTCAATTATCAGCAGTTTAATTATCAGCTCGGCTAATATGTTTAATAAACCTTTGGTGTTACTGTACAGTACAGAGCATCACCTGCTCTTACCACAGAGGGAAAGCCAGGTTTTAAAAACCCTTGGATTGATTGTCTCTTGATTTTTTGCCCAGATGGGTTTTGTGCTTTCCTCCACAGTGATTCTAGTAATGCGGCCTATTAACTTTCACATTTAAAAAGTCAAATGTTGAAATTGGGCAATTTAACCATCTTATTGTTTGCTTAACCATAGAGTCCTTGAAAACCACTAATAATCTGTGAAAAAAATTCCTCGGTGGTTGTGGAAGCAGAAAATGCTTGAACAAAGCACTCACGTTTCTCCAGGAAGGATTGCTGGGCTGAGGTCCTGCAGACAGATGTGACCCAGAATTGCTGCCAGTGGCACTTCCTTCAGCACAAAATACAAATGGACCTGTGTGTACTGGACCCTGCCTAGCATGTAAATCCTAGATGTGATTAGATAACGGGGGTTGGCGCTCTGTGTGTGTGCTTTTGTTGCCTTTTTAACTTCACAGACTGTAGATGCTGATACAGAGAGTATGATTTGTCCTTTGCCAGGATGGGCTTGGGAGCTGCTGGCCCCTTTGCCTGAAGGAGTGTGGGGAATTGTGTTAAGTGGTGGTTTGCTTGGTTTAACTGGCCATGCTGAGGCACCAGTGTGTCCTGTGGAGGTGAAGGTAAAGCCACTGCAGCCTGGGGAAGCACCCCTGGGCCAGCCAGGAGGAAGGCTGTCACTGAGCTGTCATGGTCATTCACACCTCGCTCCTGTGGGCTCCACAGGCTGTTCCATGCAGCTGGCACACAGCTGCAAGGGCACAGAGCAGCAGGGACTCAGGCTTGGTGTTTATTTGTGCAGGGCTTGCTTGAGCTCCATCCTCCTGTGCAGCCTGCCAGCAGCTCCTCCCCTGGCACCAAAGGACCTGCCACAAACCCTGGTGCTCCCGGTGAGGTCCAGGGGAGCTGATGTTCACAGGAGTGCTGGATCTCGGAACAGTGCCTGGACTGATTCCTGTGTTACGCTGACAATTTGGATTCACCCTTCAGCCGCAGGGCCTGGCCAAGGCAGGGTTTGCTAAGAGCTGCAGCCTTGCACTGTGGTTTTTGTTTCACTTTTTCATCATCTGGATCAGCCTCAGAAGGCTCTAAGTGGGCCATGCTGCGTGCTCTGGAGTAATGGGCTCTTCAGCCATCCTAATCACTAGGAAGGAGCAACTCAAGGACTCATCAGCTCTTACAGGCACTTGATCTGGAAGATGAAGCTGAGCTCAGGAATACATTAATAAGCACCTCCTTGCTCTTCAGGAGTTCTCAGAAACACACCCTTTGGACACAGCATTTTTCTGGGCTTCCTACAGTCACCCAGCAGTTCTCACTGGATTTTTGTCCCAATCCTCTGTGGCTGGCACTAGGGAGCATTAAGTCTCTCAGACAGAGCTTCAGAGACTCCACTGCTCATGAGTCCTGAGAGCCAACCAAGCACAGCCCTGAGTGTGCTGGATGCTTCTGGGGAGGAGATTCTGCTGCTTGGTATTCTGGGGTTTCTGTCTCATCAGTCCCAAAGAAAATCACATCTGTTCTTAGAGCCCTTACGGAGATCTGTGTTCTCCTTCACAGTTACCATCCAGATGGAGCACAGATGTCCCATTCTCTGCCGGTGCTTTCGGGAGAAGAAGTGGCCCAACAGTCGGGTTTCTCAAAAAAACCATGTCTCATCATGACAGCGAAATAGTTGTGATCTTTCCTGTTGCTCTGCTGTACAAGGCTGTAGCCCTCAGAGGCTTCATGTCAGCACTACTGCAGACGAATTCTTCTCGTCATTTCCAACATCCTCTGTCAGCTTGCATCCCATCATCACCACGAGTTATAAACCAAAGGATTGTGGGGGAAATAGCTGCTGTCTTCATCAATCCAAGTGCGAGGACCTGCAGGCATCATTCCAGAAAAGTGGCAATGGCCCTGGCTTTGGGGCATCAAAAGGGACTGAGTAAATGGCTTTTTGGTTTGGGTGGTAGGATCTGTCCAGCAGTGGCTGCAGTCTTAGTCCTAGATTTCTGGAATTTCTTCCGGAACAAAACAAGTTTCCCAGTGCCTCCTTGTTGTGGCTCACTTACTTTCTTGTCCTCATGCTGAGTTTCTGGAGTGTGCCAATGGAAGAAGTTGGGTGCCGTTTAAATCCAGCTTGGAATAAAAAGCTTTGGATGTGAGAAAGAAGTCAAACATTAGTTCATTGCCGGAGTGCTAAAGTGTTTCTAACTTTGTATTTTGCCTCTTGCAGCAAAGTAAGACTTTCTCACTTCCCTCCCACAGCGAAAGGGAACGTAAGGCAGACTGTCATGAGCTATTTAGCATTTTGAAATACTTGAAATAGTCAAACTTGCAGCTTTTATGTTTGTGTTTTAGGTGGAGAAACATTTTTTACTTTTGACGCTTTGTGAGTGTTTATTATTAATTTTCATGTCGCTTCTCAGGGAATGATGGCATTTGCTGTTCTGTAGCAATTATGTAGTGCATATCAAAATGATAAATTCGCATTTGTGGAGAAGTCAACTTTCATCTCTTTCTCTTTGGGAGAATTTGGTAGACTTGGGATGCTTTCATTAATTGCCAGGCTGGGCTCAGCACACCTTAGGACTGGTGGGGGTTGTCAGTGGGACCTGAGGAATGTGACTTCAAAGAAAATATTTTGTACTGTGAGTTCTAAGAGGAAATCCTTGTCTGTGGCAGCCCCCATTTGATGCAGGCAGGGGATCTCTGCTGTGGAGCTGTAGCCCACGGTCCCATGGGAACCAGGTGTCGATGTGGGCTGGGATCAGGGCTGGGGTGGGCATAGGGGGCTCTGGTGCCATCCCCTGCAGCAGGAGTGCCAGTGCCCCTGGCACCTCCCTCCTGCATGGCATTTGGTGGAGCACTAGCCACCAGCCTCAGGGAGAGGGGCTCAGAGGCACAGCCAGAGGCTGAGAGCAGAGATGCTTCTGTCAGGTTTCCTTAGTAGCAGGAGATGTAACTCCTGTGGACATTACCAGCTCCCTGAGCTTCAGCTTGCCTGGTCCCCCTCCGGCAGCAGCGTGCACAGAAACAAGGAGAACACTGGCCAAAAGATTGGATAGATTTAACTTTATAGCCTGGGGCTTGTGGAACAGCAAGTCAGATCTGTCACAGAGCTCCTGGGCTGCCAAAATTGCTGGTTGTTCATGATGCTCCAAACTTCTCTGCAGCTCAGTCTGGCTCCCTGGACTCAGCCCTGTCCTGGGGTGCTGCAGAGGGCTGGGTCCCCCTGGCCTCACCAGGGCTGTTCCAAGTCCGTGTGGCATCACTGGGCTCTGGGCATGGACCCCTTCCTGCAGGGAGGCTCCTTGGGGAGTGCAGGAACACGTTTGCAAGAAGCAAGCTGTGCTTGCTTTTCATGAGTCAAGCATGTGCAAAGTCTGTGTAATCCCAGTTTGAACAGGAAATACTGCAATTCCCTAATTTTCTTCCCAATGACTGTGCTGGCCGCTGGCTTTGCTCTTTGCTCACACTGTCAGTTCTGCTGCATGCACCTTGGAGGGGCTGGGCTGTGTCTCTCCTGCTGGAACCATAGAAAAGACTTTTTTTTAGGAGCAAAATCCAGCCAGACCCTGCCTGGCCCTGCCTGGAGCAGCTCTTCAGAGGCAGCGTCATCACTGCTGGAACTCTGATACCTTGGCAGTCATCATCAAAAACAATAGAAGGTTATAAACCCCTGGAAATTGATAAGGTTGTAAGTAATGTTATATGTAAGATAGAATTTCCTAGAAGGGTGTCCCTTACTGAGCAGGTCAGCAGAAGATTTATAATATTAACTTTCTCAAGCCAAGGAGTCAATCACAGTGGGCTCCAGGCATAATTATATGACTAAATATATCCCTGTGTTGCTGTTCCTGGTGTCAGACACTGAGGTGGGTTTGGCATTTGCTGCCTTGTGGGCTCATCAGGGCTCAGCTGGATTATCTCCTGATCAAAGACAGCTACCACACTCCAAATGTGCCTATTCCACTACCATGGAGAGAGCATGTTGTTAATTATTTAAAGAGCAGACATTTCATCTGGAAAAGAAAGGAAAAGGAAATCCACATAAAAGGGAATTTTTGAATGAAGTGTGATAATTAAGTGCTAGTCATTGTATATTTTTGTATCCCAGTGTTACCTAAACTTTATTTTACTTCAAACTCTTTTTTCCATGGGTTTGTGACTTGGATTGTACAAAGTTGGAAAACTCGGTTGAGCAAAGTGCATTCCATTATATAAAGACTAATCACTCACTTTTCTTTGGGATTATATGGGGGTCATATTTGTGTTCCTGGATGGGCTTTTAATGAATTTGAAGGAAAATAGAATTAAATTAAGGTCATGTGTTGCTGGTACCTGACAATTCACAATGTGAGATCTTTGGAGGATGGAACTGACTATTGAGTATTTTTTTGTCATTTGTGACAGTTTGCAATAACTATGGCTTTCCCATTCTTTCTGAAACCAAATAAATTGAAAAATAAGAATCCTGAGATAATGATAAATATGTCTCTCTATCCTGAGAAGGAGATGGCTCTTCATGGTGTATTTATTCTCCACTGACGATTTTTCCCGGGAGTAGCAATTCAAGCAGGATAAGTTTAGCAAATTTAGTCAGAAGAGTGATAAGACATGTAATTGCACTGAGAGCATCCTCCTTCCCAGTTAGTGAAATGCAGAAAGCTGAGGAGCAGTCCTGGGCTGTCCTTTCATGATGCTTTTTTTAATGAGAAATGGGAGCTTCCCAAGCAGCACCATCCGAAATATCCGCCGGGACCCTGTAACTGCAGCTAATTATTCCCCGTGTCTGATGTGGGATCTGCCTCAGGGTCTGGTGTTCCCCAGGCAGCAGGAGCCCAGGAGAGCTGATGTGTGACCATTGCCTTTTGCAGAAGCTGCTCTGGGCCCGCTGAAGCCGGCGCACACGGATGGCGCCCCGGCGGTGCCGGCACCGCCACAGCGCAGGGACTCGGACAGGTACTGCCAGCTCTGCACGGCCTGGTTCAACAACCCCATGATGGCACAGCAGCACTACGACGGCAAGAAGCACAAGAAGAATGCGGCCAGGGCCGACCTCCTGGAGCAGCTGGGGAAGACCCTAGACCTGGGGGAGCTGCGAGGTGAGGCCCGCACACGGCCAGCAGGGACCTGATCCCTGTGGGACCCCGCCACCCTCGCTCACTGCAGTCACCAGTGGTGCAGGGAGCCCGAGGTGCTGTTACTGCTTCATGAGGCTCCCAGTTCTGTACAAAAATCCCCTGCTCCGGCATGCCAGCCTGCAGTTTTAGCAGCATCCTTTCAAAGTTGTCTTCTAGGCATCTCTTTTGCCTCCTCCTAAAACAGTCCTTTCCTTTTGTGCACACACCTGTCCTCGAGCAAGTGTGGCCTGTCCCTGGGAGAGGAGAGCCCGTTACAGCTCAGCCCCATGCACAAGTGCAGACAGGATGTTGCTGGAGGCAGAGCACTCCCTACATCTCCCTGATGGAGAGCAGGACAACTGTCTTCCATGATGTAATTAGTGTTTGTAAAATGCTGTGATGGCCCTGGGTCAGCAGCAGCATCAGGAGCTGAGCATTTGCCACAGGGATGTTAAAGACAGGATTTTTGTGTTCCTGCTGAAGGGAGAGCAGCCTTTCTTCATCTGTCTGTCAGTTCATCCGTGGTGGCCCCACAGGGGAGTGCTCTGGCACATGTGGGGTCCCTGTGGGGACTGTGCCTGGGCTTGCACCCCTCTGGGAGCCACCCTCAGGCAGAGCAGAGCCACAGCCAGGCCAGTGGTCTCAGCAGCTGGACCCCCCAGCATCCCCGGGCCCTCCTGAGCTTGTGATGGAGAGGTGCACTTTGATTCAGTCCAGGACTGAATCGTGACAATACCTGCTTACTCTGGAGTGTAGGCACGGCAGAGGCACGAGCCTTTTGTCTGGGTTACAGTCCTGTGTGCACACAGGGACCTGACTCAGCTGAGGAAGAAGGACAAGTTTGATTGAGAGCTATGTGCAGGAGCTTTGGTTTGCCAGTGAGGCTTTGCAATAACATTTTGATACACCTGGGTCTTCTTCCTTGCTAAATGAGATAATTTTTCTTTAGCCGCTAATGACTATACAGTGTATTGTGTATTTCTTGGTCTCCCATAAACCTTGTAATGGTTATCTTGATCCTCCTGTGCTACCTAGTGTGACTCACGGTGCCATCAATGATTCATGTTGGCTGAGTCACTGCCTGCTGCTGGAAATATGTGGGAATAAAACCTGGGACAATAACATGGAAGTGCTCAGTACTTTGGGCTGTGCCAAGCTCAGGAGTGGCTGAGGATGTCATTAACTGTAAATAAATCAATTGGGAAGTGTTTTATTAATTTAGCTCCTGGGGGAGTTGAAATTGGAGGCCTTCACAGCCTCATCAGCTGCTGGTTTTTACCTTCATGGTGGTGCTGTGCATGGTTGGGGTTTGCGCTGGATCCAGTGTGGTCCTGCCAGTGTCTGTAGATGACAGGAGAGGGGACAGCAGAGCTGTGTCCAGGCTGTGTGTGTGCCTGCTACAGGGAACAGGGTGGTCTCTAGTTGGGCACTTCAGGGTGCTGTTCCAGGGGTTCAGCCCACAGTGCCCCGTGCTGCACAGCACCACGAGGTGCAGCCAGGCCCAGGGAGCCAAGGAGGGAGCCCTGAGCCTGCCAAGCTGGGAAATCTTTCCGTGTTTCTAACTAGGGCGTGAGCATCTGTCCATCTGTGTCCATCTAGAGATGCTCTCCTGGATGCATTTAGCTGCAAGATTAGAGCAGATCTTGACAGGTGTTGAAAGCAGTCTGTGCAGTGGCCACCACACAATGATATCCAGCTTGTGCCCGAGCAGACAGCCTCACCTTGCCAGGTAACATCATGTCTGCCTGCAGGGTAACAGCGGCAGCAGGACATGGCTGTGCTGGGGACAACATCCCCATACTCTCCCTGCCCCACACTGTCTTTGCTGCCTCAGTTTTCCCTGGATTGCAAAGTCATCTCCTTCCTCTGCATCCCCGGTGGCTTCTCCCATCACAGCTTAAATATTAATTCTATTTTGACTAGTGTGGGAGATGAACATTTGATGCATTGTGTGAGCCTGAAACAGGCAGTGTCAGTTGAAGTACAACATTTCAGCAGCCTCTGATGTTTTGATAATGGCTGTAATAAAATATTTATTGATAAATACAAATGTATATTTGGAGAAATAAGAATAGAGATATATTTTTGGACAATTGATATTTATAGGAAACAAAAACATTGATTCTTCTCACCAAGTGCTCATCCTGCAATTTTGAGGTCTTATTTTCTTCTCAGAAATAAGAATGAGGAGAGGAAAAAAAAAGGAGAAACGAGTTTCTGCAGTCTGTGTTGAGTTAAAGCTGCAGCACAGGGCACACAGATCCCTTTTCCTTGGCTGGATGGCATGCAGGGTCCGGCCCACTCTCAGAGCAGCTCTGTGAGGCTTTCCAGCTGTGGCACAGAGCTGCTTTGGAACCCACCCGGCTGCATGGCTGACCTGGAGTCCCTGCTGCTCCTGCTGGGCAGGGAAGCATGGGAACATACCCTGAAAAAGGAAGAAATTGTGAGTTTTCTTCCTGCACAGCTGCCTCCCCCTCCCCTGGCTGCCCCTGCACCCTGGCACAGATCATAGGAAGACAAAACCTGGTGGGTACAAAGCCCCGAATTCCAGGCTCTGCTCTGACAACTTGTGCCTGTTCATCAGCACAGAGTGGCCCTGGCTCAGCTGAAGGCAGTCATGTGGTTCCATCTGAGAGCTCTCACCCTCCCCAGCCTGTCCCAGACACAGGGAGGAGGAATGTCAAGTTTCCTCCATCAGGTGACCTCTCACTAGTTGTAGTTCATGTCTGGTGTCCCCCATGGCCAGCTCTCCTGTTCCCTCTCCCAGGCAGGTGGGCTCTGCAGTGGCAGGTGGTTTGTAAGGGACTCTGCCTGGTGCAGGGGCTAGCCAAACCCTTCAACAGGTGCTCTGAATCCCTAAAATAAAGCACAGCAGCCTGTGCAGTACACATGGACAAGGGCACAGAGATGATGTCACTTGGAGCCTTTGTGTTCTCAGGTAAATTGGTGGTGCTGCAGATGCACCAGTATCAGGCAACGAGCTGTGTTTCCTTTTTCATCTCAGCTCATAATTTCTTTGTATGCCTTATAAATACTTCTCATTCTGTGCTGTCACTTGTGGTTAGTAAGAAGCAGTTTAATAAGAACTCCCCTGGAATGGGTTTTAATTCATTTTATGCAGGATGACATTAATAACTTGACTTGTTAATATTTTATTTAATGGGGATAGGAGGACATTCAATTTTACATGAATGCATGTCACGCTGCAGGGGAGGCAATGTGTCTTGAGGATGCAGAAGGGGATGTGAATACAGCCAGAGCCCAGCAGCTGCCAGTGTGGACTGCTCAGGGTGGGGCCACCTTATGGCCTGGAGGGCTGAGCTCAGCCCTAGAGAACTGGTAGGGGAGTTCTATGAAACCAGTTTCAGCCAAGTAGCAGCTTTGATGAGCTCCAGTGAGGTCAAATTGTGGTAATTTTTATATCCTGGAAGGGATTATTGCCTGTGGTCTCATCCTGCTGTTCATTTGAGGCTAGTTTCCTCTCTCCATGTCCCTCCCAGTTCATGGAATCTGCCCAGTCTGGGACTGCATGTTCCAGCCTGTGGGAAGAGCTGCATCAGGGAACAGCACTGAGTTCCCTGCACAGAACACAGGGAGGAGGAGCAGGGTTCCCCCTGTTTCATCACTGTGAGTAGCCTTGACATGCTGAGGGAGAAAATCATCATCCCCAGTTAGGAGCTGCTTTGGTGAAGGCGTTTCCACCTACACCAGTAATTAAGATTCACTGAGGCTGCTCTTAACGTGCTGCTAAATTGGCTGAGCAGCAGAACCTTATTACCTTAAATTAAAGTATTACCTGTTTCTTAGTTCCCCAGTCCCACTCTGCCATGTGGAGGTCCTGGTGGGGTCCAGGTTCTCAGTCTGCTGCAGTGTGCTGACACACCACGCCAGCCATGCACTGCCTGTCCCGTTCCTTCACCTGCATTCTGGTAGATTCATCAGGCTTCTAATGCCTGCTGGTTGAATAAAGGAAACAGCAGCTGCCAGCAATGGACAAAGGGCGTGACTGTAGAATCATCACTGCTTCATCAAGAATAAATTCTGTGAGGAGAAAATCCAAGTGCACATTTGCAAATTTATTTTTGTTCTGTGCCACATCGTGACACAGAAATACAGAAACTACTTAAATACCTCTGCAGTTGCTGGCTTGTTGTTTTCAAGCACTCACTGAACGATTTTGGAATATTATTTAAAGATGATTTTCATGCTGTGCCAAATTCCTGGGTGAGAGATATTATGAAGTGTTTGAGAAAAGTGGGGCTGTTGGTGTAGCTGGTGTCTAGAGTGCAAAACAAGACGAGGGATTTTTTGACAGCCAAAAAGGCAGGTCCAGCTGGGGAGGAGTCAGTGTGTTTACTACCTGTGCAGTTAATTATGGTGAGCATGGACTGATCAAATTTGAGAATGCCATACATTATTTGTTCTAAATTAGCTGTTTTAACAATTTCGGAAAAAAAAAAAAAAAAATCAAAACTGTAGAAAGCCAGAAGAGACTATTACAAGGAACATTAGAACTGTTTTTAAGGAGCACAGCAGTCCCTGCTAGGAATCCCATGGCTCCAGTGTTTTAAAGCAGAGCCCTTAGTTCTGCTGGGGACAGACTGTACTGCAGCCAAGAGAGAGCCCAGCAGGTGAGAGAGCTCCTGCTTTGGCTTTGGGTGGCTGCCTGGGGCCCCTGCAGTCTGCCAGCCTTGACCTTCGGCCAGAGGCTGCCGAGTGTGGGCTGTGGGAGACCAGCATCTGTGCTTGGCTGGTTCACATTGGTGGATAAATCAGAGTGGATCCCTCTGGGGAAAAGAGAGCTCCTAAGTGATCTGGCTGCTGAAGGTACTAACAGGGAATTGCTCTGAATTATGATCACTACCAAAAACCAGAGGGATAAATGGTGCCTGGAGTGCTTGTTAGTGTGAGCACAGTGATGATCCCCTGAGCAGGGCACAGGAGAGATTCACCACACTCTCAGGAGGGATGAGACTTTGAACCTGGCTTTGTTCTGCTCAGTTCTAAAAATATTCCTTTAGGTTTCTCTAATGCTTGGATAGCCTGGCCTGGAAAAGTAAATAGATGTGTCACTGTAAAGAGAAATGTCTGTGAAACTGGAAATGAAATGTGGGATCCAAGCACCTTCTAATTAATTAGAAGTTCACTTGGAGCATAGGTTATGGCTTTTTTTTCTATTTCTCCCCCTTTCTTCACTCATTTTCACTTATTTTTACTTCCTAGCTGCCATTTTGTTTTGAACAGTCTATAGCCCAGGCACAAGAGTGTTTCCCTCTGGTGCAGCCCATGCTCCCCTCAGCCTCACCATGTGGCACAGTTGGAGCCAAGGGTTAATTAACACCTGGTTTTCTTCACAGGCCTGAAGCGCAGCTACACCTGTAACATCTGCAATGTCACCCTGAACTCCATAGAGCAGTACCATGCACACCTGAAGGGCTCCAAACACCAGACCAAGTGAGTATCCCTGTGCTTCTCCTCCTGGGCTGCAGTCAGTCTGTGTCTGCAGGGATGGAATGCTCTGGGACAGTGCTGTGCTCTCCAGCTCCCTCTCAGCAGAGGAGCACTGGGGGCTGTGCTCTGGTTGCTGTGAAAACACGGGTACTAGAGGCACTCCAGGTTGAGGAATGCAGGGCTGAACCCACATGGGCTTGCTGGAGTCCCACTGACTTGTGGATAATGATACTGAGTTTGCAGCTTCTTTCATGTGTGAAGCCTCAGAAGAGACACCATGAGCCTAAGGGCATTAGGTGTTTCCCAGTGAAAGCGTTTTTGCTGTGATTTAGACTAATTATGCATTACCCAGCTATGAGAACTGGGGGGAGTCTGCTCTGTCAATTACTACAAATTATTAAAATGAAGTGATGGAGAAACATGATACCAGAGATTAGATTAATGAACTAATTGCTCTTAATGCACTTATATGTGGACTTTGGGAACCATTTCAGGCTGAATCACTTGGAACTGCCCAGATTAGGAGAGCAATGTAAAGGGATGTACCTGAAGTGCTTCAAGTAGCTTTGAGGATAGTCTGAAAACTGAGCAGGATGAGGAGAGGTAGATGTGACTGCTAATGGCTCATTTTGCTTAAGCCAGCAAAGGATAGAGCCAGCCCTTCCCCAGCTGATGTCAGACCTTCTCAGGTTCCTGATATTATCCACGTTAGCTTTATTCTATTTATTCAGGGAGCATTTGAATGCCTTCCAAATGCAGTGGTCCAGCACACGGGGCAATGCAGGTGTGTTGTGGAGCAGTGGGCTGGGACCAGGTGAGTGAGCCAGCCGTGGTTTGGGCTGTGCCATGAGCAATCTGCGACTTTTGCTGCCTCCATCTCCTTCTCTTCAGCACATCTCCCTGATGGGGGATCCCTGCCCGGCCAGATCATGTGGGAACAGCTGGGACAGGGTCAGGATCCATACCCAGTGCAAGAAATTCCCACTGCTGGAAAACAGAGCTGAGAGCTCTTCCTCTTGGAAACCTGGAATGACAGCATCTGTGCCATGCTGCCCTGGCCCAGAGCTGTAATTTATCCTTCCCTTGATAGTTCTTCCAAGTCTGTATGATTATTGCTGTGGTTGCTGTTGGTATTATTGAGAAGGATAAAGAAGTTTATCTCAAACCAAAGCAGCCTCATGGATGGGAGATAGAGATGTGCAGGAAGATGTGTCACCAATTCCCCACACCAGAAGGGTGCCTGGTTATCCCCACACCTTCTGCTCTGTTGTGCACTCTCCTACAATTAGCAGCTTTAGAAATCTTAATTGCTAGTGCTGTGAAATGTAACCTTGGGAAGTTCTTTGTGCTTTGACTGTTGGTAGGAGTGACAGATGACACACGTGCCCTGAGTTCAGCCCATTCTTAGTGCAAAGGAATGTGCTGGGCAGCACAGACAACAGATTTTGGCAGAGCTGCATCTATGTCTCCCTGGCTTTTCCAAGCAATTGCCTGGTCCATACAAAGAAAGGGACTTTGGAAATGCAGACCTGTTCTTCAACGAGTTCCCAGAGCTGTGATGTCCCACGGGGTTGTTGCAGCACTGTGGCTCCCAGGTGTGCTCCATGCTGGGGCAGGTGAGGATCGTCCCCTGCTCGTTCCTCAGCCAGTGTTCCCCCACTGGTTTCTGCTGTTCTCATTATTGTTGGTTAATGTCAAGGCTGTCCTCTGCCTCCTAACTCAGGCTGAAGCCACTGGACTGCAGTTGCCAAGGTAACAAAACATTTTATGTAGCTGTCATACTTCATATAGTTAAAGACTAAACAAACCTAAGAAAGGGGCAGTTAGTGAAGGACCGGGGTGAAGGGATACAGGGATTTTGCTCTGGGATAAAGACTAAAACAGGGAACAGTGATTGCAGGATGGAAGCTGATACCACCCAAAAAACACCAGGCAGATGAGTTTCCTGGAAAGCTGCTTCAGGAGTTCGGAACTTTTATGAGGCATGAGCTGCATTGTGGTTATTTATTACTGTTCCTGAGAGCTCTGCAGAGAGCAGCATGCTGAGATCCCCAGTTAGAGCTGCCTTAAATAACCCACCATACACACCATGAGCTTGGCAGCTGTGTTGATCAGGAGCCTGGCACTGCCCCATGGAGGGCTGGGGGTCCTGGGGCTCCATGGGCAGCACACAGTTTGAGGTTTGTACCCTGCAGCTGAGCTGCTCTTCCTTGAGTGGTCTGGCCAGGAGAGATGAACCATTCATAGGAACTTCAGGTGCTACCCCGAGTGCTTCTGACTGCATTTTTTTGGACAAAAGAGGGGGGAAATAGGGCTTAGGAAGGAAGCTGGAGGTGTCTTGGCTGGTATTTTGGTGTTGAATAAAAGATGCAGGAAGAGGGAGCTAATACTGAGCTGGTCCTTATCCCTCCAGCCATGCATATATCTGCCAGCTCCTGTTTTTTACTCCAGGGTACAGGTACTTGAGCTTAATTTGAAAATTAAGGTTAAATGCCTCATTGGATGTGTGGGGAGTGCAGGGCTCAACTCAGGTTCTGAGGGGTGATGCTGCTGGCTGTGGGCACGGAGCAAGTTTTGGAATGTGGATGGACTCTGGAGCATCTGCAGCGGGGTGGAGCATTAAACCTTTAATTAGGGATTTATGAACTGTGTAGAGATGATTGAGGCATTGTTTGACTTGCTCTCCAGAAATAGACTGGGGTTTTTTAAAATCTCCTCTCTCCTTCCCTCCTCCCCCATGCAGCACAGAGCAGCAGTGCTGGGCAGGCTGCCAGGCAGGGGCCAACGCCCGATCTGAGCCACGGTGGGCATCAGCAGCAGCCAGAATCCCAGCTGTGAATGTTACTTCTGAGAGGCTGGGAGGGAGGCACATGCCAGCCTCACTCCTCACTGTTCCCCATGGGCTGGCAGAAACAAAACCTCCCTCTTTTCTGCTTTATGCAAACTGTGAAGATGAAAAATCACTGCTCAAAGTGATTGGTAACAAACAACAGAGATTAAAGTCCCAGATAGTTGTGAAAGGAGACAGAGGATATTCAGTGTCTGGGGTCAAAACAGTGCTTGTGCAGAACGTTACCCTGGGGCTTGGCAAAAAGCCCTTCCTGGAGAGGGCTTGGGAACAGGCTGGGTCATCCCCATGGCCTGGAGAAAACAGCTGCCTTCAGGGAAGAGGCTCCAGAGGGCCTGGATTGGGTATGAGGTACCTCCTCTGGGCATGTGGGTGCAGGGAGCAGAGGTGCTTTTGGCAGAGCAGAGAGCCCAGAGTCACGTTTGGGGTGGGTGTCACCCCTGGGCCAGCTGTGGGTCTGTCACATGTGCCAGAGAGTTCAGAGCTGTGCTCCTCTGCTCGGGCTGGCAGCCACGGAGGGCTGAGATCCAGTCCTGGTAATTAACAGTCTGACTGTGTGGGGATAACCATTCCCACTTCCATAAAGAAGAACTTTGTCTTCTTGCCTTCATTTTGTCTCTTTGATCAGCCAGACCTCTCTGCCGCATCTAGAGCTCACAAATATATTCCAGGGTTCTTATAATCACTCATTTACACTTTCATAGATGCTAATGCATGTCAGGGTTTCCCTTTCAGACTCAGGCTTCCTGGTTAATTTCAGGATTTTTGCAGAGAGGGGACCCAATCCTGCAGCCATCATTGGGGTAAAACCAATTCAATGGTCAGAATGAATTCTGAGGGGTTAAGAGTGGTCGTGTCCAGTAGGGGAGGTGGCTCTGCAGCCCTTCCTGCACAGCTCTTAGCCTTGACTTTGGGCTGCACCCTGTGCAAGCCCAGGTGGTTGATGTCCTGCTGAGGAGCAGAGGCAGCAGGCTTGGGCCTGGGCAGGCTCTTTCCTCTTTTCTTTCCTTTTTTATTTTCAGGCTGAGAGCACAGATGTCTAATTGGAACAGGGTATTTATCAACATAAGCTGCTTGGCTATTCAGGAATGAACTAATCAAAATATTGTTAATATCATGCTGGAGAAATGTCACCCTTTCCCATGGTTTCGTTTACATCACTTTTCCCATCTATTTAAGAAGGTGTGAACAAACATTGACAGCCTGTTGTGGCTGAAGCATGTCCCAGGATCTGCGTGTCTGGCACAGCCAGCTCATGGGGAGCTCTGGGGCTGCCTGGCCCGGCTCCACCTGGGTCAGATTTAGTGCCAAATGGCATTTCTGTTTCTCCTGGATGTTTCCAGTCCTGTCCCTGGTGCCAGCAGGTTGGGCTCCTTCTGCACATCCTCACTCAGGATGAAGGTGTTCTCTGACAGAAGATTTCTTGTAAATTTCTGGAAGTTAAGAGTAAATGAGTTGTATTGTGCACTTCACACGCAAGCCAAATTATTTTGTTCTTACCTGGGTGGCTACAATAACAGTAACACTTGGTAATAGTAGCATTTCTATGTGCTTTTTGCAATATATAGTGGCTTATGGTAAAGAAGCATAAGAGCAATAACAGCTCCAGAAGATGAATAGTTACAAAAGGTAGATGGAATTGATAGGCATTTTTATTTGTCATAGTTTCAGTTCCAGGGAGCAGCTGAATAATTACACTGCCTGTGAAGAAAGAGAATGTAATACTTCCCCTCATTATAGATCTAACTTGTCTCCCTTCCCTTTTAATGTCAGTGAAAATGAAGATATCTCTGATATCTTCTGTTTTGATCATAATTTGAAAGCCCCAGAACAGCCTGTACAGCTCTGTGTTGTGGTGTTGGGTGTACAGATTAATTATTTTAATGTAAAACCCAAACACTGGGTTAATTGCTCAAACCACAAACCTGAGCTTGCCAGTGCCAATTCCAATGAGGAATTCCTCATCAGCTGAGCTGTGCTGGGCCAGGGAGGAGGCGAGTTGGGCAGGATTTGTGAGGCTCTTCAATTCAAATTTAAGACCTAAAGAAAGGAGACTTTTTCCAATTTGCTCTGGTGGTTTTCTTTCATAAAACACACCAGGATGGAGCGTAACTTGGGCTTTGTTTCTGTCTTGCAGCCTGAAGAACCAATAGTAGCTCGTCAGTGGAGAAGAGGACAAGCACTAATGCTGCTTCTGTGGAGGGGAGCGGGTCAGCAGGAGAGGAGGCTTTCTTGGACAGTGATCCTATGTGGATTCAATGATTAACATGTAACTAACCTTTGCTTTGGACAAGTACATGGATTTTTTTTTTTAATTTTGTGGTGAGTTAAAATATTTCGATGGATTTTTTTACCCTTTCAAGACAATATTTATTCAGCACAGAGTCTAGAGTATGATAACTATCCTGTAAATACAGCACTTACTCATCAGTCATCTTCAGGGACAGTGGAAACAAACTGTTTTACTTTTTCATATTTATTCCTAGATTTCTCCCAAGAGTATAAGATTATTCTACTACATTATCCATGATAGTGATGTAATCAGTCTTCAATCAGAAATAAACACACTTTCTTCACCTTCTCCAGCATGGTTTGTGTCAACACATACAGAGCAGCAGCAGTGAATCGTGGGGATTGTGTAGTGGATGAGTTTCTTCCTTTGCTCTTTGTCTCTAAAGAAACAAATGGTTCCATGAGTAAAGAACACTGAAAAGAAAGTGTGAATTCTTTTTCCTGCTGGTAGGATTCCTGCTGTTTGCTTTATTGACTCTGCTTCGAGGCCGAGGCCGGATGCTGCCGTGCCCGCTGGGGAGCTGCAGGAGCCCGGTGGCACCAGAGCCTTGGCACAGGCTGAGCTGGCCAGGCCATCCCAGGTAAGGCTGGTGACCTGTGCACCTGCAGGGACACGAGGATAGCCCTACACTGACCCAGCTCGGGCTCTGCCCTGCACAGCCAGCAGCAGCTCGTTCCCCCAGCCTGCACTGGGCACCTGAGAATGAAGGAGCCGAGTGGGAGGAGAGCCCTTCAGTGCCCTGCATCCCGGGGCTGCTGGGAGCTCTGCTGGCCAGGAGCCTCAGCCCTGGGAGCTCTGCTGGCCAGGAGCCTCAGTCCTGGGCAGTGCCTGAGCCCCGTGGCAGTGCCTGAGCCCCGTGGCAGTGCCTGAGCCCCGTGGCAGTGCCTGAGCCCCGTGGCAGTGCCTGAGCCCCGTGGCAGTGCCTGAGCCCCCGGGCATTGCCTGAGCCCCGGGCAGTGCCTGAGCCCCTGGGCAGTGCCTGAGCCCCTGGGCAGTGCCTGAGCCCTGGGCAGTGCCTGAGCATCCAGAGCTGTGGAGGGACAGCACAGGTGCACTGCAGCATCACCTCCTTCCCTCTGTGGGACACTTAAAGCCACTGCAGAAGCTCTGTGTGATTAATTTGTGCTCTTGCATCGATGCCTTTCATGTGTGGAGTAGAATGGGTTTTTCACAGATGAGTAAATATCTCCTTGGGTTTCATAGCTGTGGGGTGGTTTCATTTATTGTGTTTTGTGTAATAACACGAGCCACCAGTGTTCCTGAAGCTAAACTGCCTCTTTACAGAGAGAATGATTTACAGATATAGGGCACATCAGTCATGTGGGTTCAAGCCTGACTTTTCCAAGCCTTCTTTCCCCAAAGGAGCCCTCCCCCAAGCAGCATCCAGGGTGCTGCAGAGGCGTTTCTGTCAGGAAACAAGTCCAAAAATCTGTGTGCTCTAGTAATCACTACAAGCTAATTGCAGCAAATTAATTACAGCACAAACACAATTTCTTTCCCCAGGCAGGTGTGGAGTCAGCTCTGCAGTGAGCTGGGTTGGACCCAGCCTCTGCTCCCAGCCTGTGCTAGGCTGGCTGTTCTCCCCTGGGTGTCCAGCCTGGCCTGGAGCTGCTGTCATTCTGGTGTGCCTCGTGGCACTGCAGAGCAGTGCTGATGGGATTCCCACCCCACAGCACCTGGCCCAGATGAGTGGGAGGCAGGTGAGCTGCCCCATCACACCCCTGTCTCCACCTTCTGCCTGGAGTAACAGAGCAGCACAATATCTCCATTTGTTGCCAATATTGTCCAGGTCCAGTCAATCAGGCTTTGGTCCCTAAATCCTTTTAATCTCTTGCTTTTCCTAAGTTCATTAGGCTTTCAAAGCAAGACATAAAAAGACAAATCTCATGGCAAGTCAGTCATCCCTGTAGAAGTGCTGCCAGATCTCTGATGTCAAGCCTGGTCCAATGGCCCCAGGCTGAAATGTGTGAGAGGATGTATTCGAGAGCTTTGGAAATGGTTCAGTGCAACCACTGCGTCCCCCTAGGGTACTTTAAACTGAAGGGTGAAAACATTTGTGTATATTTTCTTCATTAAAAAAACCCCATAGACACACTCAGCATTTTTCATGCAGAGCATCTATACGTAACAATTTGATTTTGTCTGTTCTGGCCAAATGTTTTACTGGTTTAAAAGTCTGTAAAGAAAGTAAATCTCAGTAATTTACATTCAGTCTGGTTGGGTCTCTCCACAGACTCACTTCACAGTCAGTGTAACTGGAATACGGGTGGCACTGGGAGACAGCTGCAGATGTGGCTGCCAGCACTGGAGCTGTCATGTTTTAGAAGTGTTTCATTATTGTAGCCCGTACTGAGGCAGCTCTCCAGAGTCTGGTGCAGGCGAGTCAGGTTGTGTTTCAGGGCCAGGACACTGACTTCCAGTGGTGTTCTGTGCTCAGACACAGCTCGACACAAATAACACGTGGGTTTATCTGGCTCCTTGTGTGGAGGCAATGGAGCTCTATGGCAACAGGGTGTAACCTGAGGCAGCCCTGAGACACGCAGCTTCATACAGAGATTAATCATGGGAGAAGAATGCTCCTGCTACGTAAGTGGTGCTTCCTTTGTTAAGTTCCTATTGCATCAACTTAATTAGCAAGTCCTGACCTTTAAAACCACCTTCCATAATCTTCAAATTAAGTGTGTGGAAGTCTGATTCTTCCTCTGGGCTGCATCTGCCTGAGGTCATGGACCTGAGCAGCTGCCAGCCTGCTCCCACAGCAAGAGGCTGTGGGAAGTCCCCAGGGCTGGACTGGGGCTGGAGACAAGCAGGATCCACTTTGGGGGTTGAATGAGAGCCCAAGAGAGAAAGCAAATGTCCACTAACCCCGTGGTGTGTTCCTGCTGAAGTTACTGCACTGGGCTCAAGTGTGAGGCTGCAGGAAGAATTCTGTAGTGGGCCACTGCTCCCTAATTGAACCCTGTCACCCACTTGCAGGTCTCTGACAAAAGCATTTGTCTAACACGTTTTTAATCAGTGTGTGCATTTCAATTTGCATATTAATAGCAGGGATCTGCTATTACAGCTGCTGTTGATGAGATGGTGTCAAGCCCATCTTCCCATCTGAGGAAAGAAAGAAACTGCATCTATTATGTAAAGAATGACTTTGGCAGAAAACATGTCTGAGGATCGTCCATTCTTTGTCTCTATCTTCCTTTATCTCTGCCTTTATTTTGCTCTTAATGGCTCATATGGATGCATTCATTAAGCTTCTTTTTTCCCCTTAGAACAAGGATCATTTAACAAGAGACTGGGAGAGGATTTTGTGCCTGTTGTGACAGCTCCAAGCTAAATACAGCAGTCTTCATTGTTTTTGACTTTTGTAAAATGGCAAAAGGTGGCCCTGCTCTGGGAGCCATTTTTTGCAGCTGACCCAGAAGAATAATTAACATGCTGTAATGAACTATGGCTCTGCTCTCCAGGTTCCAGCCTTCCACAGCTCCACAGGTGTTGGCTTCACCATCCATCCCAGTGCCAGGCTGGGCCGTGGTGGTGCTGATGGCACAGGAGGCAGATGGAGCACGGCTGCTGCTCCACAGAGGATGCACAGGAGGAGGGGGACGAGGCAGAGCTCATGGAATGGCTCAGAGCAAACCGTGATCAAGGAGAACTATGGAAATAGAAAATGCAAAGAAAAAGCCCCAAGAAAAAAGCAGTGCCCTCCAGCCCAGCTCCACGAAAAGAGCTGGAGGAAGAGCAAGCCCTGCTGCAGCAGGGGCAGTGCGGCACACACACATTTATTGAGAGCAGTGCTGGTCTGAACAGACAGACACCCACTGCTACCAATTCAACAGCTTCTCCTAAGAGGAAATTGTTATCAGTGGTGGGGAATGTGGAACCCAGCAGGTGCACAGGATTAAATAATGGAAAAGCATCTTTGCTAGTGCCAAAAACGTGGTGGTGCAATGTCAGGGGTGAGTGGGACCCTTGGATAGGTGCTGTGAGGATGCTGCCTTTGTGTTTGGCCTTGGGGAGCGCAGAGATGGGTGAGGTTGTGCCACTGGGCCACCTGGTTGGGGTGGCAGGAGCAGGGCTGTGATTGGAACAGGAAGCACTGTGGACTCTTCCCTCAGCCTGCCCTCAGAAGTGGCACGAGGCACAGACTGCTCAGGTGATGCCTTTGGCTGTTCCTGCAGTTTAAATTTCGAAAGGTCTGGCCAGAGTCCAGCTCACAGCATGCACCTCTGAACCAGGGGAGTGCTGTCTCGATTGCTCCCACCATGACTTACTTTCTAATGCAGATATTTCGTTCAGTAGTGCAGTAATCATTAAAATGGGTCTCAGTAAAAAGGCAAAGCTAATTCTGCAAGACCCAAACAATTCCTCTCTGCTCTCTTGTCCTGAGCATCTTTGGCCACTGACCATGAGTGCCTATAGGCTCTGGAAACAGGCAAAATTAGTCTGCTCTTGTGCCCAAAGGTTGTTTTCCTCTCCTTTGGTACAGCTCAGGTGCTTATTTCACCCTTATAATTAGTTCTATGTAATTCACTATCAGTGTTGTAAGTAGTGAGGATCTAAGGCTATAGGATAATAAGGTTTATAGTGAAATTAGAGTATCCAATGGTTTCAGAGACCAGACAGGCTTTAGGGCAACAACATATTCTTCTTTGGATCTGGAATAGGAACAACAAGCTTCCAGCTTGATCTAGACTAGAAAAAAATCAGCTTCAATTTAATGTAATTATGGCAACAAATTAGTGTGAGGGGAAAGGTAGTAAGTCCCTGTAAAATTAAGTAGTATAAACCTAATTTATTATTTCAGATTTGGGAGGTTTAAATAGTTTTGCAATCATCACCTAATTTTAGAGGGGTTGAAATGAATTTGTAGTTTTGCATTGGACAGAAAGTTGGAACTGGCAGTTGCCAGCTGTGATTGCACATGTTGAGGGTTGTGTTTGGGGGCTTGTTCAACCCTCTGTTGCCATTCAGCATCATGCACTTGTATGTGAAAATGCCCAGTGTGGTGATTTCTGTTCTGAGAACAGGATATTTGTGTCTGTGCCAGTTCTAAAGCAAGCACAAACATAGAGGTGCATTGCAAAAGGAATGTTAAAAATGAATTATTTTAAACCATGCTCTATGGTTGGATTAATTTTGGGGTTTTGAGGATTTATTTCAGTTGCATCTCTCTTCCCCCAGCCAAACCCTGTTCATCTCAGAGAGGCTTTGGCACAGCAGGATGCTTGTTTGGGTCACACCAGTCTCTTCCTCTCCCACCTGTTCCTCTCTGAGGTTTCCTCTCAGAACAGGAGCTCAGTTCCCCTACATCTCTGCCACTCTGGGGAGTGGGAGCAGTGGCAGTGGCAGGACCCACGCAGGGCTGGCCAGAGAGAGTCCAGGGCAGCATGCCACGGCAAGGGGACACGGGACAGCAGTGCTGGGAACAGCAAATGGAGCTCAGGAAATCATCCATCACCCTCTCAGCGCTGAGAGCCCACCTGGCCCTGCCTCCCCTCTTTGCCAGTTGCCTTTAGTAGATTCACGGTGATGAGTAATAAAGTAATATTTTAAATTCAAACCCAATGGTTCAGACCTATTTCTCTGCATAGCAACACCAGGCTTCAGTCCCAGGAGGGGCATTTAGAAAGGCCTCAGAGACATTTAACAGAATTTTCTCTTGGAAGTCAATCTAGAGAGCAGCTCTGGAGCCATTCCCTGTTGGCGGGCTTCAGTATGCATGTTTTAAATAGTCAGCTGCTGTGCGAGATTAATATAAAACATGAGTATTCTATTTAATTAAACACGTAGTTAAAGAATACATGCAGCTTGCAGAGGGATGCTCTGTGGCTCCTCTGCCCCTCAGTGTGTCACCAGGGCACTTCTGTCTCCTCCCTGATGAGCAATAAGCTGGCAGCAGTGCCCTTCAGGATGATGCTGGTCCCAGAGCAAGTCCCTCCCTTTTCCTGCTGAGAAGGACCCAAGGCTTATTAAGTCATTTGAGCCCTTGGGGAGATTTATTCCTGTGACAGAGCATGGGTGACGTGGCTGTGCCTGTGCCAGGGCTGATCCTCACAGCCCAGCAGGGCAGCCCTCAGGGCTGGAGGTGCTGTTACCTCTGGTGCTGGATCAGGCTGTCAGTCTGGGTCATTAAATATCTCCCGGGTCTTCTCTCCACAAACTTTTCCTCATTTTTCTTGGCTTTCTGCATACCAGCTTGAGTGACTTGTGTAGAAAAAACATTAGCCAGAGAATGAATCCAGAGTGCAAAATGTGCTGGTTTTTATGTGCTGTCTGTGCTAGTGTTTAACCAAGCCTCAGCCGAAAATAGCAGACTTTGGGGGTACTCGGTAGTCTCCTGCTCATCAGCTCGTACCATTCCTGTTGCTGTTGTCTAGCAGAGACTGGCTGGGCTGCAGAGCAGTTTCTATTGCAGTTTCTATTGCAGAGCTGCAATAGATGCACAGGGAGAGCAGGGGTGCTCTCCCTGCCTCCTGGGGGCTTTCCTTGCCCTGCAAGCTGGGTGAGAGTGCACCATGTGTGTGAGTGCCCCCACCACAGTGCCCCAGCCTGTGCCAGTGACATGGCAAAGCACAAATGGCTCGGGTGTGCAGCCTCCGTGCACAAACCACTCATATGAGCCACCCCAGCAGCTTCTGCTTTAAAACTGTGAAAATTATTTTGCATGTTTAACACTGCTGTAATAGTTGTGATGGTATTTACAATTCCAATCAGCCAGAATCTCTGCCAGAGCTGTTGTGTGTGGTGGCCTTGTGAAGTCACTTTCTGTTTTTGCTCAGGAGTGAGAGCACAGTGCTCCCAGGGGTTGCCACGTTGGTCACGGATGGACAAAGAAATGCTCTTTAACTGCCTTGTCCCCCTGAAAGGGCAGCACGGAGCGCCTGCCAGGCACTTGGAGGCTCCAGTTGGCGCAGGCAATTCTGCTGGGCTTTTGCTAGAAAGACACAGAATCTGCCCTCTGGAAGCTCCTGTACGGAGGGTTTCTTGCTGTCCTCACCAGAAGTCACTGCCACAGAACTGCAGGCTGGGACTCTGTCTCGGTCAGGAGAGCACTGGGGACAACACCCGGAGTTCATTAAGGAGGAATTAGGGAGTGGCTGGAGAAATCCTACTGCAGCAGAAGCAGAAGAGCAGGTCCCCTGTGGTCTCCTGCAGGCTGTTGGTCTGTGGGTGACTCTGAGGAGCAGGCTGGCCTCCTGCCCTGCCAGGAGCAGCGCCGGTGTGAGGGCTGTGAGATGGGCACTGGTGAGCTGTGCCCCACGGCAGCCCAGTTCCCTGCTGTTCACCCCTCGCAGTAAATTCAGCTGCTGGGGTTTGTGTGACAAGCCAGCTGAGTGATGCAGCAGATTTACAAGGTTGCAGTGGCAGTAGCTGTCAGCTCACAGGTACTGCTGTGCTCCCTGGGGTGACAGGCAGGTGACCTGATGAGCTGAAAAGGTCCGTGGATGTCTGCGCATGCATTTTGCAGAAGTATCTTAAATGGCAAACTTGTGTGTTTCAGACTGTCCTTGCAGCTGGTTCTCTGGGTCTGCCTCTTTCTGGTGTAAGTGCTTTGCTGAGATGTCTTTAATGTTTAGTGAATTATCTCATTTGTTTTCCCTCTGTCAGCGTCTGTTTGCCAACACACGCTGCAGCAGGGGGTCCTGCTATTGGCAGGTTTATTTCATCGGTGTTTGGGTTTTCACTCAAGTGCATTTCCAGCAATATTCCCTGCCCAGGGGTCACGTTTCTGCTGTGTGTGGACTTGGGGATAGCACTTGAATAGAGGCAGGAAAGCTTCTACTAAAAAAAAAGTAGCTGATGCTTTTTCACTGAAGTGAGCTGGGGTGTGAGAAAGCATCATCAATGCTTAGTAGTTTTTAGGCATTCAAGTTTGTAAATCTACAATCTAAAACTTGTCCACACAGCAAAATGAGTTTCTGCAGCCTGGTTTGCTCTGTGCCCCTTCAATCCATTAAAACTCTTGCTCCCTCTCCCCCTTGCCTCCCAGTTTCTCTGCCCTGCTGTGTGCAAAGCTGCTGTGTTTCGTTTTCCACTTGCCAAGCCCCGTGCCTCGTTAACAGACGAGTGGGCTGAGGCAAAGCCCATCTGGGTGGGAGCTGGGAGTGAGGGGAAGCGTGGGAGGAACAAATGCTTCACATCATAAGATAAACTTGGTGGGTTTGCCTTAAAAGCTCCCCGTAGCTTCAGCACGCATTAATGGCAGCACAGAATCCAACCCGAAACCAAACCAGCCTGGAGATCTGTTTGCACCAGAGTGCAGGAGCTGGTGGTACGTGTCAGTGTGTCCCTGCTGAGCCCCCAGCACCCCGGGAGCTCCCACATCTCTGAGCCTCAGCCTGGGGCTCCACAGCAGCCCCAGCCCTGTCCCCTGCCGGCTGTGGGGCTATGCCAGCACCAGGCACCATGAGCAGAGAGGGGAGCTGGAGGTGATGAACCTCTGCTGGCCAAGTACAGGGACATTCTGCAGTTGTCTGGAGCCTTTCACCCTAGGCTCTCAGAGCTCCTAAGAAATATCAGCTAATTAAACTTCCTGTGTTAATTAACCGCACTTTCCTGATGAGAATCCAGTTTGGGGAGCAGCTGCCTGTTCTCCAGGCACTGCCAATGCCCATCAGCAGCAGCAGCGAGGAAGGCCTGGATAGGAGGATGTGGCTGTGTCCCACAGAGGTGGAATCTGGAGCTTTGCTTTGGAGGTTTGGTTTCCCTTTGCTTTGCAGAGCTTCTCCCAGAGGAGCTGGGGGGTTCTGTGTGGATCAGCCAAACTGGAGTGGGCAAAACCCCGTGGTGGGACGGGACATCCCTCTGGGTGATTGCTGCAGCAATGTAGAGAAGTCCCAAGCTAACGAGAGAACAGCTGGATATGGAGCAAGAGACTGAGAGTGCTGAGAAGGTCATTTTATGAGGCTGTTCTGAGTCTGTGCAGGGTGACTTACTTCTCTCCAAGGTCTGGTTTGGGATGACATATATTATTCGTATAGCAAGAATGAGTGTCTTTCCTCCTGGTTTCCTTATGAAAATATCTTCTATTCATAGCAGTGCAGAAAGTGTGATATGATTTGTCTGAAGGTACAATCCGATTTTTTTTTTAATATTCCAGAGCTGTAGTCAGCAGGGACTATGGTGGTTAATATTCAGGGCCAGAAGCCTCCAAGGTTTTGAGTCACAACTATTTCTTAGTGTATGAGGCAAGAGAAGTAGCCTTGAGTGAAGAGTGGCAGGCACAGCTCCTGGCTGCCTCGAGGCACCCCAGCTGGGCTAGGGAAGTGTCCTCCTGCCCTGGGCTTCCTGATGGAGGTGGTGGGGCTTGACCATCTGAACTGCACAACCTCTGGGGGCTGCCTCTCATGCTCTCATTGTTCCTCCTCCTTCTGAAATCTGGGAGGGTGTTGGGGTGGAAGTTTCCCTGCTGTGTCCTCCTGAAGTCCCCCTGTGGCTCTTGCCTTGGGGCCCAGCTTTCCCTGAGTGCTCCTGATGTTTCCCTGGTTCAGTGTCAGTGATGTCATGGAGCAGAATTTCAGGAGACGTTCCCTAAAATCATGAATTGAATTCTTTCCAGCTCAGGGTTTTTAGCTTTGCATCTCAGAATTTCAGGTAAAACAGATCAATCCGTGAGCTCTGCCATAACCTGCAGTTCTCATTTTGCTCCCAGCGACAGTGTGACCTCATTTTGAAAGGTCTGAATAACTTGCATTTGGCCCCTGGATATGACACAGAATCCAACTACTTCCCTCTTTATTATACCTGTGGCAATAATTATTCTTCCTCTCTAAACATAGCATTTTCCTCTTTCAAAGGGCCTTTTCACATTCTCATTTCCATCCTGGAAGTGCTGGTTTCTGTTCTATTTTTAATGGAAGGGCTGGAGGGCAAATGCAATTAAACCACAGTGCATGAACTGTAACTTGAAATAAAATTTAAAAAAATAAAATAAAAAAAAAACCCCAAAGATCATCTTGTCACTCGCAGAGGACTGGCCTTCTAATCTGGGCTCCAAGTCCAGGTTTCAGTTCTTGTGATCAGACCAGGGGAGACCAGATCACAGAGGATTTGAGGCGAAGTGAATTGAGTGTGTTAATAAAAGAGATCCGGGCTCCAGTTGTCCCAGGTTGGAAGTGGATAACAAGGCAGCACTCAGGATCACTCCTGGTGTCATGGGGTGTTTTGAGGGGGAGCCCAGCTGTGTTTGAGTGTGGAGCTGCTCCCCTTGCACCTGGCACCGAGGGTTTTAAAGGCAAATGTGTTTTGACCACGGCAAATGTCCCTTGTGGCCAAAGGCGTGTGGCTGTCACATGCAGAGGCTGAGGCTGCTGATCCCCTCCTGTGCAGACCCCGTGCCATGGGCAGGGAGGCAGCTGGGGAGGATGGAGTGACCTGCCACTAAGGCTGATAGACAGGAAGAACCAGTGAGGTGAAAGTTGCCATCCTTCTCCATTTGCTGCTCTCACTGGAATCAATGGGCTGCTGGGCTGTTATCACTCACCTCCTCCTGGTGTACACCTCACCTCACATTCCTGCTGTGTGAAAAATGGCCCATGCCTCAGCGTTCTGATCTCACCTTGGGCTTGGTAACCTCAGAGTGCCTGCTCCAAAATTATTCCATAAGATCACCTACTGCATTAGTGATTTATCCCACAAACTGCATCATGTGACTCAGCCTGGTTGTTGCAGACAGTGAGGAAGGTACAGCTGCTTCACTGAAATGGTGCAATTCCCTGGAGAAGTGTGAAATCATCATTAAAAAATAGTTATTGAGGAATAAAATCTCAGCAAATGCTGGGAAAAGAGCATCCATTTAAGTTATTGCATTGAGCCCTTGCTCAGCAGAATGTCCAGGATCTCTTGGGCAAGTTCCTTGTGGGAATCTGGACTCTGGGTGTGCCTGACAGGGACTCAAATCAGAGACCCAGCTTGCTCCATATCTCATTTGGCACCCAGGGGCTCAGCGGGCGGGTGAAAGCCCTCAAAACTGACAAAAACAGGACACATGCACAATGGAAAATAGAGTTAAGCTGTGCCCTCCAGCCTGATGTGGAGTCCTGCTGCTGCCTGAGCCCTCCTCACCTTCTGCTTCCTGAATTTAACACCTTTGTAGTTACTAAAGGGAAAAGTGTTTTTGTAAGGTCAAATATACTTTAAGGCAGGGAAACAAATTTGTTTGTGGTTCTCCTAAATAGGGTGAAAACTGCCAGTCAGTCAGCTGTATGGTTGTGGGATTTTGACACTGGGAGCTTCAGCTCTTTTATTAGCTGCAACTTTTCACCTGTTTTAATTTTCCTCAGCTGCAAAACCTCTTCAGCAGCAAAACCTGCAGCCCTGTATGTCTCCTCATTGCTCTCATCTGCTTGCAAGTGAGTTTGTTCCCTGAGGAGATGTCTCTGGGCTCTGGAGAGGCACAAAGCAGGGAGTCAAAGAGATGTCTTGTCCATTGTGTGTCTTTGCTGCTCATACCTTATGGGTGAGGAGACCAGGACGTACAGGTCCAGTGGGGACTCCTGATCATTTCCAGACGTGTAGTGTTGGCTGGTCAAATTCTGGCAAGTTTAGACAAAGTTAATTACCAGTTCTAGAAAACTGTCCACATCAAAGGTTTAAGAAATGCACTCATTTAATAAGGAGCCACTTGTGGTACCTTGTTCCTTCCCCAGTTCTAATGATGTTTATCAGTCCATGCTGACAATCAGTGCCACGTGCAAGGCCAGAGCTGGTGCAGTGCCCAGGGAACAGATGGAAATCTCTCACAGATGGAAATCTCTCAGTGTTGGGGCTGGGGAGACGTGGCAGGGACAGAGTGGTGGCAGCCAGGCGATGCAGTCCAGGCTGTCCCCAGCACAGGGGACACTCTGGGTGGGTCACACTCCCCCTGCAGCCCCGGGGCAGCACAGAGGAGCCTCTCCAGCACACGGCTCTGCTCCTGCCCCACATCCCTGCCCTGGCTGTGGGGCAACCTGCTCTGGTAGAAGGTGGCCCTGCCCATGGCAGGGAGGTGGAATTAGAAGAGCTTCAAGGTTCCTTCCAACCCAAGCCGTTTTGGGATTCTCTGATTAACTTGGCCACCTTCTAATGGCATTAAGCTGTGAAAAGGTTTAAGAGCAGCTCCTGAGAGCTTTCATTGTCATGAAATAGCTTACATAGCTGTAAGACCTTAGACCATCCAAGCCACCATCCAGTGCAACTCCTTCTGAAGCTGTCCAGGGTCCTCACCTGCCCCATTCTCCTGGGAATTGCTCCAGGAGCTGTCTGCAAGTGCAGGTGCAGAGGGTCTGTGCTACAGCAGTCTGCTGCTTTGCTGCAGTGCAGGTGAAAGGCATAATTGCAGGAAGGTAATAAAGTGCCCCATTTACCAACCGATTAAACACCTATTTAAAGCCTGACTTGGCCACTCAGCAGCAGAAAACAAGGTACAAGGCAGTACAGCCTGGAACAACTGCTCCATGGCCACTCCAACTGCAGCTTTTCAAGAGTTCAGGTGCTGTTAATCTCCAGAATATGGTTTCATCTGCCTGCAGCAGCTGCCTTTTACATGGTTTTCTAATGTTTGTAAGATGTTCCTGTTTTACTTAAAGTTCACAGCATTTAAATAATGTGTTTGAGCAGATTAAAAATAGCACAAGATGCCACCTCTCTCCAGGCTGTGGAAAAGACTCCAGTTAACAGGAAAATCTCCCTGTCCATCCTACTGATGCCAGACTCCCCTCCTGCTGTACTTCATGCCACTTCGTTTTTTTAAATTGGCAGCTTATTGAAATTAAATTATTGTGTTTGTGTGTGTTGTCAGTAGCATTTAAACTGTTCACTTTTTGGAAATCTGCTAGTTCTCCACCGGGCAAGCACAAGGATAAATTCCAAATAATAGGTGGATAAAAGAGTCTTTCATCCACATAGTGAAATCCTTCCAAGAAACCTGCTTTACAGGTAAAAAATCCTTAAAAGTCATCCAGAGCAGCTTTCTGGGATAGTTTATATTTTTGTATAGTAAACAAAATTACCTCAAAAGAGATGCATTTAAGTTGGAAGTCTGCTGCCTTCTGTGGGGGACTAGGGTGTCTTTAAGACCTAAATGAAAACCTTAAGGGACCCACACTTACCCTGCAAGGTGAAGGAATAAAAAATACATACTCTTAACAGGCAGAGCAGTTCCTCCTGCAGTGTCTAGTAAATGACTTCTCATTGTGGGCTGCCAGTCTGTTGTTCACCCTCAGAAAAAATTGTATTTATCCCTGGCATTTCCTGTGTGCCCTCCTGAATACACAGGAGTTGTTAAAAATAAATGCTCCAGCAGTGTGCTCTGCAGCCTCTACACAATATGTGTAGAGCAAGCAGCTCTACAGCCAGGGTTGTGTGTGTGTTAATAGGAGGGTATTTTTAAAAAAACGTAACCAAAAAAGCTGGTCAGAGGCAGTGGAATCTTTCCGGTTCCATCCTCTTATGTTTTACAGCAGAAAGACTTGGTGGAGGAGTGTGGTGATGTTCTGTGGCTCGAGTGAAGAGCCCAGGCCTTGCAGGGTCAGGGTAAGTGTTATCTTATCACAACTGTCAAGCGTTGTGTGAGGATGGTCCGTGCAGGCAGCTGTGTCACAGTTCTGGCCGTGCATTGCTGTCCCCCTGCTGCATTATTTATGTGCAGTTGATGGGGTTTAATGCTGCACAACTGCTCAAATGTGGCAGCACCTGCACAGTGCTCCCTGTGAAATGCTGCTTTGCAGCTTTTGGTGGCACCTACTTATTCCAGTTTGTATTCAGTAAATGAATACCCTGAGCTGTTTGTGAAGGGAAGCTAAACATTAGCAACACTCTGCTTTGCCCTTACAGAAATGAAATATGTGAATTCTTATTGGTAAGAAACTGCAGGAAAATGATAGGTGTGTGTGAGCCAGAGAGGAGCAAATTACACAGGCACAACCAAGCTGGTGAAATGTCTCCAGCCTTGCTGTCCAAGGCTTGGCTGGGACACAGGCTGGGCACTGAGACCCTGCTCTGAACTCCGCTCTAGGCCAGTCTGTTCCTGTGTTTGTGGTAGGGGGGTGCTTGCCCCAGGGTGCCTTGGTGTGCAGGTTCCTGGGCTCTCTGGGGGGAGTTGTGTGTTGTCCCATGTGTGAGCAGCTGGGAATTAAATCCATCCATTCCTGAATGAAGGCCATTTCTAATGGAGCCAGTGCTTTAGAGGGAAGTGCTGCTGCCCTAGTGCATGGGGCTCATCTTTCAGCCAGTTCAGTCTTGTTAATGTTTTTCTTCCCTCATAATTAACCTTTCCTGCCATGACACAGGGCACATGCATTATCCCCCACAGGGCCTGTGGCCTGGAATTGGTGTTTTCCTGCTGGAGGTGGGTGTTGGGGGTGTCTCCTCAGGTTCAGAAGCTGCCAGAGCTCAGCTGCAGACACCTGGGAAAAGGGCTTGGAGGAACGGATATGCTGGAAAGCAACTCACTGTCAGGTTTGGAGTCAAACAGAATAAAACTGATATCTTTTAAAATTCCATGGTTGTGTTAATGCACTCAGCCAAGTGTAATTAAATGTAGAGACTCAATGGATTCATATAAACACTCTGTGGGAGCCTGTCAATCTTCCAGGGAAATGAACCCCCAGACAAATGAGCAAACCTTTAATAACTTCAGGTCTGCCTCTGTCAAGAGTAGAGCTGGGGGCTCTGGAGAAGAATCCAAGGGCATATTTCCAGGAGAGGTGCAGTATCTGGAGGGCTGAGGGACAACTCCTCACACCTTCTGCTGTGCACACCTTCGTGCTGCAGCACACACCTCAAATCTACTGATCAGAACATGTCCTGGGCTTTGAATGCCAGCAGATGGAGAGGCTGGGCTTGGCACTCAGCTGCACCCACCAGGAATTCCTCATGCCCCTGTCCTGCCCTTCAGCAGCTGCTGGAGGTACAGGACAAGAGCTGCTGGCCGGGTATTTGCTGTACCTGGATCTCTCTGCTCTGCTCCTTCACCTGTGGAAACACAGACTGCCTGATGGAAAACAGGTGTCCCAGCTTCAGAAACTGAATAAAAAGAAGAGCAAAAAAGTGGTGGGGGAAGATGCTGCATGCACACCTGAGCGAGGGATGGCTGTCTCAAAGGTGAGCATCTCCCCCATAGGAGAGGTTTTCTCCTACAAATTGCACCTCACTGCCAATAAGGGTTGGAAGCCAGGTGTGTGCAAATGGCACTGAGATGCAGAGGAGCCTACCTGGGCCCTGGTCAGCTGCTGCAGCACAGGGGGTGGGCAGGGGAGTTCTGTCAGCCTGTGGGAGCAGCACAGTGCCCTGTGCCCAGTGTCTCCATGCCACGTGTGCCCAGGGCTGCAGCACTTCTTGTCCTTCCTACACATGCACCAGGGCACTTCTGGAGGTGTTTCTCCCAAACTTCTTAGGAATTCCTCTGTGCTCATGAGTAGAATTGGGAAAATCATCTACAGCAGAGTGAGAAAGGGAGGATAAGACACTGCTAAGCTAATTTTTTCCTATTTGTGGGGTTTTTTTCTCTTTCTTTTTCTCAGTTGAATTCTCACCTTCTCACAACAGTTGTTACATATCACTGTGCTCTTCATTTAATGCTTTTGTGAATTTAAAGTAAATATGACTGAAAGACAAAATACATGCTGTACTTGATGTAAGACTGATGACACGTCCCCCAATTATCTTCAGCGGTGAAATAGCTATAATCAAATTTAGAGAGCAGCTGCGTTGCTCAGCACTGCTGACAGGGATGCAGTGAGTTAGAATTGATGCTGCCTCTCGTTAATCCAGCAGCATCCCAGTGGGGATGTGCTCATCCAGCCTTGGCACAGCTCCACACCCCACCAGCAGCACCGGGCATCACCAGCCTGCTCTGCCCCTCACCCTGGCACTGGCCCGCTGCTAATCCTCTGCCCCAGAGCTGCTGCTCCCAGCTGGGTCCTGCACATCCCTAAATGTGCTGGGAAGTGGGACAGAACTCCTAGGCATTGTGTCCCTGCTGGGCTGCCATGCCCTTCTGAGCCACCACCTCGCGTTGCCCATTCCTGACAGCTCCAGCAAAGCAGGGAATTTCCTCTGCTGGGCTTCAAAGTCAGCCAAGCACCTGAGCTACTTTTATTTTTATGTTTTTTTAGCTTTAGCACAAATAGTTGTTTAAGTGGAGGACTCATTTCAGCTGTCTGTTTTCTCGAAAGGAAGAAAGGATCTCTGAAGCTCCCCGCTGTCCCGGCTGCAGCAGGACGCCGGCCGGAGCAGCGGGACGTGTCCAGCAGCAGCAGGGAACCCAGTGCTTTAACATCCCCAGAACCTTCTGTGGTGCTCTTGGGTTTTCACAGTCAGCCTAATAATGGTGTTCAAAATAATTGCTATGGAGGGAAAATGTGCCTTATCACAGAGAGCAGCGCATGGACAATGGAAGCATTTCAGAGCATATTTTTAGGACACACAAAAAAAAATCAATCTAAATCTTATGCTTTTTCATCATATGCCTTGAGCAGTGAAGAGGGGGGAGAAGGGATCAGTATTTTTTCTGGTTGGATGGGGCTGTGAGAGACATGGTCTGGTGGAAGTTGTCCCTGGGGTCAGCAGGAGCCAGGGCAGCAGATGCACCCAGCAGGAGCTGCAGTGGTTTTGGCTCTCCTTGGTGCCCGCTTGGGAAAGTCAAATGTTTATGTGTAACCTAAAAGAAAAGCTGTTCTGCTGGTGTGAGCTATTGGGTAATAAAACCAGGAAAGGCACTGCAGTCAATAAAAGTAAATTAATAACTAGAGACAACAAACTCTGCTTCTCTGACTGGCATAAAGCAATCCTGTGCTGAAGGAAGAAAAAATGTCACAGTTTATGAGGAAGCAGGTCAAGTCCAAGAGGAATGAGCATTTTGTGGGATATTTGTGATCACAACTTTTTCTTCCTAGACCTGTAGGATTTATTTGCAGGAGAAGCCAAGCAGCTCCACAGAGCAGAGGAGATCCCAAGCCCCTCAGTGTGGTGGGTGCTGCCCACAGCCCATGAGGGGCTGCCCACACCTGCTCTTGCGGTTGTGCTGCTCATGCAGCACAAATTAGGAGGCTTAATTATTTTAACAGAGGTTAATTACATTAGTCACTATAGCAAATCTCCCGTTCATGCCATGCTTTCCACTTCATTTAATTCATTACCCCCTGTGACAGTAGATTTCTGCACAGAACTCCTCCTTTATACCCCGTGTCCCTTCCAAGCACAATTCTCCATGATGGCCCTTTGCTTGCTCTTCTTCCTCTCAGTGTTCCTGGTGGCAGTGATAAGTGGTTTGGTGGGAGCAGGTGGGAGCAGCCAGAGACATGCTCTGCCCCAGGTGAAGAGGCTGAGTGGAGCAGTGCTGTGCCCAGCTCAGCATTGGGTGGGCACCCTGTGGGGACAGCCTGTGAACCCCACACTGTGTGTGCCCTGTGCTGGAGCTGAGCAGATGGTGACCCTGGATTGTGCACATCAACCTTTTCCCTGCTGTGCACATCGCCCCCTTCCTTGCTCTGTACATCTCCCCCTTCCGTGCTGTGCGCATCACCCCCTTCCCTGCTCTGTACATCACCCCCTTCCCTGCTCTGTACATCACCCCTTTCCCTGCTGTGTGCATCACCCCCTTCCCTGCTCTGTACATCACCCCTTTCCCTGCTCTGTACATCACCCCCTTCCCTCTGTACATCACCCCTTTCCCTGCTCTGTACATCACCCCCTTCCCTCTGTACATCACCCCTTTCCCTGCTGTGTGCATCACCCCCTTCCCTGCTGTGTGCATCACCCCCTTCCCTTCTGTGTGCATCACCCCCTTCCCTGCTCTGTACATCACCCCTTTCCCTGCTCTGTACATCACCCCTTTCCCTGCTCTGTACATCACCCCCTTCCCTGCTCTGTACATCACCCCCTTCCCTTGCTGAATCTTGTTTAAAACCAGCACTTGCAGATCCGTGTCCTCTCCCACCTGCCACGCAGGGTGCCATGCTGTGCTACTGTTTGCCCATGAGCCTGCTCCCTCCTTCCTGCCCTGGTACCAGACTGTCCATCATGGGAAATTTCAGCTGGTTGTGCACCCCTTGCAATGATCCTGAAAGAGCCATTCCTCATAGTTTAATGTGTTTCTGTAAATGGGAGAGTGAAGTTCTTGGGTGGCATTTAAGTAGTTTTACCGTGCCTTCCCTACTCGGCAGAGATGTGTCATAATAGCTGAAGTATTCATTAAAAACCATGTTTTAATCAGAATTTCAAATGCAAACCAAGACAGAACAACAAAGATCCGAAAACAAAACCTGAATTTTAAAAATTGCCCAGATGAGACTCAGTGCCACAGGCACATGGTGTTGCTGTTAGAAGCAAACCAGGGAGCTGCTCTCGTCAGCCTGAAGCCCCAGCTAAAGCTGGATGGCACAGTTAATCCTCTGGAGATGCTGGGAAGGGCATTGGCCAGGCTTCTCCACAGGCTCACAGTGACTGTGTAAACTGGTGCCACATTAGGGTGAACTTGGTGCATGTTGTCATCTGCTGAAGTGTGTTTGTCACACCTTGGGCTGAGCCAGAGTTTAAGCTGTGACCACTGTCAAGGTGCCCTGAGCAAACCTGTGTGGGCTGCACAGAAAGGGTGTTTGTCTTTCCAAGGCTTCCCAGGGCTTTCAAAACCCAGGGAACAAGAGCTCTGTGCCACTGACAGGCTCCATCTCTCCTTGTTCTATTTTGTTTTTAAACTTAGTTCATTCCTTTATCAGTGCACCTGGGAATTCATCATTCCTGTACCTCCAGCTTCTCCAGCCCCCCGCACACAGCGTGGGGGGAGATTTTTGCAGCCAAGGAGCCCCAGTGCCCAAACTGTGGCTGCTGACATGTGCAAGGGGGAAGTGAGACATTTCCCACCTGTTCAGCTAGTTTGCAGCTTGATGGGATATTTCCTATTTTTAACTGTAGCTGCAGTTAAAGGAATACATTTGTGAAGTCAAACATAAGGTAGCAACCAAAGGAAGTAGTTTTTAGCTGCAGATCTGTGTGATTCAGTACCTGGTGAACATTTTCTTTAGCATAATGATACTTCTTAGGGTGCATGATAAAAACCTGCAGTAATCAACAGACACTGTTGTCAGTTTTCAGTCTCATCATTAGCATTTTGCTCTCATTAACCTGAACATGATAAATTGCTTATAAAACAGATATTTCTTTGTTGGGCATTAGCAGGTCTGGTTGTGAGGAAAGATGTGGAATTTTGTTTACAGAGTTTTGCATCATGAATATGAACTGTGTGTGGCTCTGACACTGCAGGCCAGGCCAGTGTAAATCAAGGAAATGTTTCCAGACTTTAATCTGAATGAGACCTAGAGATTTAAAGATATTTAAATTCCTAGCCAGGTGTTTGCTTGGGCTAGGAAACAATCAGCCTTGTTGTCTGCAGGTGGAGGGTCCTTCCACAGAGGTGGAAGCTGCTCTGGCTGTTGCAGGTAAGACTCTGCCCTCTCTTCTCTCCTTTGTGACATTTTAGCACTTTTGCTCTGCCTGTGCCTTTTTGACCACGAGGTCCAGCCCCCATGGCTCCCATGGCTGCTGGCATCCTGCTGGAGTGCTGCAGAGCCAGAGTCCAGCTGGGATGCTCACTGGGATGCCAGCCTTGGCTGGGAGCACTGGAGGGGCACACAGAGCACTTCAGCTGCCAGAAAATTAGACTCATTTATTTGGAAATCTGTTGTACACAAAGCACTTTAATAACCACATTCATCTAAAGGCCACATCAGGAGAAACAGTACTGCCTGTTCCCTCTCGGATGCCAGTTTTGGGGAATGCTACTGCTAACATTTAGCAGGAGCTCCAGGTCACCTTGATACAATTGAGCTAAGACACATTTTAATGGCTGTTTAATTAGATTTACCATAGGGAAGGTGCTGTGGAAGAAGGCTGCATTTCTGCTTCTAGTGCTGGTTTAAATAAAAATGCAGAAAAAATACTGCAAGTGATAGATAAAGATGAGGGGGTTTTGTACCCCTGTTCAGTATAATTTTTTACCTTCCTTTGAGTGATATGTCTGCTCTTTCCCTGCACTTGCAGGACTGGGAAATCTCCCACCCCCGCAGACTGATGCTGTTTTCTACCTGCCACAAAAATGCAGGTTCTCCTCAATGTGTGATTTTTTTTAGGTGACCTGAGCTTTGAGCACCTCACTGTAAGGCTCCCTCATTTTTCAGAAGCTGCCCCTGTGTTATAAACAGGATTGAAGCAGAAGGGAAGGAATCCATCTGATTTTCAGCAGCAATATCTGAACCTTATGGCAAACTGGTCCCTGTATTAGAGAACAAATAGCTCATGTTCATCTCACACCAGTTTTGATTCCTTCATGAGGTTGTGGGAGACTCCAAGGAGCATTTTGTAAAGTGGCCACTTGCTCCTCCATAGGAAATAAAGCATTGAAACATTGCTGTAAAGGATATGACATCTCTCCCAATGGTTTTATTAAGAGGACCACAAGAGTAAGGAGTTATAAAACCTGATCCAGTCGGCAGTTCAGGCTGTGTAATTGATATCCATTATTTCCCATTGACTGCTCTGCATGAATTTGCTTTCTGTAGCATCAACAGATTCTGCCTCTGAGCTGCTGGGGCTTGGCAGAGAGCAAAGCCAATAGAAAACCTAGAGTATGAATCCCAAGAGAGAGCCAAGGTGGTTTTCCTCAATTTCTTCCATAAATACACACCTTTATCATAATTTGCGCAGTTTCTCAAGTCACTACATTTGCACAGGGCAATACAGATCTGCTGTGGCTTTGCTGAGAAAGAGACTGGGCATCAGTTTGGGTTCCACAATGATACAATTCCTCCTCATCTGCTTCATTTCATGGCAATTTTCTGTTCTTTACAGAAATAGGGTTACTCAAAGCTGTTCTATGCCAATGATCTCCTGCCCCTACCTCCTGCAAATCATTTGCTTTTCCAGATGCTTCACTATTAACTTATACTATTTCTTTCCTTTTTTTTTTTTTTTCTTCTTTCTCCTTATCTCACCTCAAGAAGGAGAGGATTACCTCATTTCCACTGCCTCAGAAATAAATCCTCATTATGGATTTGTACCTGGGGAGGAAGAAGCTGATTTCCACTCCCAGCCTATTCTGGACGGAAATTTGAAGGTAATTGTTGAGTCTAGGGACATCTCACTTGTCTAATAACCATAAAGAGCACTTTTATTAGAGCTGGGCTTGGGGTTGGGACTATTGAGAAAATATTTATGGGGAAGATATCATTTCAGAAAACTAGAATATGGACATCAAATTTTTGTTTTTATTTTAAGGTGGAGCAAAGGGAAGGACCTAACATGCAATAAATGTCTGAGTGCTGGTGGGGGGCTCATCCCCAGGCCAGGGTGGCTGCACTGCACTGCCAAGAGTGCAGCTGCCTCCTCACAGGGCTCACTGGATTGCCTCAGATTTGTTCAAAATCATCCTCTAAGGTGGTTAAACCCAGCAGCTTTTCCCTCATGCTGTAGTTGTGAGAACTGCTGTGAACTAGCAGACATCAGTGGAGTTTTTACTCAGGATGCAGAAGGTATGTCTAGGTTCTGCCTCGCTAGACATGCAGGAGCACGAGGCTGAAATGACAGTCCTTTTTTCCTGGCTAATTGCTGCAGGATGAAATAAGGGTCAGAATAAAATGTGGTTATCTGCTAAATGGCTGCTGCACCCAGCTGTCAGGCTGTTTGCTGCAGCCCTGAATATATTGACTGTGGAGTTTTGGATGCTTCAGCTTAGAGCAGAATTGCACGGTGATTTCTCTGGGCTTTGACAGAGCTGGGTCTGAGCTCCTGCCATAGAGCCATCAGTGATGGACTGGACACAAACAAGCAAACAGCCCATGGGAAATCGCTTGGTTTAGTGTTGCAGATTTACCCCAAGATGCACCCAGACAAGCAGAGGTGTGTGACAGATGTCCCCAGCGGTGAGGCTCTGGAGCTCTGCACCTGCAGGGTCTGTGAGCATGCCCTGCCCTGCTCTGCTGCAGTTCTGGAGCCACAGGGATCCTCAGCATCCAGCTGGTGGAAGTTCCTTAATGATTCATGAGGAATGGCAGCTAACTGGCACAATTACAATCCCCATTGTGCTGTGGGAGCACTGATGTGTAGTGCTTGATGATTCAGGACAGTGACTGCTCACACCCAGAGCTTCTCCCCAGCCTCTGATCCCACCCCTGCAAGAAGACACAAGGGTTTGTTTGTATAGGTCCTGGTCCCAGTGCAATGGAGAACTTGTAAATCAGACTCAAGTGCCAAACCAAAGGCTCTGGAGGAGTCTTGGCCGTGCTGGAAGCATACAGCAGCCTGTTGGCCCAAGGGGCTCAAGCCACTGAAAAGCCCTTCCCATGTCTGTAACAGCCAGGGACACAGGAGCAGGGGTTGGGAGGCATGGTGTCTGGTAATTAGCTGCTGTCTCGCATGATTGATTTCAGGAGCCCTTTTCTTGTGCTGCCCATCTTGTTGAACATTTTCTCCTGCTGCCTGATAGCAGTGGCCCGAGCAGGGCAGTGATAAATCACCTGCTGCTGGGTGAGCTGCCTTCCTTTCTGTGGGATGAGGTGCCTTCCTTTCTGTGGGATGAGGTGCCTTCCTTTCTGTGGGGTGAGGTGCCTTTCTGCTGGGCTCACGGGTGGATCTGCAGGTGCTGCACGAGTCCTGGGGCTGGTCATCACAGGTGAGCATTGTCCACTATGGAACAGCAGAGGAGATGGAGCCCCAGGAAGTGCAGGGAGGAACATTCCCTGTTCAGTGCCCTCACTCCAGAGCTCCTTGGCTCTGCCCAGCCTACATGTGCCTGGGACTCTTCTGCAGATCTGAGCCACAGCCTCTGGTTAACTGTGGGCAGGCTGGCAGCAGGCAGGAGAGGTAACAAATTCCTTCAGGATATCTTCAGTATCTTTAATTCCCTTGACTTTTTTACAGATCCAGAAATAGAAAAACAACGGAAAAACATCACAGCTGCATAGCAGTGGCTGTGCCATGGTGAAGGCACTGGGGCTGTGGCCTGGGGCCCTTCAAAGTCTCTGCAATCACCTCTGGACTTAAACTGTTGTGACGTTGTGTTCTCCAAGGCCTGTATAAGTTTTCCATTTTTAACAACCTGTGCATGAGAAGAGCATTAGAAAGCATTAGAAAGGTGTGCAGCTGGATACTTTACAGTTAAATTGAATCCCAGGTTCCCATGGTTTGAATTGAATCCCATGGTTTTCTTCCCATGGAGCGGTTTTAGATATAAATAAGATGATAGATTAAGTTATGTTTTGACTGACAGATTTAAATTGGGGCTTCCTTCTGCAGCCTCCACATCCATGCTCTAAATAGGAGACTTGGGATTAAGGCCATTAAATTACTCAGTTTATTGGAAAAATAAAGTATCAGGAACAGATGAAAATGAAAAGAGAGAGAAATGCAAACTGAATGAGTGGTAAAAAATTACTAAGGTAAGGCAGCAAATGAAATAGAATAACACTAAAGCTAGATGACATGTAAGAAATTCTCAAGTGGCACTGTTGTGGAGTCTGCCTTTCAAACTGTGGAGTTAAAGACACATGAGCTTGATATTGCCAAGAGCTGCTCCGTGCACTCATGCTGCCCAGTGCCCAGCTGTCTGCTCTGGGCTGGGGGAGGGATGGAGAAAATGAAAAGCAGGTCATGGATGGGGCAGATGTGCTCACTGGAGGCAGGGATTGCTCCTCCTCTTGGTCTGTGCCTGAGCCCACGGGAATGTGCCCCAGCAGTGCCTGCCTGGAGGGTGGCCTCGGTCCTGCCTCCTCCGTGGCAGTTCCTACGTCTCCCCCAAATCCAGACAGAGATGGGTTTGTCTGCTGGCTTGGATAACTTCTTGTAACCTCTCTGAGTCTTTGTACCTGTATTGCCTCCTTCCCTCCTGCCAGTACTTACACACAAGGCCATGGAGAGAGTTCAGATCCTGCCCTCTCCTTTGGATCCTTGTAATGGCCTCTCACTGCACTCTCGGGTCTCCTTAAAGGAAACAGAACTGCTGCAGATGATTGCAGGCAGAGCCATACTCCTGAGGACCTGCCTTTTCTAGATAGCCCTGTGTATGAGGAGTGAAACATTTCCTGGAGATTTGATTTCATCTCAGGCCTGGGGAGATTCTGCAGTTCCATAAACAATCCATCAGCAGCTGCCCAGAGAGGAGCAATAGATTAATCTTCTCCTGGAACAGCACTGCAAACTGCCTTCCCAGCACATGGAAAAGCGCCAGATTTGGGTCAAAGGAGCAGCTTTCAGCTTCTCCCTCTCCACCTACCATGACCCATTTGAGCCCAGCTGCTCTCCCAGCAGCTCTGCTCCCCCATGCCCATACAGCTGTGCTGGTTGGCAGGAATTATTGCCGGCTTTTTCACAGCCTTTGCTTTAGACTCTTTCTGAGGATGGCTGTTAAATCTCTAGAGCACGGTGAATGTCCACTCGGGTGATGCCATGTGCAGCCTGACTCTGTGAGTGTCACCGTCCTCAAATACAAAATGCCCTCAGGTAAGCACAGAACCTGTGCTCTGTCCAGGGCAACGCTTCCCAGGGAGACCTCCTCATCCTCCTCCTCCTCCTCTTCCTCCTCTTGGCAGGGCCAGCTGCCAGGACCACTCAAAGGTGGTGCCCAGGAGGGACTGGATCTCTGTGAGGTGCCAGAAGAGGCAGAAGCTGCTGGATGACAGCACTGCTCTGTGACAGGACATCCCCACGGCCACCACCAGAGCAGAGGGTGGAGATCCAGCCTCTGCACCTGCCTTTAAGTGGTTAATGACATCACAGCACAAAGGGAAGAGTGTGAGAAAATGGGGTAAGAGAATATATTCTTTCATGTTAAATCACCACTCTAGGTCCTGTTGCCATTGGCAGCCTGAGGGATATTTTTCAGAGATGCTAAAACATTGTAAATTAGGAAAACAAGAGAGAAACCAAACCAAAACACCATATTGTGTAAGATCATATCTCTTGATACCAGAAAAGCTTCTCAGAATGAACCACCTCGTTCATGTTTACTCTTGTTTGTTTGGGGTTTTTCATCTGAAGAAATGAAAAATATGTTATTTCTGTTTTCCTGTAAAAATAGCTGTTGTCATCGATGTCACCTTTGTAGCCTTGCCTCACTGCCTGCAGAGGTCAGCAGAGCCGGAGCCCTGGTGGAACGTGAGCAGCCCTGCTCCTTCCAAGGCTGGGAAAAAAGAGAAACATTTCACGATCCTTTAACTTGTTAAATGTAAAACTTGAAAAGTCTCACACTGAGATCTCAGCGGCCACAGGTAAGTTTTCTTCAGCCAGCTTTGTTATTTCTCTGCAGTGAAAGCTAGTTAAGGAGGGATGGATCCAGCCCATAATTATTGAATTGCAGTTTATAATTCCTCCAGGAAACAGCAGCAGGAGAGCACTCAGGCTCACATTGAAAGGAGAGAATTGCAGGTGTTTGCCCTTTTGGAACTGTTACAAGGGAATATGCAAAGAAGGCCTGGAAAGGAGGAGGTGAGTGTTGGCAGCACCAAGCCTGGAGGTGCAGCCAGTGCAGGTGTGGTGACAGTTCTGTCCCTGGCTGCAGGAGCCCAGTGCCCCCAAAAAGCTCTGACTTCAAGCACTGAGGCTTCAGGGAGAAGGAGCCTTAGGTGATGGCTCAGTACCAGCACACTTTCAATCACTCTTGCTACTTCTACTGCAACTGCTCTAAGCTTCCCCGGAAAACCTGTAGGAAATCCAGAGAAGATCAGATGTGACATTCTGGACTTTGCCTGTGAAAAGCAATCGGGGAAAAAAATAGAATAATGCAAAGTGCAGAGAGACTTGTGGTTGTACTTGGTATGCTGAAAGGAGAATAGGGAAACACAAAATCATGTGCAGGTCAGTTTTATACCAAGCATCAAAGACAGGTGGGAATGACTGCTCCTGGGCATGGCTGGCCCAGGAGAGCAGAGCCAGAAGAGAGTTCAGAGCACAGCCACCCAGAGAACCCAGCAAATCCAGCAGGAGCATTCCCCTGTCCTCAGCGTGAGTGAGAAACTGAGCAGGGAGCAGAGGTGGGAGCCCCCAGGATGGAGCTGGGGGTGCTGGATCACTGAGGGCTCAGCCGTGGTGGTGACAGGCTCGGGGAGGGGAAAGGCTACACAAAACACAGACAGACATGGTGACCCACGTGCAGGTCCCCGACCTCTGCTCTCTGTGGCAGCACGAGCTGCTCTGCCACTAAAGGCCACCTCCAGCTGAGACCTCATTAATGGAGAATGGCTGAGGCAAATCATAACATTTTTTAAAATGGCATGAGGACACAATTAAAAGCAGCATCTCTGAACTGGAACTGCTTTGCCATGAACTGAATGTGCCTAAACCTCATCATGGCTGAGCAGAGCTATTCCACTCAGAACTGGATAAACCCAACAGCAGAGTGCCCAGAATCTGATTTAATTTGAAAGACCACAAAATTATATTTCTCTGCTGATTTTCCAGGTGGCAGGATTTGATACAGAGTTTTTAGTTTTTCACTACTTCCTCTTAACTCAATTTGACAGAAATGGCTTTTGTTACAAGGCAGAATTTGCTGGGTGCCGCAGCAGAGATAATGGAAACATCAGAGAAATGGCAAAGCACAACTGGGGGAGATCAACCCTCTGTCTGGAATGCACTGGAATTCATGAAGGCCAGGTTTTCTGGAAGAGCAGAAGTCAGGGAAATTTGCACCTCTTGTGGGACATTCACTGGTCCACCAAAGCAGCCCTTCTTTCTGGAGACCAAGAGCTGCAGCAGGATATGGCAGATTGGGTGTATGCTGGCCTTTGTGAGGATGTGGGAAGGGATTTTTGCACGGTTGGCACAAGCAAGGCCACAAGCACGATGCTGCAGGGGAAGGAAGGGTGGTGGCCAGAGACAGTGCAGCCACAGGGACACCCTGCCGCGGCAGGCAGGAACGGGAGCTGCCCTTCCTCGCTGCTTTGCTGATTAAGGAGCTCCTTTTCTTGGTAGTTTGAGCCGGAATTAAAACATTGCTGGGAGAGAGACACTCATGGGCAGGCGAACAGCTTGTTCCCAGCTGGCTCAGCACTTTCCTGTTTGCAATTCCACCTATCAGAGCTCAAAAAATGCTCCCTGAAGGCAACTGAGTGCTGGGCTGGCAGTCCCGATGGCCACAGCCCCTGTGCCCGGCAGCCCCTGAGCTGCAGGGGGCAGGGGCATCTCCTCTGTCCCTTAGGGAAGGGCTCCAGCGTGTATCCCAATGGAGCAGCACTGGAACAGAGGCGCCACAAGGATGTGCTGGCTTGGAAGTTCATTTTGGCTGCTGGGTGCTTGTGTGGCCCTGGAGGCTTTGTCCCCTCTCCAGGGAAGAAAGGGGATTTTCAACCTGACCTCCAAACTGGAGGAGATGGGAGATGTGTCTGCCCCAGAGGGCCACCACTGGGTGCTTTAAAGGACAAGTGACTTGGCTGCTCCTTCTGGCCCTCTCCCAGGTGCCACAGCTCTCTGGCTGCTGGGGCCATGGGCTCCTCTTGGCTCTGGGAGCGGGACATGCTCAGGTTGTGGGGCCGTGCACAGCTCTGGGAGCAGGACGTGCTCAGGTTGTGGGGCCGTGCACAGCTCTGGGAGCAGGACGTGCTCGGGTTGTGGGGCCGTGCAGAGCTGTCTCCACTCCCCCCAGCCCCTCTGCCAGGCCCTAAAGAAATGCTCTGCCTGGGAAATGTCTGTGACTGAGCAGGCTTGTGAGAGGCAGGTTTCTAATGACTCCTTAAACTGAGATTTTATCCCTGTAAATGCAACTAGGTCTCAGTGTCCCTGATTAGTTTCTTGTGACAAATTCCATCTGTCTGCCTGGGAACAGCAAAGACCTAAAAAACCTGAGCACCAGCCATGCAGCCAACTGCTCCCATGCTGGGCTTTGTCATCACAGGAAACCACTTACAAAACAGGAAACTCTTCCTTGTTCCACTCAATTTTTTGGGTCTATTTGCTGTGAAATGTCACCTTCTCAGATGAAGGAATGGGATTTATCACAATTAAGGGAGGCTTTGACATATCCCTTTAAGTGAATTAAGGGTGCTCTAATTCTGAATTCGCCCAGGGCTTTGTTGGTTCAGAACATCAGAAGCATGCACATTTTTGGGCAGTTGTTGGTGTGATTTTGCTGCTCCTGGCAGTGTGGGCTGCCAAGGCTGGTGCAGCACATTGACAGCTAGTGGGTCATTGTCATAATGTTGGCCCTGAACATTCCTCAGGAATACAGAGAGAGGACTCTTGTGCTGGGCTGTTGATTGATTGAGCAGTTTCCTCTGTCTCTGGGTTTTCTACAGTCACAATACACCTGCGTCACTGCCCTCGTCAGTCACCGCTTTCCTGCTGTGCGATTTTTGGCTGCTACATGAGACACAGAGGAGCTGAACCTGTGGCACACACAGGTTCTGTGGCATGGGGATTCTGTGGCACAGGGATTCTGTCTCACATGGGTTCTGCTTCACACGGGTTCCGTGGCATGGAGGCTCTGTGGCACACAGATTCTGTGACATGGGGTTTCTGTGACATGGAGTTTCTGTGACATGGGGTTTCTGTGGCACAGGGGCTCTGTGGCACAGGGGCTCTGTGGCTCAGGGGTTCTGTCTCACTCAGGTTCTGTGGCACAGGGGTTGCATGGCACACAGGTTTTGCTCTGCAGATGCTGGTGCAGTGATGGCAGGGCCCTGGCATGGTGAGGGCAGGTGGTGGTGGGCTGCCAGCAGTGCTCCCCACCGCGGTCCCTCAGCCTCCTTCTGCCCTGGCCCCGCTGTTCCTGGTTCTTCCCGTGGCCTCTACCTGCATTTCCTGTTCTGCAGCCAGAGCTGCGTCACCAGCAGTGGCCCTGGCCCCCTGCCCGGGGTGTGGCAGCAGTGCTGGCACCCGGCCGGCATCCCTGCCGTGCCTGCTGGGGCTGTGCATCCCTGCCCATCACTGCTGGGGCTGTGCATCCCTGCCCATCACTGCTGGGGCTGTGCATCCCTGCCCATCCCTGCCCATCACTGCTGGGGCTGTGCATCCCTGCCCATCCCTGTCCATCCCTGCCCATCACTGCTGGGGCTGTGCATCCCTGCCAATCACTGCCCATCACTGCCCATCACTGCCCATCACTGCCCATCACTGCTGAGGCTGTGCATCCCTGCCAATCACTGCCCATCACTGCCCATCACTGCCGAGGCTGTGCATTCCTGCCCATCACTGCTGGGGCTGTGCATCCCCACCAGGCCCTGCCGGAGCTGGGTGGGCTCTGCCCACAACTGGGACCGCGGCTGATGCTCTTCCATGCTGAGCCTGGTCTCCCGAGTGCTGCTGCCCCAGCGAAGGGGATTAGCACATGGAACACCCCACAAAAGGTTTTGTTGCACTTGCTGTTGCCATAGCACACAGAGCAAACCTGGAACACAGGGTAGAAGCTGGTGAGTCACTGGGGTGAAGCATTTATCCCAAACCTCCTGTCTTGGAAAACTTTTGGCGTGGATGAACTTTAGAGAGCCAACAGCCCTTGGTGGGAGTTACTGGGACCAGTTAGTGTGTCCAGGCTTTTCATGCCCACCTTACTCTGTTTGGTGACTCAGAATTTTAAGCTGGTTTTGTTCCAATTTGAGTGGCCCTCCAGCCACAGGAGGGCGGCACCAGCACAAACTGCCGAAGTGCTGCTTACGGTTTGGTTTTGTTAGAAAAATAAAACAAAATCAAAACCCAAATTAGCATATATTGATGTGCATATTACGAAATAAAAGATAAAACTGTTAAACAGGAAGGAAGGAGGGAACCCTCAAACATCACCCAGCCCTGCTGAGCCCTTGTGCAAATACAGGGGGAAAGAGTGTTTACTTTTCAAAGCAAGATTTATCCCTAAATCATTTTTTAGTTATCAAAAGAAGGTTAAGCCCCCATGAAATGATCTAGGAGAAGCACCCTGTTTCCTCTAAGAGCTGGGGGGGCTAGAAACCCAGCAGGACTTTTGTGGCACCTTTCCATGGTCTAAATGTGCCGCAGCAGACTTGGACAGCGACATAATGCACTGTTCATTCACAAATCATTTACCATTTCAAATATCTCTTTTAAAAGGGTAAAGATTTAATTTGGTGGCTGTTTTGATTGTGTTGACGGTGCTTAGAAAATAATTAAAAGAGAAAATGAGTGGAGAGTGAGTGCTGAGGTCCCAGGGTCTGAGAGACCCATGTCTGAGCAGGGGATCTCTCTGTGTACAGCTTTTGTGGGGTCAGGAGGCTCAAGGGTGCCTGGAGCCACAGAGAAGCCCCCAGGAATGAGCTTAAAGCTCCTGCTCAGTCTCCTGCTTGACTAAACAAGGGAAAAATTATATAAATGATGTTGAAATGCAGAATAGCTGGCAATGCTCTGCAGCTGTCAGCTGATGTTTAACCTGAAGCCCCTCTCAGGTGAATGGGATTTGCCTGTCTGAGGGGCGTGTGAGGCTAAGGCCAGGCCAGGCCAGCCCCACTGATGTTTTCTGCAAATGAAGATAATTTCATGGTCAGGGCTCAGTCTGCAGCACGGTAAGGGCATTGCCTTCCAAAAAGGTTTGTTTGGTTTGTTGGAATGAGATGTTTCTGAGAAAGGTCCCTGCAACCACTCCAGGTTAAACTAAGAACTGGCACAAAGTGACAAGGGACAGCATTTGGTAATCAATACCTGAACTAGCCAAACCCTGACAAAAGAGTCCAAAATGGAATTCTTTTATTAGCTTTCCCTGGCACTGACACCTGCAGACTTTTATCTGCAGCTGTGTGGGAAGAGCTCGCACTGCAAACCTAATTCCCATAGGATGGGACTTTGAGGAATCAGACTGTGTTTGAACCCATCCTGGAGAAGGACCCAAACATGCTGACTAAACAAGAGATTGCAGAGAGTAGTGTTACAACCGACAGCACGATTAGAGAACTTTGAGGAGCACTTGATCTAAAATGCTCCACAAAAGGATGATATTTTAATGTTTTAGTAGGGAAAACCTTCTCTACACAGCTGAAAGCAAGAAGGGAGGTGAGCCCCAGCCCCCAGCTTCCGCAAGGGTGTGATGCAATCTAGCACTGGGAAGTTGCTAAAATATATTGGGGCACTGCTTCAAGTTCAGGTTCTGACTGAGCTCTAATATCTTATAAAATTAGGTTACATCATTCAAAATGAAAGGGTTTCAAAGTCACAGCAGAGCTGAATTTCACTCTGTAAACAGCAGCCTCAGGTCATTGCTGAGTTTTGTGCCAAACTAAGCCAGGTTCTGTGAGGAGACTGAAGTCTGCTCTGCCCTGGGATGGTTGTGTGGCTCCGGGCATCAGCCACAGGCAAAGAGCAACAACTGCCCCCCTAAAGCCAGGGGGAGCTTCCTCATCTTCCCCAGCAGGGACTGGGCTCGGGCTGCAGGTGATGGAAGGTTTCCCCAGCCTGTCCACACAGCTGAGAATTAATGGGGCTCTTCCTCTCGCTCAATTACTGGGTATCCACCTGTGAAGCTGTAAAGGGTAGAACAGTAAATCTTACAATCAAATATTAAATTATACCTAATTTATTTGCTTATGGCAAATTGTGAGCTCTGCAATCGAGTGCATGAGGGTTTATGTCACAAGCTCTCCTGGGAGTCAGGGGATGTGCCTGGCAGTGCACTGGGGGGTTTGCTGAGCCTCGGTCCAAGGGGACACAGGGACAGGCAGGGACTGACCCCTGTAAATCTGAGGTGTCCCAGGCACAGAGACCCTGGGGCAGCCCCTTGGTGTGGGCCCTGCTCCCTGAATTTGGTAAATGCCTCTTCAACCTCATAACGTGTTTTTGCACACTTTTATTGTCATTGTTTAGGAAGAAGTTTATTGTTTGAATCAGGGTAAAACCAGCATGTGTTTGGCAGCACATTCTGCATAATATATTAAAGGTTTTTTACTTCTGTATAAAATCCTTCAAGTCACCTGGAATTTTTCCATGGACTGCACTCTGCTCAAGGTTTCAATTTGCCTTAGAGTTGTACATTTGTCCTTGTGCCCTCTGGCAGCCTGTGCTGCCTTCCTGCAAACTGGCTCAGAAAATGATACCAGGGTGAGGGTGCAAATCAGAGCCTCCCAGAAAGTCTGGGGAAAGAAAGGGTCTGATGGCTCCCAAGCAGATTTCTAAATGAAAAATTGTGTCTTGTACTTTACCGTTCAGGAAGAGGGGGAGAAAAAACTGTGTCTGGATCAGAATATTTTCAGCATTTGAGATGGCAGGTGAATTTTAAACAGAGCCCAGCTGGAATATGGCCAGTCTGGGAAGCACAGTATGGCAGTTTCTCGTCCCTTTCCATTATGGTCCAGGCAGAAACAACAGCAGGTGGAGAAAGTACTTTTAGTCAGATTTTCCTTAATTCCTTGAGGCATTAAAGCATCTCTACTTTGCAAAGACAACGGAAATCCACTTTTTCATGAGCATGAGTGTTTTAAAAATGGAATTTTCTGATGATGTGGGAGAGCAGCAGTTTTCACACAGCTACCCCTGGGAATTCCTTCCCCCGGAGTGATGGGTCCCGGCCCCCAGGGCCAATTCCAGCAGGATCCGGCAGAAGAATTCGAGGGGGATGGCAGGGAGCAGGCAGGGCTGGGGCTGCCGCTCCGCGCTGCTCCCAGGCGCGTTTTGGGAAATGATGGCTGTAGGGTGAATCAGTGACCTGCCCCAGGCCTGGGGCAGTGCTCAGCCCCTGGAAGAAGCGGGTTTTCCGCGGAGGAGGCTGCAGGACGCCGTGCGGAGCCCCAGCAGCTGCCTGCGCTCGCTCGGGTGTTTGTCCCGATGACTGTGCCGGTGATTGTCCCGGTGATGCTCCCCTTGCGTGGGCGCACGGAGCAGCCGCAGCCCGGGAGGTGCCGCTGCCTGAGCTCTGACTCACTGTCCGGGCCCCAGCTGGGAGCCGTGAGCCAGAAAATGTCACAGCTTCCCCCAGCACAGCATTCGGGCTGTGCCACGGGCACCAGTTCGGGGCGCAGCTCCATGGGAATAAGGGGCTTTGTCAGGGCTGTGGATTAGCATTCTGGTCACGGCCCAACTTTTGGTTTTTAGCAAAGATAAATGGTAACTGTGCCATCTCCTGTTGGCTGCAGTATTTTAGAGGTTTTTCTTCTCATAAATAGCCTTGTCTTGACACTGGAGCATCATTTTGCTGCACGTGAGGCATTTGTGCTTTGAAGCCCCAGACCAGCTCTTTTCTGTGAAAACCACACTAACACATCCACAAATCTCACACTTTACAGCTTGTCACTCACTTTTAACCTGCTTTAGAGCAGAGGTTTCCCCCAGCAGCTGCAGATGAAATATGCTTCATCTGTGACTATTTTCACAAGCACGAGGCACCCCCTATGCCAGTGCCGAGCCGGGGCTGCCAGGGGCACCCAGGCTGTTGCTCTACTGGTTTGCCAAGCAGAGTCTGTCCCTCTGGCTGCAGCCAGGCAGAAGCTCAGCTCAGCGGTTAATTTTTAACTTGCCTGTTGCTCCATGGTGTAGGGGAAGCTGCCAGGGAGGTGTTGCTGTGGACTGGAGCACCCTGTCCCCTCACACACAACCACGGCCCGGTGAGGGCTGGCCCAGCTCCGCTTTGGACTCTGCTCCTGCCCTGCGTGCTGGATTTCAGCAGACACTGAAGGTCACGGTACTGGGTGTTCAGAACTGGGAACATCCTCATCTCCTCCTGAACACTGTGGTCAGGCTGAGCCAGACTGCTGACTTGTTCCAACCCCATCTTTTCATGGACTTTTTTTGGCGAGATGGGGATGGGTGTTTGATGAGGGGACAGAGGGAGGGACCTCTGTGTGTCACCTCTGCTGTCACCGACACCCCATTTACTCTGGGCTTTCTCTTTCCAGCACCTTGTGAGCTGCTCCCCACCTTCCCCAGTCTGTAAAGCCAGAGCTTCTGCCAAAAGTCTTCTCCTCAGTTTCTGTCCTGCTTTTCCATGGCTTGTGGTAGTGGGGATCCACCAGCACCCTCCCAGCATGGCTGCTAGGAAGGCGTTAGGCAAGCTGGATAAAATTAGCTGTTCAGATGCATGTTCCTCAGGATGCTGGGACAGGGGACACCCAGTACAGCCAGCTTGACTCATGGAGAAGAATTAATGGAAACGCCCGGCTCCTGGAGGGAGGAAATTCCTTGAACAGCCTTTTCCTCTGTTTGTTGTGCGGGGAGGCTGACAATGGGCCCCGCGGCTGGCTGGAGCGTGGCCGGGCTGGCCCGGAGCGCGCCGTGGCCGCCACAGGCGCCGTGTCTGCAGCACCGGGCGCTCAGGAAGGGCTGGCACCGCCGGGTGACAGCACCGCCGGGTGACCTGCCCTCCCACACCTCTCTGCACGGGCAGACCGCGGCAGGACCGCGCAGCACAGCCTGGGCACCCCTATTGGCAGCGCTGGCCCTGCCCTCCTGGCACATGGGCTGCCACAAACACCGGGGATGCCACGAATCCCCGGGGATGGCTCCAGCTGCTCTGAGCCATCCAGGTGCAGCCCTGGAGATAAGCAGAGCAGCAGCACAATGCATGCAAGGGCCCTGGGATGGTTGGACATTTGTTGCTCAAACTCTCTTTGGCCCATGTTCCATGAGAACAGTATTTTAGAGGCTTTTAGAGGCTTCATTGCAGTTTTTGTTGAGCCCACTGTAAGGCATGTTCCTGGAGCACAAACCTGCCAAAACAGCAGACAGGCTACAGCTGAGGAAAACTGCCTTTTTTCACTGTAAATGTCCAATAATCACATAACTTCTTAGTAAGTGACTTTTATTTATCAGGGATACCACTTGGGCTAATGATTTCAATGTAATGAGACAAGAGGGACTATAAAATCCCCAAGTCAGAGGATGTTATGAATCATGTTATGCAAATCTTGTGAACGGGACTGTCTGGGCAATCCTAGGACGTGCCAGCAGCAGCCATTTCAGTGGGGGTTCATTTCAGTCTGCCACAAGCATGGCTTCTGCCAGATTTGCTCCCTTCTTTCAGGGAAAGGCTGTTGGCAAATGATACCCAGGCTGCCCAGGTCATTGGTAGCACCAGGGAGCTGGGTTTGGTTTTGGGGGCCCAGGGAGTGACAAGCATTGAGCCTGGCATGGGGGTGCATTGTGGACACCTCAGTGGTCCAGGGGAGCAGGGACAAAGCTCCAGCAGGAGGGCCAGGGAAGAGGAGGTGAAGAGCTGATCTGGTCCCTGCAGGGTGTTCTCAGAGCATCCTTAGCAGCAGCCTAGTCAGGTCCTGGCAGGTAACACGGCCCTGAGGCAGGTGGGGCTCCTTACCCCACTGGCTTCTGTTGTGAGGTTTGTCACAAGATGCTGCTCTGGCGGGAGCAGCCAGCAGAGCGGGAGGAGCTGTGGCATCCCCAGGGCCCAGAGTGGCTGGGTGGAGCTGGGCTGAGCTGTGGGCAAGCACTGAATGGCCCTGTTTGGCCTTTTTTGGGAACAGCCCATTTGAAGCAGGTTTTGTCGCTGTGGATGGTTTGTGGGGATGTGTCACCGATGGGTGCAGCAGCTGCAGCGAGTGTGGGACACCTCTCTGGTTGAATGCTGGAAAACTGGCAACTCCTCTGCAGGAAACCTGCTCTGAGACTGGTTTTTCTGAGCAAGGACAGCTCTGAAAAGCCTTTGGAAGCTCTTTCGAACAGGTTCATCCCAAAACAGTTTACTCTCTGGTCTTCCTGGGAGGGGAAATCACCGTGCGTCCCACTCCAGTTATAAATAATTATAATTGCCCATTCTATTAGGTGACTTAAAAGATTATTTCCAGTCTCCCTGACTTATTGGCAATTTGGAGTTCTTACTGTAGGCAAAAAAACTGTAGCTGGGCTATCACTCTTCCAAGCTGCTTTATCTTTGTTGCTCTAAGCAGAGTCATGGGAATGTTTTTATCTAAACCATCAGGTTATTAGAGGACAGACTTATAAATAACCAGTCTTTGCTATTTTTAAGTACTTTCAGCATCATCTATCATGATAGTACAGCACAACCTGCAGAAAAACAGTCCAGTTCTGCTGCCAAAGCTTCGTAACTTACTGCTGTTTCTTTTGGGGATGAGGAGCCAAGCCCAGGTTCCTTCTCTGCTCTGCAGAAATGTCAAAGGCTGACTAGCCATGCTGCCCTGCCTGGTCCTGAACCATCATTTTCTCCACCTTTCTTTCCTCAATGCAGAAGATGTTATTCTGCTTTATTACAGAGGGGAAACTGGCATTAGAGTTGACTAGCAATAAATTTGGTGAGGCCTTTCTGGGGGAAATGACATGGTTGCCATAGCAACCGTAGGGCAACCTGGTGCTGCCAGGTGGGATGGTGGGGCCGTGGGGGAGCCAGGGGCAGCTCCACATCCTGAGGATGGGCTGGCAAAGCCATAGCTGGGGAATGAAGGAGAGGTGCAGGTAGTCTGCTCCTATACCTCCTCTCTGTGAAATGACAAAAAAAGCCTAACCCCACCACTCCAGGAGAACTGAGCATTTCAGACAAGATAATTTATATTTACTTCATAATTTATTAGTTTTCACATCACTGTATGCAATAAATTATAGCCGATATAATAATAACATTGTCATAAAATATTGCCATGAAGTAAGTACTCATCTAATAGTGACTGTAACCTACACAGAGAAGAACTGTAGATATTATATTTAGATTTTTAGTGTTAGTGGTAAGGAAACATAATATTAGGGAACTTCACAGTAAATTCAGGGAAATCTGTCATTATTATTGCTTCAGTGCAAACGACTTTTCCTGCACACATACAGCTTGGGAAGGAAAGGCACAGTTGTGCAGTGTCTCTGGAGCAAATGCGTTCCCGGACGGCTGAACTTACTGCACCACACGCTGCGTTTGGGTGCAGTTAAGAGCTGCAAAGTGACCGTGGCCAGCAGCTGACCGGGGGCTCCAGAGCCCCCACCGGGCACCGGGGCTCTGCTCGGGCTCGGGCTTTAGGGAAACGAGGCTGAAGAGGCAAAGCACCCGGCTCAAGTCGTGAGCACCAAGTCCATCAGGAGGTCCCGAGTCACACCCGGGCGTGTGGGTTTCCCCCGGCTCGGCTGCCCGGAGGAGCTCGTCTGCGTCCAGCTGGGAGCTGCTCTCTGTCTGCGAGCCTCTGGCCACCAGGCTGCTGTCCACACCGATGTGCCATGGGCACTGATCCTGCTGGCCACGCCAGTGCTGCCGTGGGCACCGATGCTGCTGCCGCAGCGATGCCGCGGCCAGCTCGCGGTTTGCGGCGGGGCTGAAGCGCCGTGCGTGGGCTGTCAGGTCCCCAGGCCCACGGGGCAGCAGAGCATGCTGAGTGTGGTAGGAGGTCTCAAACAGTCCCGTCACAAAATGTTCTCCATTTCTGCTCCCTCCGCCAGCTCAGTGAACTTTAATGGAGTACTTCCGAAAGGTCAGGAACTGCAGCAGTTTGTCTTTTCTCCTCTGCTTTAGTGCCATTAGTGCTCTCGTTTTTTCCTCCATGTCCTGGTCGGTGGCGAGGATTATCTTGGCTCTCTCCTCCGCCTTCTTGTCCCCGGAGTTTTTGAAGAGTTTCTGCAGGGACGCCTCGTTGATGCTTTCGAAGATGTTGGCCGCGGCTTTCTTGCGCAGGGCCGTGTCGAAGCGGTAGCCGTGGACCGAGGGGCTCACTCGCAGCGACGTGGACATGGCTGGAGTGCTGGAGCTTGTCTTTGCTTTCATCGACGTGGGCTCTGCCGGCTCTGCCCTGGGCTCCAGTCGGAGGAACGCGTGCTGTGCTGGCTCCAGGGCCGGTTTTTAAAGGCGGGCTGGAGGAAAAGCTGGAGGGCTCCGGTTACAGCGGTGAGATCACGATGATGTCAACACCCAACAGTCACAGGCAAGTTTAACATTTAAGTTGCCAACTTTCCTGTCGTGCGGACGAGATGAAAAGTCCTCTCTGCTTCTACAACGGAAATGTTGGGGTTTTTTGACCCACCACAGAAGGCTTCAACCATTGCTGTGGGACTGAGCCAGCACAGCCAAACTCCACTCCTGCCCTTGCTGCATGTGAAAAGCACTGCATGCACAATATATCATATCATAAACAGGTAAAACTCCAGGTGAGAACTGTTGTAATGCTAGCAAGAGGCTGGAGCCTGTGCAAACAGCCAAGAACTTGGCTCTGTCTCCACTGCCAACACTGCAAACCTGCTCCTGTCTGGGCATGGGTTCCTTTCTGCTGCTTCCCAGTAGATGCAACTCATCTTCAGTGCACACAGAGCTGCAGTTTCTAATTGACAAGTGCTGTCCCAAATGCAGGTGATCCATAACATCCTCCAAGTTGACTTCCCTGGGTGTTACACCCTCGGCTGCACAGCTGCACATGGCAGTGGTCTCAGGGGGAGCAAGAAAACTCAGTTTGCTGCCCTGCTCCTGCCCCCAGTGTCCTTTTGCTTAAATTTCATGCTCATTAGTTCTGGAAAGAAAACTCACCTCTGCTCCACAAGAGTCTGTGCTTTCCATACCACCCTTGGTCAATGACAAGCCCTTGGGCTGGGAGGACTCTCTCTTAGTCATATGGGTTAGTTTTGGCTACTGTGAGGAGCAGGGAGCTGGACCCTTTGTGTCCCTTCTCACTCGAGGTGCCTTGTGCATGGAGTTAGGGTCCACAGGCCTAATCCAGGCCTTAGACACCTGGTTTGTACTGAGCACAGTCAAATCTGGCCCAGGACAGCTGTGGGTTCAAAAGTCACATAAGGCCAGGAGCCAGAGATAAGTGTATTTTGGTTAATGTTTTAAAGCAGCCGGATGCTGCAGAGGCTCTGTTTGGAAAACGAGAAGCTTGTTTACTGTTGTTGCTGGCCCTGTTACTCATCCTTGCTGAAAGGCTCTAGGAACAGCCTCTCTCCCCGTCCCACTCAGACCAGGGGTTTCCCTCACTTACCAGAGAGCTGCGGAAATTACCTCTGACCACACTGAAGAACAGATCCAAGAAAACATCACCCAGATGCTTTTTATTCCACATTCCCTTTAAAACTTCAGTTCCTTTGGATAGAGGGAGGGGATATGTCTGACCCATGCACGCCTCTCTAGCAGTCAGCGGGAGCAGTGGAGAGGTGAACACACCTGAAACCTGTGTGGAGGTGTTTGTGCTGGCTCAGAATGGAGAAGGGGATTACCTGTGAGTTGTTGGTCACCAGGTGAGGTGTGAGCAGGGCAGGTGGCTGCCTGGGACTCAGAATTACTGGCAAGCCCAGCTCCATCCGGGCTCAGATCAACTTCCAGCTGGCTAGGACTTGCCAGGCTTCTATCCTTAGGAGAGGGCGTGGTCTCATTTCAATGTCTGGCCACTTTCCTACCTGGGACTTGGGACTCACCCGTTGGTGCTGCTGGGCACATCCTGAAACAGCCCTGAACCCTGCAGTCCCCATATCCTGCCAGGACGTGGGTTTCCTTGCTGTTGCCAGGACTTTGCTCTGGCATGATCTCTCTCTGCACGTGCCATCGCTTCCTGTGGGTCTGTCATTGTGTGAGTTACTTTTTACGAGTTTTCCACAATTTCTTTTGTATGTGCTGGATGTTCCATGCTTCAGTGTATAAACAACAGCTTTTCAAATCCCTGGGATTCTTCTTCCACCAGCCAGACGTGCAGCCTCTCACCTTGCCATGGTCTTGCCAAATTGGTGAGACCAATTCGTCAGCTGCTTTTTCAACATTTGCAGGGCTGATAAATCCACTCTGAAAATAGAACCATTTTGGTGTGGCTGGATCTCTGCCTGGGAAAGATCTCATGGTTTATAGACTCTGCTAACATGAAATGTGATGGGGGAGCAGAAGGAAGCAGGGCCACCTGTGCTGCCCAACCCTTCCTGCTCAGAGCTGCCTGAGCACTGGGGGGTAAATCTGTCCAAAACACGTGCCTGGATGAAATGCTGAAAGTGCTTTGCTTCACAGGACAGATAACACAGTGTCAGGGTACTTGGGGCAACATTCAGTGCCAGAAGATCAGCCAGGATCTTGTGGGCTGAAGAAAACAAACCCTTTTTTGCCCCCTGGTCAGAAACAAGAGCTGAGGCAGGTTCACGTGCGCCTTGTTTTCACTGCTCCCACTGCACATGGAATCACTCTGCAGGTATTTGCAGAGATGTGGCTGACAGCATAAATTAGCAATATCTGTGGAAGATACAAGCTCAGAAAAGTATCTGCCATGGAAACCAAGACTAAAGCTGATGCTTTAGGAGTAAGACATCAGAAAGCTGCCAAGATCAAGCACGCGTTCCTTGTGAGCTCATCTCACACAGAGCAGTAACAAATGTCTTTGCCCCTTCAAGCTTCTCTGCCCACTTTGTATAAATTTAGTTGTGCTTGGCTCTGACAGAGCGATGAGGCATGCCTTGTCTGTTTTTTTCCAGTAATTTTTGTTTATATGGGTGCTTTAATACTGCTTTCCCAGTAATGCCTAGGAGGAATTATTCATGTGTTGGATTGGAGAGCAACTTCAGAGAAGATGTGATTTCTATCATCGTTCTCCTGCTATTATTGTGTAATTGCTTTGTGAGACGCAAACGCTCCATTTCACCCGTTAATGGGAGGATTAATTCCCATCCCCACCGTCTGCAGAGAGGTGCAGCCACATCTCTAATTCTGCTCTGCTTCTCCCGGCGTGACGGGTTCAGGCTGCGAGGGGTGCGAGGGGTTCTGCTGCCAGGAAAGCCCCCGGCCTGGCCAGGGAGCTGGCAGCCCAGGGCAGGAGCTGGAGAGAGGCAGGGGGGCTGCCCTGGCTGCAGGGGCAGCCAGTGCCTGCGCCACAAACTTGCAGAGAACTGGCTTTGCCTTCGTGTAACCTCCAAAACCACTCCAAAGAAGGTAATCCGGGATGCCTGGCAGTTCCCTGGGGCATGTTTTGCATAGCTTTCCCTCCACTGGCTGCTGCCAAAGCCTGCACGGTCTGTAGCACCCATTTGGGATCAGAGGATGCAGCAGCCCCCATGGAGCATCCATACTGCCCAGACCTTCCCAGCCAGGCATGGGGCATTCAGAAGCTGAGACTCAGAATATCCTGTGATACCTGTGAGATACAACAGATAGATATAGATGGTATAGATATAGATGATATAGATATAGGTAGATATTTGCTTTGTGTTCAGGCTATTCAGTGAAAACCTAAGAATGGGAAATGTCCAGGAGCCTCCAGCCATCTCTGCTCTTCCCATCTTTCCCTGGCTTACACGGTCTGGAGCTCTGGCTCCTCACAGCCTTCACGGCTGCCACCAGCCTGCAGCTGGGGAACCCCAGCCCTTCTCAGGAGCCAGAAATGCCACTGTCTGCTGGGAAAGGTTTCCGAGATGGAGTGCTCTGCAGACAGCCGTGGCATGGCTCTAAGGTCAAGGAGGAACTGGTTCATTGTGTAGCTCTTGGAATCCAAATTCCTGGGAGGTTGTCAGACATCCAGGTCATGCGAATGGCAGTGCCTGCCCTGGCTCCAACCTGCCTAGAGCCTCTCTCCACTGGGACTTGTGTGCCTCTGAGATTCCACCTGAGATTTCTGTTTGTTTGGCTGTTGCTCGGGTTTTTCTGTGGTTGTTGTTTCTTTAATAGAACATCTGGGAACACTTGTCCAAATCTCACGGCAGGACGCTGCACCCTTTGCTCACAGAAACCTCAAGGGCTTAACTTGGCCATCTGAGTTCCTTGTGACTCCTCCTGTGGTCCCCATTTCAGAGATATGGGACAGGGCAGGTACTTGTACCCAGTTCAGAGGTACAGGAAGGAGGAGATATTTTGTCCCCTGGTCAGAGGTTCAGGATAAGGAGGGTATTTTAAAGGCACTTCTGTTGCAGTTCAGTTGCTGGGAAGCACAGATATGTCTCAGACAATCCTCACACAGCTCCCTGCCTGAAAACAGGAAAAACAGACAACAGAAGGCATGATGGCACAATTAAGCCAGTTAAATTCCATCAGAAAATATTTTAATAGGGGAAAAAATAAGGACTGGCCTAAGTGAGGGGAATGCAGCCCCACAAGTGTGCAGAGCAGCCCTGTCCTGCTCTGGCCCAGGGAATGGCTGGAGCTGGGTGGGCGCTGGCTGAGCCAAGCATCGCTCCCTGCAGGGAGACCATATAAGAGTAAAGTCTGTGGTGTTACTGATAATGAATGTCTCCTCATTTCTCATAAATTCTCTGCTAAATGCACGATCACCAAGTTAATAATGCAGCGCAGGGCATAACGGATAGCCAGTTAAAGTAAGTAAATCATGTCTGGTAAGACACAGAAGAGAAACAGAAACTTCTGGCACTTTTACCAGGCAGGACCCCTTGGAAGAAGCCCTGCACACAGCAAAGCAGAGCTGAGGACACATCTGGTGTGGATGCTTGCTGCCATAGGGGTCTGACTGCAGGGTCCGGGGAGGCAAGGGCTTGCTGTGTAAGGGAGCCACAGGTGATTCTCTTGGTGCTTGAGACTTCCAAAATCCATCTTGCACAGAGAAACTGTGGCTGTGAAATATAGTGGCCCAAAATATAGTAGTGGGTTTCCAGCCAGAGCATGGTTACGAAAAGAAGAGCCTTTTCTGTGGGGATGCAGGTGAACAACACCCAGGGGTGAGAACCAGGGTAGGAATTTAAGTGGGAAACCTCCATCAGGTGTGAGCCAGCAGGAACAGCCCCCTGGGATGGCACCGGCACCCTGGAATGGCACCAGCACCCTGGAATGGCACCAGCACCCTGGGATGGCACCGGCACCCTGGAATGGCACCAGCACCCTGGGATGGCCCCGGCACCCTGGAATGGCACCAGCACCCTGGAATGGCACCGGCACCCTGGGATGGCACCGGCACCCTGGAATGGCACCAGCACCCTGGGATGGCACCGGCACCCTGGGATGGCACCGGCACCCTGGAATGGCACCAGCCCGTCGCTCGTGCAGCCCCGCTCACCATGTCCTGCTATTCCCCTGGGAGCCAGGGAAAGTATTTAAATATCCTGACTTCAGCATCTTCCTCCCGGCTCAGGAATGAAAGTTTGGACTTTCGAGCACGAACAACCTTTTCTTTCTCTGCCCAATTTCCTGTTTGATCTTCCTGAAGGTCCCGAGGACTCGTCGCTGGAGAGGGGCGAAGGCAGAGCCGTCTCCAGCTGTCAGACAGCTCATTGTCTGCTGCCGAGGGGACGGGCTCACGGGAAATCCTGCCGTGGGGCTGGGCCGAGGGCTGGCTCGGGTCATTGTGGCAGCGCCGCTCGCAGCCCCCAGCACCCGCACGGCGCCGCAATGCCCCGCTCCTCGGGCTCTAATCTCTCCCGAGCCGCTTCCTCTGCTGCAGGAGAGGTGGCAGACAGGATGTGCCTTTGTGCCTTTGTGCTGCTCCGCCTTCTGGGGGTCTGCGGTGCCCCCCGGCTCCCAAAGCCTCCGTGGCTGCCTCCGGAGCCGGCTCAGAGGCGGAGGAGCGGGACCGCAGCGGCTGCCGAGGGTGGGGCAGCACGGCGGCGAAGCGGCACCGTGGCAGCCCGGGGCTGTTAAGGGTGATCCGGGGTACACGGGGAGGGCTGTGGCCGTGCAGAGGAGATCCCGGGTTAGGCAGCGGACACCAAAGGCTCGGGCTTGTGTCTCTGTCTGGGGCCAGGCAGAGGGAAAGCCTGGGTGACCTCTGTGCAATGTTTGAAAGCCTGCAAGTGGTCCAGGCTGGGAAACACCGGCTTCATGTTGAAAGAGCCAAGCCAGGTCCAAGGTCAGAGGGACAGGTTTCTTGAGCAGAATTTAGTTTTCAGTTCCTTAATTCTGTGTCAAAGCAAAGTGGGATGTGGCAGAGGGGGCTCCTGACCTGGCTGTGTTTTGGAGAGGAATAGCTGAGGTTTGGGTATGTGTGGCTGAGTAGCACTGGGAGAAGAAAACCGGGAAGGGAAGGAAGGAGGAAAACAGCAGAGATCTGTGGAGATTTATCAGGGAGTCAACGCCGTGTTGATTGTCTGGGAGACGAGCTTGGCACTGAGGAGTTATCAGCCTTATAGCTCATTTCTCCACTAACAAAAGAGTTTCTGGGAGAGAACAGATGGTGTTTGGCTCCTACCACCATCTCTGGTGGCCCAGCAACTTTGCTTTGTAGCTGCTGGAAAAGCAGTTTCTGTGATCCCCTTCCCATCCTTGTGGCCGTGCCTGAGCCACAGGGGCTGCTGGCTGTGCCGGGGTATTCGGGAACATTTCTTGCCTGCTGAGGCCATGCTGCAGGTCCTGCCCAGGTTCAGCTGCAGATCCTGCCCAGGCTCAGCTGGGGAGGAGGATGGGAGCTGCTCCATGGGTGTCATACAGGTTTGTGTTGGGCTCTGGCTGCCCCCAGGGCCACTGCAACTGTTAGGGCAGGTAACTGAACGTTTGCCAGTGGTTGTTTTCCCCAGAAAGCTGCCCTCAACTGCACACGTCAGCCCTGCTCAAAGAGCAGCAGCAGGGCTGTAAAGCCTATCTCTGGGACAGGCAAGGCTGGCAGCTCCAGGCACCGGAGCAGTGTCGCCTGCCACAGGTCTGAGCTGGGCAGAACTGGAGCAGGGAGGCTCCCAGGAGCCCTGAATCATCTGTGGGGCGCAGACCTGCCCTGTACAGCTCAGAGTGCTTCCCCTTGTGTCCTGGCCCCAGCCAAAGCCACCAGCCCTGGTGGTGCCACCTCGGCACTGAGCAGCAGCCTGCTGACAGCCCCTGCTCTCAGGTGTGTTTAGCTCTCACAGCAATGCCTTCTAGATGTTTCCCCACAATCACAGTTACAGTCTCAGTGACTGATGCCTTGTTTACACGGGAGCCTTGTCTTTGTTCTCGAGATCTGCCCTTGACTCACTGTCAGGTGTCAGTGTGCAGGGGCTTCAGGCTGTCCACTGGGTTATTTATGCAGCAGTTCAGACAAAAAAGAACCAGTTTAGAGCTGCCAGTAGATTTTAGTTCTGTGAGGGAGGGGAGGGAAGAGGAGAGGAGTGATGCTGTGCATAAAGCAAGCAGTGCAGTCCCTCTGGCAGGGTCTGGCTGAGCAGAAAAGTGCTGATGGTGAACCTGGGCTCTGACAGCTCCCATTGTGGCTCTGAGCCCTCAGGGGTTCGGGGTCAAACCAGAAGCCCAGCCAGCAGTTTGTGCTCTGGAGTTGGTGGCATCTGCCTGGGAGAAGTAAATCCGATTTGACTTTGTGTCTGCCTTGTGGAGAGAATCTGCCCATCACAAGGGTCTGTGTGAGACTGAGGGGGTTGCAGGGTCAGGGGACACAGAGGGAGCCCTTTCTCACCACTCTGATGGGCACAAATAAAATAAAATAAAATAAAATAAAATAAAATAAAATAAAATATAAAATAAAATAAAATAAAATAAAATATGTAGTCTGTCAGTAAACAGTGCTGAGTGTGACGTCAGGTCACTGAGGCCAGTGAGCTCATGTCCAGGACCCTCTGTGCAGAAAGCTGAGTCAGTTCCGGCCGTGATGAGCTTTGTGGAAGAAGCATTTTCCAATGTTGTTTAGGGAAATCTTGCGGAGAAAGTAAACAGATATCTGACCCCAAAACCCTGCCCCTCTGCAGGCCTCTCTGATCATGGCAGCAGCTGGGGAAGAGGATGCTGGGGCAGCAAAGGGGACCTGCATCCCTTGGGCAGTGCCAAGGTGCTCCCGGCGCTGTGTTTGGCAGGCATGTGGTAAACACCAAGTTTCTTGTTTGGCAAATTAATTGGGGAAGAGAAAGGAATAGTAGCCTGGCCAAGTGCTCCTGGGCTGGTGGGATGGTGTCCTGACTTGTGGGATGGTGTCCTAACTCTCAGGGATGGTGTCCTGATGTGCCCCATCTGCTCGTGAGCTGTGTCCCACATCCCCTCAGGCAAATAGTTTCCTCAGGGACTTCTTCCCCCCCCACTCCCGGGGCTGTGGGGCTCCTCTCTGTTGGGGAAGTATCTTTGATCAGTAGAAATTAAACCAAGAAAATATTTTCCATTTGTGTCAGGATAAAAATGGCTCAAGCTGTGTGTGATTGATAGCTGAAAAAATGGGAGCAGCCCCCGTGCCGTTTCGGAAGGCTTCCCACTGTCCTTGCTTACAGTAAACACCGAATATATTTAGCTGCAGAGCCCAGCATGACACAGCCTCTTGCTGCAATAATAGCAGCGCCTTGTCTCTTTTTCTTTTTTTTTTTTTTTTTCTCTTTTCTAAGAAATGGGGTTGACTAGAGCTCCTAGGATGCCGGGTAGTGATTGCCTCACGGGCTCACCGTGCCTCCTGGACACCAGTATCTGTGTTTGCCCTTGTTTACCAGGTCTGGCGACTGAAGGCTGTGGTGACTAACTTGGCAAACGGGCGTTCAGGGGCCGGGGCACATCCCCCGTGTGACACCAGTGACGTGCCACCATGCAGGCATTGGTCAAACCCTGCTCCCAGCCTGACTGGGCACCCCAGGCAGCAGAGAAATTATGAGACCCTCGCCAGGACCTGCCTGTCTTGTTCCCACCCTTTGCCCCACATTAAGCTATTTTTATTCTAGTGCCAATGTTTGGGTCTCTGGTTTATTTATTTCCCAACAGCTGTAATAGTGCAATGTCCTACAAACACTGGCCAGACACCAAGGATTTTAGGGAAATAAAATCCCTTCCCAAAGGTCCCTCTAGGTATCCTTTATCTGATAACAAAGACTTTACCATCTCCCAGGCCTGTGTCATCCTCTTAGCAGTGGTGGCTTCCCAATCTGTTCCCCAGCCCTCTCCATATTAGGTGTAATTTAGCAGCTCCTCTCTCCTCCCCCATGCTGTAATTAGCACTTTTTGGCTTGAGTCATGGGCTGTAATCATATCTGGCCTGCAGTAGCTCTGCAGAGGTGAGCCCTTCCCCAGGTGCAGATAAGCCTCTGCTTGTGCCAAGCTGTGTGTTCTGAGGGACACGGTGCTCCAGGCACAGCCCCAGGTCTGGGCAAGTGGCAGCACAGAAAGAAGGTGAAGGCAATTGTTTTCTGTGCTCTCACATCCCTCGCACTGGGAAATCACAAGGCAAATTTGGTTATTGTTAATAAATTGCTCAGAGGACTGAGGCTGAGGTGTGCAGAATGGAGCCCAGCCAGGTGACAAGGAAGTGTCCCCCCAGGAGTGCCCTGGGATGGTCCCTGATCACAGTGCAGGGACATTTGGGCCACGGCTGTGACAGCACTGGGGACTTGCTGCCTTTCCAAGGTACTGGAAGTGGTTCTAGAGCAGGGCAAAGTCTGGGATGCAGCACTGGGAGCCCGGCAGTCCCTGGGGCCTCCCAGGAATGCAGCAGGTCCAAAGCTCTGCTCCAGCAGCACAAGTGAGGCAGGAGCTGGGGGAGTTGCTCTGAGATAAACTCAGCAGAGAGTGGAGAAAGATGGGGATAGAAATGAGCAATCCTGGCACAGACCAGGAACACAGGGAGAGGAATGGCAGCCGTGGCTCAGACTGGAATTGGCCATGGCTCCAGTGGGACCTTCACGATGTAACAACAGCCTGGGGACCCTGAGATGGGGCTGCAAACTCCCTGACACTTTAGGGAGGTTGATCATGAATGAGTTTATGGCTTATGAAGGGTTTGTAAGGGAGCCAGGACCCAGATAATGGGGGATTTTAATTACTTGGATATTGATGGATATAATAAGTGTGCAGCAAACCACAAAGGGAAACCTATGGCTGGAGGGGAGAGTGAGATTGATCTATGCACAGCATGCTAAATCACTTAAATCATTCAGAGCCTCTTCTGGCCTCAGCTCCAGGAGCAGAGCCAAGTATGATAAATAAGGCCAGAATCGGGAAGTGTCTAGAATCCAAATGTTTGTATTCCTGTTCGATTTCAAATATTCACAGGGACAAAAGCAGCAAAGCACTTGGCTGAGGCTGCCTGGGGGCCGTGGGAATTCCTGTGGAGGGGGCTGGCAGCCCACCACCAGGAAAGGTGTTCAGGAACTTTTGCACAGATTTGTCTCAGTGCTGACCGGGGTGAACCCTGGGCACGGCAAGGAGGGACCCGGAGGCCAAAGCGATTGAGAATGATGGAAAGTCTGAGACAACAGTGTGGGTGGGATGACGGGCTGGGCATGGCCCAGGGAGCCTGGCAGGCAGGGCTGGCCACCTCCTGCGGATTGGTCCCAGGGCTGGGGAGGCTCTGTGAGGTTTGGTGCATCAAAGGTGTGCCCAGGTGAGGCCACCTTGGGCATGCACCAGGTTTCCTTCCCCATCACACAGGCCTGACCATCAGATATCATGGGGAAAATATCTGCTTAACAAAAACAAGGAGTCAGGAGTCAGGTGGACACTCCAGTATGTGGCTGGAAGAGCTGTTGGGCTGCTGGGCAGCTCTGAGTGGCAGCTCCACAATGGAAACATGTGCCTCAGTGCTGCAGGGACAGGGCCTGGCTCCAGAGATAAGGGAGATTTCTGTGTGGGTGGCACTGATTTGTGGCTGGAGCTGCTGCTCTGGATGTGGACAAGGGCTGTGACATCTCTCCTGTTTTTCCATCCACTCCCTGGCAGGCGTCAGTCCCAGCTGACCCAGCAGATACTGGTGCAAAATCCCATTCTCAGTCATGTGGATCCTGGGCAGCCTGCACATCCCAGCCTCACTGCAGAGATGTACCTCTGGGAGCTGAGGTCTGGGGGCACCTCTGAAAGAGGGAGGGGAGCAGCTCTTTTGCTACTTTTCCCTTGCTGAAATACCATTAATTCTATCACTGAGCTGCAGAAGTGGCCTTAACCCTGCCTGTTCCAGTGCTCCAGCACTGTCCAGCAGAGCCTGGACATTGCTGCTCAGGAGAGGAGGTAGCTGTGGCTGGACTCACCCCTCACATTTTGGGGTGTGCAGTGCCTGCCAAAACAAACCCTTCAGGAAAGAGCAGGGCCTCGGGTTGGCAGCCTGTGGCAGTACAGTTCCCACTGCTGGGATGCAGCATGGATGCAGCACATGGTTATCCTCAAACACATCAGGCCATTTTTAGGCACAGGCATAAATTATTTAAATGCCAAGTGCTTCGAGTCAGAATGCACCTGAGACCTTAGATGTCTGTCTCTTGTGATCAATGTTAGACAGCAGTGGTTTGAAAACAGAGAGGAATCACAGCTCTCTTGGAGCAGCTGTCCCAGCCTGCCAGGAAAGCACACAGGAAAGGCCTGTGCCTCACTGTCTGGGTACTTCCAGAGTGGCAGGATCCTTACTGAACTCCATTCCAAAGGAACTGCAGCTGATTGTCTGTGAGCTGGCTGTGACAGAGCATTTGGTAACCACAGAGCCTGTGCTGTGTAGTTTGCTGGCCTGGGAACGCCGTGGGCAGTTTCCTTCTCTGCAATTTCTTAGGCACCTTCCTTGTTCACCAGAAGAAGGGGAGTGTGCTCTCCAGAGCAGGGAAACCCCTTGGCTCTTCAGAGCCCCCTGACATGATCAGCCTCTCTGATTTCCCATCTCCCCTCTTCTCTTCCGAGGTCACACAGATCCATCCTCCTTGCTCCCGAGGACCTGCTCTTGGCCCCAGTGGCACGGGGCAGCATGTTCGGGGAAGGGAGTTTGCAGAAGGAAGAAAACCTCCCTGCTGGGGGTCCTGTGGCCCTGCCTGGCACTGGCATCGCTGCTCCCAGCAGGGTTTGGGCATTTCCAGCACATGCAGAGGCCCTGTCCCCCGCAGGACCAGCTTGCCCCAGCTCCCTCCAGTCCTGGCTGCGTTCCTCATTTAGATGGAGTGATTTTTCCCCTGGTCCAAGTTTGTTGTTTTCCTGAAATGGTCTGAAATGTAATAGGCCAAGACAATCATTGGGATGAAATATTTCCTACATGAAATATGCAGCAGCTATTCAGAAATGAAGATCAAGTGGAAGGAGCACTGCCAGGGAAAGATTTAAAGGTGCTGACACGTTCCTGTGGGTTGTTTACTGAAGTCATCTCCGAAGCCCCAGTTTTAGGTCTATATTCAAAAAAAGAGCACAAAATACAATTTAGCAAGACTTTAATAATTCAAGCTACAGTGTGCTGAGCTTGTTTTTGCCCTTATGGGAACAACATCTCATTTCAAAGGACCTTGACTCTCTTCTGGTAGTGCAGAAGGGGCACTGCCAGGGCTATTTTTGCACCAAGACACTGACTGGGTGTGAATCCTGCATTTGGAGGCTGTGCCAGCAAAACCTGGGGAGGCAAAACAGAGCCATATGGCCCGATTTCCCTAAAGATGCAAATTCCAAGGAATCTGGGCGTGCTGACTTGTTAGAAAAGGGCAACATAGGCACCTGGCATTATAAAAAAAGCTTTAGCACGGCTCTTGGCACAGGGCTCTGCCCACTGAGCCCAGGTCGGTGGTGCGAGGTGAGCCCGTTCCCGCAGCCGTGGGCCGGGCAGGGACACTCGGGAGCAGCCACACCCAGCACGGGGGCTGCTCGAGGGTCTCACTTCACCTGCGGCAGTGTCGGAGGAGCCTCACTGTTGGGCTGACCCTGGCACCAGGCTGCGATTTATTCTGCTGCCAGTACCTAGGGAGGATCAGGGGTTTGTCAGAGGTATTTTTCCCATGGAGAAGCCATGTGTCCCCATGTCCCCTACTACAGCACTGTGTTATCACTGAGACTTAAAGTGAAGCCCATGTGACCCCCAGTGTGGCAGCTTTGCCCCTGTGACACCCTGAGCCCTTAATGACCCAGGAGGAGCAATGGAGTTGGCCATGGAGAGCAAGCCCGGTACCCCTGTGCCTCGGTACAGCCTCTTCCCGTGCACACCAGCCTCCTGGACACCCCGCATTCGTCCCACCGCTTGGATCCCTTCTCTCATCCACACTCCTCTCGCGGCTGGGTTTGAGTGGCTTCAGCATCACTCCCATGACGGGAGCATTGGTGTTTGCTGGACTTCCCCTGTGGAGTAATCATGGTTCCTTTGCAGGTGTGGCGGGACAGGAGCCCTGTCCGGGTGCCAGCGGCTGGGGGTCACAGCGGGGAGCTCCTTCTCGCCCTTTGCTGTCCCCTGAACCCCTCCGCCCTGCACCCCCCATCCCCACCCGTGTTCACCTCGCCACCCCTGTCCCGCTCGGGTTCCCTGCTGCCGAACGCGGCTTTCTGCCGCCACCTGGTGATGGACACAGGCCCGGCCTCACACATGGGTCAGCAATCGCTGCTTTATTCGTCCGTGTGACCCACCCGTGTCCATCCGAGCTGTGGCCCACGCCGGGTTGGAGTGGGGAAGAAGCGGGGCTTGGAAGGACACAGCTCTTCCCTGGGGCGCGGGGATGCTGTGCTGGCGTCAGTGCCAGGAGAACACTGCGCCCGTCCCGGTGCCAGGGGAGGATGCTGAGCTCGCTGTGTGCCTGCTGGGGGGAGGCAGCAGCAGCAGCAGCAGCAGCACTGTTCTCTCTCACCAGCCCCGAGCGTGTCCCTCGTCCCAGACGTGCACAGGTGGGAAGGCTGCTGCTGATGGGAGGTTTTGGATCTTGGCTTGTGCGTTGCAAACAGACTCGGCCTCCTGCGCCCACTTCGGGCAAGCCTCGGGGTAGGTCAGGCACTTATCATCCCCTCCCTGGTGGTGTCCCTGATGCTCTTCAGGAAGCTGAAGATGTGGGAGCCGCCGGTTCCTTTAGCCTCCAGGGCAGACGGGGGCTTTCCCGCAGAGGGGCCGGCCCTGGCGCTCGGCTCTGCCCGCCTGGCCTTGGCTTTGGCGGCCGCAGCGGCGATATACTTGGTGACGATGGTGATGTGGTAGGACCTGAAGGCCGCCAGCGCAGACACGCAGCGGTTGAAGGCGGCGCGGAGCCGCGCGGTCCCCGAGGAGAGCACGAGCTGCCTCAGGGACACGGCGCCGCGGATCTCCTCCACAAAGGCTCTGTGCGGCGGGGGCATGTACTCCCTCATCCTGCGCAGGAAGGCAGCTGCGAGACACCAGCGAAGGAAGGACTAAGTTGTGGGTGAGTGGATTAAAGGCCCCGACCCTCTAGGAGAGAAGCTGGCCTGGAGCTGTGGTGCTGGCACCGTTTGAGGGACCCCTGACAGCCTGCACAGCCTGCTCTGCTCTGCCTCCAATTAAGTGAGAAAGAAAACCCATATTAGGTCAGTGCTCCATTAGGGCTGGTGCTAACCCTAAAAGGCAGGGTTTAGCCCTGCTCCCAGCCTTTTGGTTTTTGGTTTGTTTTTTGGTTTGGTTTTTTTTGGGTTTTTTTTTTTTGTTTGTTTGTTTGTTTTTTGTTTTTTCTTTTTTTTTTTCTAGTAAAGTTGTTTTGCTAATTTCTGGTAAATATTTCTGTTGTGGGCTGGACTAAAGTGGAGCTTTATGAATGGCCTCTCATTGGCAGGATGGCTGCACACTCTGCTCCCTCATCTCTCGGCCCATAGAGAGCCTCAGCAAAAAGCTGACATGCAAGAAGCCAAATGCGTGCTTTTGTGAATTTATCATGGTGAGGAAGCACCTGTCAGAGCCACATTTATAACCTTTCTCCCCGGAACTGGGCAGAGCCTGGTCCCAGCCAGGCTCTGCAAGGATGAGATGGGCACATGTCCTCCTGCCCGACAGAGCTGGCACAGTCAAGGGAATCGCTCTGGCTCATCTCTTCCCCCGCCCCTCATCTGTTTGGAGAAGGAGAAGCCCGTGGCTCACCGCTGTCCTCGCGGTGGCAGATCCCCAGGAGCTCATCGAAGGCGTGCAGGACCGTGCTCTGCGCCGCGCTGCCCCCCGAGAACGCCATGGGCTCCGGGGACACCCCCTCGTAGATGAGCCCGTGCGCCATGGCAGGGTTATCCTTCCAGCTGAGCAGGAGACACGGCAGTCAGGCAGCGGCCATGGGGCTGGGGACAGGGGCCTGTGAGAAGGGACCTTGGGCTGGCAAGACTGAGCAAAGCTTTCCTGGCCCAGCCCATGGCTCTCCTCCTCCATGTCAGCCTTCTTCAAACAGGAGATAAACTTGGAAATCAGACACTGTGTCAAAGCACACAGTGAGGCCATGGGCGTAAGGAGAAATCCTTAATTTTCCTTTGCCAGAAGAGCGTTCTCTGGGATCTCCATGCCCTGGCGAGCACTCTGTGGCATGGTGCTGGGACACATTGCCCTGCTTGGCTGCACCTCCTGCTCCAGCTCAGGAAGGTTTCTGCAAGCAGAGCTGCCTGAGGTGTGCGAGAGGGGAAGGGGCACTTGTCTGGGAAACAGTGGCACTTTACATCAATTCCTTGAATGTCAGTGGCTGTTTGGAGAAGCACCCAAACACTCCTTTGAGCCCCTGAAGTTTGGATTTTCCTTTGTTCTTGTTACTCAAGGTGATGTCTTTTTAAAGGCATTTAAAAGCAAAATAGAGGTCAGGCCAGCCTGCCTCTATTTATGTCTGCAGATAACAAGGCAAGGATGGGATTTCCTCCCTCTGAAGCTGCTGGTCCTGGGCAGGTCGGGAACCAGCACTGCTGGTGCCTCCCACACACACCCTGAGCTCAGACCCTGTCAGCCCTCCTTGTGCCGAAATGGAGAAGTGTTCACACCCAAATGGAGACAGAAGTTACAATTTCAGGGAGGTGAAGTGCCTGGCATGAAAATATCTGTTGGCCTTTAGCAGAATGCACCATTCCATGAGGCTTTCGGTGCTGGCTGCAGTATCTGTTGGGCTACAGGAACAGATTTTACACAAACTGCAGAGAAAATAGATTCATTATCAAGATACCAGAATATTTTTAGTTCTCCCAGGATTGTATTTATAGTAACCTCTACTAGTGGGAAGTTCTTATAAGCAGAAGGGAGTTTAAAAGGCATGTTTTCCCAAGCTGATGACCATCGAGACAGGGTCAGCTTGGATAAAAAAGAGAGAAACTTAATCAAGATGCATGGAGCCTTTTACTTGGGAATGCTGAGATAAGATGGAGAGAAATAAAAATAGAATCCCCCTGAGAAGCCTGGGACCTAGTGTCTGCAGATGCTGCAGCCCCACAGGGGTGCTGAGGGATGGTGAGAGCGCCATGCTGGGCTCCTGGGCTGTGGTTCTGCCTTGCCCAAACGGCATTTGCAGTATCTGGGGGGATTTTCTTTTTTTGAACTGAGAGAATTGTATCAGAGCAGCAGCAAGAGGATTGTTACACATGTTTCCTGAACACGCAGTGGGAAGAGCCTCTGCTCAGCTTTGCAGCTTTGTGTACACAGTGTGGAAGGAAAGAGAAATTCCACTTCTGTCAAAACTGTTCAGCCAAGAACAGGAAAGATTCATTTGTGCACAATTCTGGCTGTTGGGGCTGCCAGGGCTGAGCTGAAGTGTGGGATGGAGAGAAGTTGGAGGGAGGCAGACCCCAGCCCCTGGCCACAGTCCATGCCCGACTGATCCAGTGCCTAGAAATTCCTGAATGACAAGATGATAATGCTCTAGGGAGCATCACTGCCAGGCACAATGCTGGTCCCTACCCTGCCCTGGGGAACTTCACATCCCATCTGGGCTGCCCCTTCCCTGCACATTCCCAGCTCCCCCCAGCCCTGGGAGCTGCCAGCACAGCGGCTCTGAAGGGAAACAGGCTCCACTTACCCAGAGAGAAAGATCCGGATCACAGAGTAGAATACTTCTGGATCCACATAGTCTAGGAGGAAGTCAATCAGGTCAGAGGTGATGGGCAGTTACAGCAGAGTGTGTCATGAGCTGCAGCATGCACAGGCACCAGCTGCTCTCACCGTGCATCTTCCTCAGCGCCTCACTCATGGCCTCGATGGCCCCTGCCAGCTCCTCCAGGGCTCTGTGCAGGGTCTCCTCATCACACTGCGCGACGGCACCAAGAGCCCGGGTGATTGCCTGTGGGAGGAGGAGGGAGAGCACCAAGTCACAAAGGGGTAGGATGTCTGTGCACAGTGGCTCTGGACATTTGCTGCCACCCATGGCAGCTCTGCCCCTTCCCCAGCCTGGGTTCAGGGGACAGGAACACTTTGTGGGTGCACCTCAGGCACTTTACAGTGCAGGCAAGCAAAGAGCCCCAACACACAGCGGTACCCACCTTAATGCCAGGCACAGCTGCTTTCTCAACGAGCAGGGTGACAAGGATGAAGCCCCGCAGGCTCTCTCCCCCAGGCAGTGTGATGATCGTGTCCAGGTTCCTGCACAAAGGGGCCAAGGAGAGGGATTGTGGGGGGTGGTGGTTCAGGATTTCCTTGCACACTGTGGGACCCACTGAGCCCTTGGAACAAAACCATCCCAGACTCTAGAGCCTCTTATCTGCACCCCCAGAGAGGAGCTGGCACAGAGTGAACAGGGAGCAGGATGCTCTGGTTTAGGGGCCCTGCCATCCTCCCCATGCCCTCCCCATGGCCCATGGCCAGTGGGTCTGTGCAGCCAGAGCAGCCAGTGGCTCTGCCGCAGCCCCTTTGCTGTCGTCGCAGTGGCACTTGTGTGACAAATACAACACACAACAGGAGAGGTGCAGCCCAAGCAGTGCTACAGAGCTGAGCCAATCCAAACAAAACCAGCACCGTTAGAAAATAAATGAGCAGTAACTACTTACTCAATTTCCAGAGGCCTGAAGGCATTTCATTTATGGCCAACAAATGCACAAGAAAAGGAGAGAGAGAGAGAGAGAGAGAGATTATAAATTGTTCTAGTAACAGTCCATGCTCTGCAGGGAATGGAGGAGCTGTTCCCAGGGGCTGCTCCCAGAGACACCCATGTCCCCACAGAGTTCCTGTGTCCACACCCATGAGGCCAACCCCAGCAAAGGTGGGATTCAAGGGGCTTTGGCAGAACAGGAGCAGTTTGGGAACAGTCTGTCCCTGACACCTGCTCATCACTGCTGCCCCACCGCAGGAAGAACCGCGCTTGCTCCGCTGGCATTTCCTTTTTACCCGTTGGGGTCCTTCCTCCTCCAGTTGGCCAGCACAAAGTCTGCATGGCTGAGGATGGGCGGGAGGCCCAGGGCCTGCGAGACCTCCCAGTAGGGGACGGCGAGGTTTCGGGGCAGGACCTGAGTGTCACAAAGCACAGGGGAAGGTGGGGATGTGGTCAGGCTGCGGAAAGGTGCCTGTCTGCAGGCAGCAGCCAGGCAGGAGGGGGCATGCTCCTGCTGCAGCCACAGGAAAGGGGCTTTGCTCCCATGGGGAAAGTTCTAAGGGAGCAGCATCAGCTCCCAGACCCCAAGGAGCAGGCGAGCCTGCTTTACCTTGCCTTTACCTGCACGGTGCCCTCCTCGCCCTCCTGCCAGACATAGCCCATGGTGATGAAGCTGAGCACCAGGTGTGCCAAGTGCAGCTCCTCATGTCCTCGGAGGTGCTGGGTGCTCAGCTGCGGCATCTGCCAGGGAAACCCTTGGGAGCAAGGAGCAGATCCAGCAATGCCAAGGCCCCTGTGGTGGAGGGGCTGCCCTGCCAGCCAGGGGGAACCCTCCTAGTTCTTCTGCCCTGTCTTTATTCCTCCCTTCCCACCCACTCTGCAGGATTTGTTGTTGCTGCACTGTTACTGGTTTGTGAACAGGGACAATAATCCATGGGGTTTTCCTCAAAAAGGAGTCCCTCCTGGTGCTGGGATGCCCATGGGAGCAGCTGATCCCAAAAGGGTCGAGCCTGACTGGAAGCTGATGGGAGCCCCTGTGCTCCTTTGGCAGGGAGCATGGCTGGGATGAGACATGGTTCTTGTGACACCTAGAGGGGCCCTGCTCCAGCCCTTGCTGGCTGCTGAGCGCTTGGATCTGGTGCAGTTATTTCTGTACCAAAGTTAAGACTTTGCTGTCACCTGGTGTCAGTCCTGGCTCAGCACACATCTGTGCTGCTGGGCTGCTTTTGCACGTTTTACAGACACTGCTGTGTCAGACCAAGGTTTGAGGGAGCTCCGGAGGCAGGAAGGAGAACGCCATACCTGGTGAACGCGTGAGCGGAGCCGATGGCTCGTGATCAGCTGGGGCAGCTCACGGGCAATGTCCATCCAGGGGCCGTAGGGCACCGGCAGCTCTGTCTTGGTGCAGAGAGGCAGAGGGAGGGCTGTGAACGTGCCCAGGCTCCCAGCACCCACCCAGCCCCACACACCATGGCCGATGGCTTGTGTCTGGTTCCCCCTCCTGTAAGGTGAGCCTGTGGTCACAAATTAATGGATGGTGAACACGATCTGTCTGTCCCCACCCACTCCCACTGTGGAGCCAGGCCAGTGATAAATAGCCCCACTTTGGGCAATGGACACTTGCCCTTCTTGTGCTCCCCAAAATCCTGTAGCACCACGGCCAGTGTGTAAATGGCAGAGCTCCCTCACCTCTCCTCTGTGCTGCTTGCTGCAGCTGCTTTCATCGTTTTAAAGGGTAGGGGCTTGTCCTATTAAACTGCCCGTGCCAGAATAGCACCTGCCTTCCTCATTGTTCTTTGTAAAGTGTTACAGCAAAATGCTAAATCAAAGCTCCCCCCGAAATCTGCTCACCAACCCCTCTATTTTCCTGTCTGCCTCCTGTAGCATGCGGATGGGGAGGCACAGCCGGCTCCTACCAGAGGATCGGGAAGCAGGAAGCCAAACTCCTCGGAGACCTGAAACCTGGCCAGTGCCAGGGGCAGCGGGGGCTCCTCCGTGTCATCGCTGGCCTCCATTGCTGGACGCTGGCTGTCGGACGTGCTCTGGCCTGGCCACCCCGCTGGCAGTATGTGCTGAGCCAGCACCAGCACCTTGTCCTGGGGGGTCGGGCCCGGCTGCCCAATGGCCAGAGGGTCAGAGCAAAGGCTAAAGGTTGCTGATAAGGCTTTGTCTGGAGAAACATTAAACTCTGTCCCCGCGGGGTGGGCATCCACCCATGGGAAAGCCTTGGACGACCTGTCTCTGGGGCAGCAGGGCTGTGATCTGACTCCTCCCAGGACTGCCCTGAGGGGCTGCCATGGGGTGGGAGATGGCCTGGGGCAGCAGCTCCGGCAGGAGCCAGCCTCCCAGCCTGGCGGTGGTTGATACAGGCACCTGGCCAGAGATGCACAAACACAGTGGATGCTGCTGCTTTCCCCATGGTGCTGGGGTCACTGGGGCTGCCAGTGGGGTCAGCAGGATGCTCTGAGCAGGGCCTTCCCAAACAGCAGCTTTCTGGGGGAAAATCAGCCCTGAGAGTGCTGCCTATGCAGACAGGGGCTGGGGCTGGAGGCACTGTGAATGTGTGGGAAGGGAAGGGCCAGGGTACCACAGCAGGACTGGCATCCCTGTGGGGTGCAGGTCCAAGCCCAGGGGCACAAACAGCTGGACTGACATCCCTGTGGGGTGCAGGTCCAAGAGCACTGCAGGAAACATACACTTCACAAACAAAACAGAGGTGACACCCTCACAGTCAGCACCGCAGGCACTACACGAGGCAGTGGCCTTCTCTGGTGCCCAGCTCTGAGGAGAGGGGCCATGAGCCACACACATCCACAGTCACACAGGAGAGGTGCACTTCAGAGGCAGCCACAGCACCTGAGCCAGCCCCACTGAACAGTCCCCAGCATCAGGCAGCTTCACAGCCCTCACAGATGGGCAAATCCCAACCACCACCATGTGGCCACAGAGAAAAGGGGACAATCTCAGCAGCTGTGGCCCCTAGGCCCCGAGAGCAGGGTTAACTCTGACAAAAAACATAAACCATAAACTAAATAAGCATAAAACCATGGGGCACTGGCCATGACACCAGCTTTGCCCAACACCTTTAATTAGTGCCCGTGGTGCTGCCCCAGTGCCAGCTCTGGTGTTGGGTCTGTGTCTGTCTTCATCTCCAGCTCTGGCTCTAGCTCTAGGTCTGTCTGCAGCTCCGGGGTCAGCTCTGGGTCTGGCTCCAGATTTAGCTCCAGGTCTGGCTCCAGCTCCCTGTCCGTGCCCCGGCTGGTGCTGTGGGGGACCTACAGTGCGGCCTTGGCCCTGACCTGGCTCAGGGAGTGCCTCAGCCTGAGTCACCTCTGCCCAAGGACCACCTCAGGCTGGGCAGTGTCCTCATGTCCCCATGGGAATCACCTTATCCCCCTCCCTCCCCTCTCCAGGGATCCCCTGAGCCCACTCGCACGCCCTCCTCCCCCCAGGCACCCCGCAGTGTGGGGCCCCACTCACCCCTGGGTGCCCGGCGGCTGCTCCCCGCGGCGCTGGCCCAGCACCTGCTGCCGCCACAGGCCAAGCCCCAGGGCCACCGCGAGCACGAGCAGAACGAGGCTGGAGCCCAGAACCAGCCAGGCCATCTCGTCATCCTCCAGTGCTCGCTGCAGGCCTGGCGGGAGACAGCCCAGCTGGGCACGGGCACTGCCAGCCTGCCTGGCACAGGCACTGCCAGCCTGCCTAGAATGGGCACTGCCAACCCAGCCGGGCACAGGCACTGCCAACCCAGCTGGGCACGGGCACTGCCGGCCCTGCCTGGAATGGGCACTGCCAACCCAGCCGGGCACAGGCACTGCCGGCCCTGCCTGGAATGGGCACTGCCAACCCAGCCGGGCACAGGCACTGCCGGCCCTGCCTGGAATGGGCACTGCCAACCCAGCCGGGCACAGGCACTGCCGGCCCTGCCTGGAATGGGCACTGCCAACCCAGCCGGGCACAGGCACTGCCAACCCAGCTGGGCACGGGCACTGCCGGCCCTGCCTGGAATGGGCACTGCCAACCCAGCCGGGCACAGGCACTGCCAACCCAGCTGGGCACGGGCACTGCCAGCCTGGCCGGGCACGGGCACTGCCGGCCCTGCCTGGAATGGGCACTGCCAACCCAGCTGGGCACGGGCACTGCCGGCCCTGCCTGGAATGGGCACTGCCAACCCAGCTGGGCACGGGCACTGCCGGCCCTGCCTGGAATGGGCACTGCCAACCCAGCCAGGCACAGGCACTGCCGGCCCTGCCTGGAATGGGCACTGCCAACCCAGCCGGGCACAGGGACTGCCAACCCAGCCGGGAACGGGCACTGCCAGCCCGGCCGGGCACGGGCACTGCCAACCCAGCCGGGAACAGGGACTGCTGGCCCTGCCTGGAATGGGCACTGCCAACCCAGCCGGGAATGGGCACTGCCAGCCCTGCCTGACACAGGCACTGCCAGACCTGCCTGGCACGGGCACTGCCGGCCCAGCCAGATTCAGGCACTGCCAGACCTGCCTGGCACGGGCACTGCCGGCCCAGCCAGATTCAGGCACTGCCAGCCCTGCCTGGCACTGCCAGCCCTGCCCATGCCATCCCCACGGCTGCCCCACTCACCTCCCTCTGTCAGCTGCAGTTCACTGTCCCTGCTGCCCCCCAAGCGTGACCCCCTCCTCCGGCAGTCGGGGGGCTGCCAGCCCGGGTGGCAGTGGCAGTTGCCCTTGTTGTTGCACACCTGCAAGGCCAGGCAGGGGTACAGGTGTGCAGTGGACTCGTACAGCCTGCCCCCCCAGCCCAGCACCCGTGGGACTCACGCCATGGCCGTGGCAGTTTGCTTTGCTGTCACAGTTCTGTCCCAGCACCGAGAGTGGGTGGCATGTGTTGTTTATACACACCTGGGAAAAACCGTGGCAGCTCCAGCCCAGCACTGCCTCACCCATACAGCGCTCAGCACATCAGGCTGTGGCCCCAAGGGAAATGAAAACACACTATTTAAAAAATAAAAAGATAAGCCACAGTTCTGCCCTGAAGCCAGGTCATTTTAGTGCTCACACCCCACCAAACCTTTAATGCAATGTTTGCAAGTTTTTACAGTGTTTTTAAATATCGAGCACACTGCTGCAAGGAACAAGTGTTTCTATGATCTTGTTAATATTCACAGTTTCTATTTGCCATTTCAGATGATTACAGAATATTTCCTTACCCTGCCAGAGCCACACTTTGTCCCTGGAGGAACCAGAAGCGGATCCAGCCATATGGATACATTCAGGTAGTTCAGAGACACACACAAATGCTGCCGCACCCGGGCATACATCACGGCAGCGGCGGGTGATGAGAAGGGCTTGTAGGATGGGTACGTGCAGATTAACTTCCCACACCTGAGATCCCTGGAAAGCCAATTTGCACAGGATGCGTATCAAACATACACAGACACACACGGATCCTGCCTGATGAACGCCGGAACATTAAACAGCACAGTCTGCTGAGAAAACGTCAGCAGGACTGGGAGGTCCAGGGAGGACATAAGGAGAGACACTATATAAAGGAGAACATACAGAGAAGTATTTATTGCTTCACAAATCTCCCCATAAACTGGAGTCTTGACACTCCTCTTGACTGCCCAATCCCATTAAACATGCATTTTAGCAGAGCCAGTGTCCCCTCCCCACCGTACCTCCAAGCACAGCGCCGGTACTTGTGGCCGGTCTGGAACCCGCAGTGCCCGAACCTGTCCTGCTGGCCGTTGATCTCCTCGTAACACACCTTGGGAGCGTTCTTTGAATCTACACGTTTAGCAATACTATTTGCTACCATTAAAAGGAACATATTATGGTATCTAATAACTTCATTTTTCATTATTTAATTAGAGAAAACATACCTATCCCTGCCCAAACCCCCAGCAATCCTGAACCTCAGAAATCAGCAGGGGAGTAGCAAATGGGGAAGTTCTCTGATTGAGTTTGCCCACAGAAAATAATTTGCTTTTTGTTCTTTCCATTGTTATCCGTGAAGCACTGGGGGACTCCGTTAACCAGAGCCAAACCAGAGCTTGAAATGCTTTCCTAGAGCTGTGCCTTCTCTCCAGGTGCCCCACTCTCACCCGAGCTTGGTGCATTGAAGAGTACAGGTACAAGATGTGCGACCGTGATGCTGTGGCCACCCCTGCCCCTGAGCAGTGCCAGTGCCACCGGCACAGCCTGTTACCTCTCCCATAGAGCCGCTTGCAGTGCAGGTCCGAGGACTGGCAGCGTCCCTGGTAGCAGTAGCCAGTGCCACGCCCGCACTCGTGCCCATCCTGCACGTACACGTCGGGCGGGCAGGAGGCCGAGGAGCCGCTGCAGAACTCGGGCAGGTCACACTGGGCATCGGCGGCCGGGCGGCACGGCGAGTTCCTCCACTTGAACTGGGGAGCAGGAGGAGCTCTGCAGCCTCCCTTGCCTGCCAGCCTGAGCCCACACAGCCCCTTCTGACCATGGCCACAGGGTCCCTTCCCCTTGAGGCGCTCAGGTGCGACACGTGTGTGACACTGCTTGGGACAGTCTCCGGTAATATTCCCCCCAGGGGTTCCCAAGAGCTGAGCTGGGAAACCCAACCCCAGGAACCTTTCCCATTGCACAGCAGGAAGTTTGGCTCTATCCGTCAGCATGGGAACATACCATTTGTCCAAAAATAAATAATGATTCTGTGATAATTATAAAAATGTCCCTTACCTGACAATTTCTACAACATAATCCAGAGGCACATCTTGCTTTTGGCTTCAGTTTACACATTTTAGTGCAACACTTGTCCTTCAGGCATTCCTGGGGATATATGGCAAACCCACGTTATTTTATTTTATTGTACCCCCGAGCTTCTCCTCCTCCTCTCCCCGTATTACTTGGGCAACATCCAGCAGAACAAACGGGCAAAGCTGCCACCAGATCGGCGCCACCCAGAAACAATCTCCAACCCAACACGACCCTCCCTGGGCTGCTCCCCGCTGCAGTGGGGCTCCCGGTCTCAAGGGCTGGTTACTGCACACGCACTCGGAGCACAAAGGCAGGGGTTTGGCCGCGGTCGCCCCGGCCCCACCTGGGCTGTGCCGCAGTCGCACTGCTCGCCCGCCTCCACCACGCGGTTGCCGCAGACGGCGCCGCTCCGGCGGGACAGGCGGCTCAGCCGGGGGCTGCCGAAGAGACACGCGCCTCTGCCCTGCTTCAGGAAGGTCTCGAAGTCCCTGATGCTGCAGTTGCTGAAGGCTTTCGCCCCACTGAAATGTCTAAAATAAAGCAATTACCAGCTTTTATGTTCCACATTCACCGCTCCTCTCTCTCCCCGAAGGTCGGGGCAAGTCAAGGGCTCGCCCAGACACTGGCACAGGGTACGATGGCCCCAGGGGTCTATTAATTCACCTGATCTACAGCTCATTATTAACAGATTGAAAAACATTCTGAAGTACCTTCATTTTAGAGAGCAAAGGTCTCTTTTGTCAAATTAAGCACTAAATTGCTATTTAATTAATTCTTTTTTTCTTCTTAGAGGAAAAAAAGCAGGTATTTCTTCACTGAAACGGTGGTCAGGCATTGGAATTGCTGCCCAAGGAGGTGGTGGAGTTCCCACTGCTGGAGGTGCTCAAGAAATGACTGACAGTACTCAGTGCTCTGGTCCACGCAACAAGGTGGCGACTGGTCAAAGGTTGGACTCCACGGTCCAGGAGGCCTTTTCCAGCCTGACTGATTCCATGAGTCTGTGATTCTAATTTGTTGTACTTTTTGCAGTGGAATGGCAGTGGCAGAGGACACCTCTGACAAGGGGACACCGTGCAGCCACCCCTGTCCCCCAGCTCACGTGCCCCAGCCCCGCAGCCCCTCGGGCAAACTCACAGCGCCTCGGGGCTCATGGTGCAGACGCGCCCGGGGCAGCTGCAGCCGCGGGAGCTGTCGGAGCTCATGCCCAGGCTGCGGCCCAGCACCTGCGCCAGGAGGACGGAGAAGGACTCCAGTGTCACATTCCCACGGTACTGGAGGGAGGAGAGAGGTGAGCTGCCAGAGCTGAGCGCTCCTTGCAGAGATCCCTGCTCGGGACACAGATCCTCCCACGTACTCCATCCACCCCTGTTCCTGCTGCCCACGGCCGAGTTCACAGCGGTGTGGGCTGGTGAGGGACAGGCAGAGGACAGGTGGGACCATACCAGGGCCACCGTGGTGGCAGCATCTCTCTGACACGTCTCTCCTGGAGCCGCTGCGCCCACGAGTGCTCCTTGGTCCCTGTACCTGGAACAGAGGTGGGGTCACTGCTGGTCCCAGGGACCCCCTCTCGCTGTGGTCACTGGGGGATGCTGGCTCTGTACAGCCCAAGTCCCCTTGGTGCCTCAGACTGTTTGCTGTCCCCAGGGGAGCTGGGGCAGGGTCTGCATGGTGCGAGGCTGGTGCCTGGTGCTGGGCAGGGACTGGGGGCTGCCACAATTCCCAACTCCTCAGCCTGCGTGGGTGGCAAGGGATGGACGGCACCATTGCAGCTGCTGCATCACTAGGAGGAATGTCTTGGAAGAAATACTTGAAGAATATCAAGGATTGAGGAAATACAGATTTTTAAAAAAGCATTTGTCAAAGTTTCAACTTGCATTGGTTTGACTGATGGCTACCACAGAACCTTTAACACTAATGAACCTTTATCTTACCCTAAGAGGGAAGCAATGCTGTGTGCCTGTGGCTCCAGAGACAACTGTTTCCACTGTATAAATCGCTGTAGAATGTCATCTGTGTCCCCTGCTGTCGATATTTTATCCCCCTCTGCCCACAGCTCCAGGGAGGACAGCACGATGGTGACATTAAGGGGATTAAACATCTGGAAGTATAAGAGAGGAAACATTTGCTATCACACCTTCCCTTCATGCAGTCACCACTCTGCACACAGTAAACATGGGGGAAAAGTAAATTGCTGCTGTCAGTGCCTCAATGACATCTGTAGCCAAAAAGAATGAACACACCCAAAGAATAAAGAGATATAGCAAGAGGCCTGAGCCAAAGTCCAATCACTTCATAACTGTTAGGGGTTTTGGGAATAACTTATCATTTCACAAGTGAACCATAAGACCATCAGTGGAGTAAAAAACAGGATTGGAAGTTGGTTACAAGCACCTGAGAGAAAGCAGGTTAATTGAGATCGGGGATCTGCTGCACAGAGAGGGAAGCAACCCAGGAGTGCTCAAAATGCACTCTGAGGTTTGGCTGCCCTGAGGTAAACTGCCTGTTTATCTCTGCATCTGCACGAGACATGGTCATCACACAGGGAAAGATGTTCTTTTGTGGCAGACTGACATGTCCAGAGGAAAAACCTTCTCAGGAAATATGGGATTTTTTACATAACATCCTCCTAAACCTAAAAGCGGCTAGAAAAGAGGTGGCCACTGCTAACATCAACATTCTCCTCATCCCCCATCTCACTGCAGTACAAACCAGACTTAAGGACTCACATTGTTGATTAAATTGAAGGCCTGGATTATGTTCTGTGTCGCAGCATTTGGGTCCGATCCCATATAGTTGTACTGAAAAACAACCCAAGAGGACACAAGGACAGACAAGGTGCATACCAGGGTGAAACATGTCAATGCTGGAACACTGAAATGATTCCCAACACCGAGCCATGGAGACATGAGCTACAAATTCACGTTCCTTCTTTCCTACAAAATCCACAGTACGCGTAGCTTTTCAGTAACTTTTCAAAATGGAAAACAAATCCACGTAAAAGCTGGGAAATGTTACCATTTCCATGCTCACAGAAGTCAGGCAAAGACAAGGAAAAAGTGGCTGGCGTGGACTTACCAAAGCCTTGTCCATAACCACATATACTGTGAGGTATTTGGGAGATTGCCCAGCAGCCGAGAGGGGCTAAAAGAGAAAATGGGCTTCAAAGTACAGGTTCTGCATTCTCTGGTTGCCTCACTGCTGCTGTTGGCTGTGCTTCTTCAAAGCTTGTGTCCAAGTGTCTGGACAAAGCTTCCAGCAGAATCAGACCCCTCCTCACAGGACAGGGACAGCAGCAGCACTGCGAGAACAGGCACCGCTCACCTCGTCATCCCCGGGGGCCTTGTCCAACATCTCCCAGGCCGCCAGCCTGCCCAGCCCTGCCTCGGGGGGGCTGTGGGCTGGGGGGGCCTCTGCCATCTGCTCCTCACTCATTCGGTACAGCACGTGCTGGGACGCAGGGGAGTAGCCCAGGGGCTGGATCCCGTAGCTCACGTTCTCAAACTGCAGCAAACCCCTGCCAGGGCACCAGCACTGCCCACCTGCTCCTAGGCACCGGCACAGCTGCCCCAGCACCAGCTGTCTCCAGGCCAGGCTGCCAGGGAGGGCAGCACAGGGACAGGGCTGGGGTTTTACCTGAGCCCTGAGCAGGTGTTGAGGGTCACTGCTGAGCTGGGGAAGCCATCGATGTAGCCCCAGTAGTGGCAGCCTCCCTGGGACATGACAGACACAGGGACCCCCTTCCATGGCTGGGCAGGCCATCCCCTTACCCACCACCCAGACAGCTGCACCAGCTGGCGTGGGCAGAGACAAACCAACAGCCCAAAGCAAGGCCAGGTTACCTCAATGTGGACAGAATCAGAGTGCAAAGATCCCTGCTCACTGGACACATAAGTCTGGAAATCATCCGATAAAAAGGCACTGCAAGAGAGAGGCGCAAAGTGAGGTACTTACAACAGCAGCCATTACCCAGAGCTTCTCAAGCTTCTCGCAGGTCCTGCAGCCACCAGGGAGCAGGGCAGCCACTGTCAGTGAGGGCAATGTCAGGGCCAACTCACTGCTGCTGCAGGTGGATGGTGTACGGCCTCCCCTCAATCCTCAGGATGTAGGACACTGCCTCCTTGTGCATACAGAAAAGCAGAGAAGGGGAGAATTGAGAACAGGGGCTGGCAATAGCATGATCCAAGGCCTGCTGTGAACAGCAAAGGGGGAGCACAGAATGGGTGCAGCCATCATGGTGCTGGCAGCTCTGCTGTGGTGCCATTGTTACAGCTGCCACCACATCTGTACTCCCCCAGCCCTCAACTCCAGCTGAATCTCACTTTCCCCTCCCTTCTCCCAGCCTCCCCAGAGCCCCCCAGCACCGTGCCTGCTTCAGCCCCGCCACTCCTTTTGTGCTGGCCCCCAGCTGCTGTGGGATTGTGATCTGGGACCAAACCCACCCACCCACAGGGGACAGAGACCCCCATGGCTGAGCCCAGTCCTGGAGGGCAGGGGGCTCTGGGGGACCCTGCCCAGCCTCATGCAGCAGCTCCAGGAGCAGCAGGAGCAGCAGTGGTGGCATTGCACAAAGTGGCCTCATGGCCGGCCGGTAACGGCCCCACCAGTAACGGCCCCACAGCCCACCAGTAACTGCCCCACAGGTAACATCCCCACCGGCAACAGCTCCACCCCTTAAAGCAGAGGCCAAGGCAGAGACTTGTACAAAACTGGCATCTTTATTGCTTATTGGGTCTGTACAAAGGGGTCGGGAACAGCCCTTGGGCCAGAGACCAGCGCGGGTCCGGCTGCAGAGGTGGACATGGCTCCCGACCTGCCCGGGACAGGTATCCGTACACTTCACAAAAGCAAGTCAGTAGTCATCTTCAGTATTCAACACCAAAAACCGGAGCCATTTCCTGTCCATGGGATCGCTTCTCAAACCAGTCCCTGCCCCCTGCACTGCGGCTATTCCAACGTGCACGCCGGGAGTACAAAAACTCTTTGTCTAGTGAAGGCACCATTTTCAGCATAGTTTAGCTCACACACACAGCGTGTCACACACAGTTAAGTACATCTCTCTGGATGACTTCAATCCCTGGATCCCCTCCTCTTTCCCCACCCTCTGACCAGGGCTGGAGATGGGCTGCATCCAGCTGCAGTGCTCATTGTGACAGACGGACGGACAGACAGCCCGCTCAGGCAGAGCGGGACACAGAAACACAATTAGGAAGTAATTGATTATCTTGGAACAAAAAGGAGACCCCCCACCAGTACAGTTGGTGAAATTCTAGGTGACATTTTACAGATTTTAATCGTGTTATAAATCTTAATCTAAGTTTATGGGAAACCACAGGAGTTCAAGTATTTTATTACTGCGCACACTATATATATATTTATGTATGTATATACAGAGGAAAAGATTATTTTTTGGCAATATTAGGGGGATTTTACAGATTGAGCTGTCCTTGTATCGAGCACAGAGTGAAACAGCCCAGCACGCTCTTCAGCACTTATCTCACTTTTAGCAAGTTTGTGCAATAGAACCTCACTTTTAGCAAGTTGTGCAATAGATTTCTATTTGTGACCATGACATCCAGCTTCTACCCACAGCACCACGGGATCAGGATCTACAGCTCCCTCTCCTAGCACAGTGGATGCTGAGCACCTCTGCTCAGGAGGAGTTCCAAAATCCAGTCCAGCCCATGGTGCAGGAGCAGAGGGCAGTCTAGTCTGACACACAGTAGCCCAGAAGCATCCTGACTGACACTACAAGAGCCTGGCTGTTAAATACAGGTGCATTAATCACCAGGCTCCCATTTAAAGTGCTCAGAGAAGCTCTGGTGGTCCAGGCAGAGACACTTCCCACTTCCCAGTGTTCTGCAGGGACTGCTGCTGTCTTTAGACCCGAATTAAAACCTAACAGCACCCCCCATTTTTTAAAACCAGAATATGGCCGTGTCTTCTCGTACCTTTATCTTCACTGCCCATCCATGTATTAGTGGGAATTAGTACAGGAGTCTCGTTCAGCCACTCTCTAATTAAAAAGCATTAAACTCAGTGCTCCTATAGCACGGCTTAGTGTCAGTCAGCATGGAGTTAAGAATTTAAGTGCATTATTATGCATCTATAAACATATATACATGCATAAACATGTTTAAAATCTATCTCTCTTCCTGAAAAAGTCCTCTGAGACCTCATTCCATTTATGCCATTAAGGTGTACATGGGATACACTTTCCAGTCCATGCAGAGTAACTGTAAATTAACTGACCAGAATTCCTTGCTTTGCAAGCAGGTTACTCCAATTCCTCACTGCACAGTCAGAGACAACAAGAAATCGGACAATTTCCTTACCAGGGCTCATGGCAGAAATGGGAAAACCCAAACCCACGTGCTGGATTTCAGGATTATCTCCCTGCAGGCTGCTGCACTCCTGCTGCTAGCCTGGCTGCAGCGGCAAAGCTTGGACAGAGCAAGGGACGGGCTGGGTGTTTCAGTCCCTGGAGCTTTGGTCGAGGTATTTATTGAGTGTAAAGTTCTACATTCCTGGTTGGGATCTCTGGTTTGCCCTGTCCCAGGCTGCAGAGGGAGGCTGCCCACGGGATGCCAGAAGGGGAACTGCAATTTCAGCTGTCGCAGCCAACAGGTGAGCTTGCACGAAGGCCCCGAGGAAGCCGAAAGCTATTTGGGAGGCAAAGGTGCCGGTCGGGAAGGGAAGTACTGTCCCTGAGGTAAACATTTCTGCTGTGCTGGCGGTCCCTGAGGTACAACCTTCTGCTGCGGGGGCGGGGGCCTGCAAGGGGACAGAGGAGGAGTGGTCAGGTCAGTCCCACAGCCCTCACACCCCACCATGCCTGGCCACCGCTGGCCTCCCCGGCCACCTCACCACTGCCCCACCCTGGCCTCCATACCAAGACTCATTCTGGACATGCCAGGCTCAGACTGTGCCTTCAATGGCCTGAAATCCTCTGGGATCTGTTAAAACTCACCTTTTCTCCCAAAATTCTCTGAAGACCCCCCAGCCCAAGAGCCCCACCAACATGAGCTACATTAGGATGCTCCCACTCAGCCACTGGCATTTCCTGCTGTGTGTGGCACAGCACAACACTGCATCTCACAACCTCAATTCAAAAGTAAGATGAAAAATACAGGAAAACTTTCTGCTCAAAGTTAAGAGAAATGGTTTTGCACTTGGCCATAACATTCACAAATCAGCACAATGACAGATTTGTGAGTAATTTGCTTTTAAACTGACTATTTTAACAGGCCTTTCATCCACCTGCTGGGCTAATCTGCGCTCTGAGCCTCGTTCATCACCACACAGCCGTGACAGCGCAGGATGAATGCGCTGCCTTCCAGGGTGAAGTGAAGGAGAAACTTCTCCCAGTGAAAAGTCAGCCCCACTCACACACAACATGTGGTGGAACACCCCAGAGCTCCCAGGAGTGACGGCCGGGACAAGAAATCCCATCAGTGCCACTGCCAGGGGGCATTTGCAGTAACTGCACTGACCTGCTGGGCACCCTCTGCGGCTGCTGCGCCAGGTACTGCGGCGGGGAGTAGTAGGGCTGGTGGAAAGCCTGCTGAGGGTGCTGGTTAACTGGGTAAGCTGGGACAGGAAAGGTGTTTGGATGCATATCCTACAAAGAAAATATAAAGAGAATGTTGACCAATTGCACATAGGGTACCAAAATATTTGCATCACTAAATAAATGATGCTCAAGAACACTTGCAAACCAGCCTGGCAATGTCAGAGGTGCTCTTTCCTCTGAGAAACTCAGTAGGAAGAAGCAACAGCAGTCTGGGAACTGTTGGATTTTGAAAGACACAGAAAGGCTGATCACAACAGCACTTGGTTGGCTCTGTGAGTATGCTCTGGCTGGCTGTGGCTTTCAGAGGACAACTGCTCTGACAAGGAGAGGGATTCTCACATGGGCTGGGCATCTGTCATGAGGAAAAGGGAGCAGCAGAGCAGGTAAACTAAGCACAGCCTGGGACAACGCTTAAACTGAGAAACTGAGGAGCCCCCCACACAACCCTTAGGAAACAAATATTCTCTGCTTTTATCAAGGACAGACATAACTTTCAGAAATTAAGAAGTAACTTTAAAGCTTTTATTAGGGCAAAAGTTAGAGCAACTGCCTTAATCTCTTTACTTGAGTAACAAATAGAGTAAGGGAAAGTAGCTGATTCCTACCATGGGTACAGCTCTTGGAGGATAAGGCATGCCACGGGAGAAGCCTCTCTGCTGGTTGTCCCTGGGTTCAGTGTCTGGCCGAGGAGGAGGTGACTGAAGTGACCTGAAATCCAGTGGATATGGACTGTGTGAGCACATAACCCAGACAAAGTGACTGTGCAGGCTGTGAACCCAGGCACTGTGAACCTGAGCTGGATTTATACTATCTTAGCACAAATCAAGTGTGAGAAAGATAGTATTTACACAAATCTAATAAACAACCACCCTTTTTCTGTTCAAGACTCTGGCAGCTTCCCTTTGCCCCTCTATAAAAGATGGGACCCAAAGTATAGATCCCTATCACCAATGCACAAGAACAAACATAACAGTAAAGAGAAAACTCTCTGCTCTCTTGATTTGGGATGGATTTATCTTTCCTGTCATTGCCAGAGGCAAGCTACATGTGCCATTGGATGCAGGAGCCTTCACCTGACATCCTGGGACTGGGATATGCCTCCACACTTTGGCATTGGCTGGTGTACACAAACAGCCATGGACTATTCCAGGGCAGAGGAGACGGCAGAAAGGAGGAGGCACTCACGAGTGGCAGCGGGACATCAGCCTCCTGCAGCTCCGCTTCAGCCTGTCCCTCTTTGCAAAGGCCAGAGCAGCAGCCACGAGCAGGGGGAGCACAAGGAAGAAGAACACCAGCAGCCCATTGCGCAGCGAGGTGTCTTTGTCTGAGGGCACAAAACCATGGAGAAGAAATTAGCCTTACGTGGTGTCACCACCACCTGACTCATAACAGCAAGAGAGTATTAGGTAGGAATGGTTCTGTAACTGCTTTCCATTTTTCATGGGAAAAACCCAAAGGAATCCAATAAGACAGATGCCCAAATAGATCTTTTCTGTTTATCTTTTAGAGCTGATACCTTCGGCTGCAGTAGCACATTAAATTAGGAGATCAGTCCTTGTTTTTCATGACTGTAATGTTTCATTACTAAAGATCTTATGAGAGAGGAAACAGAACTTCTGCCTTTTGGTCTGATGTTAAATCTACCTCTTCTCCAGCCACTGTTTGCTGGAAACAAAGAACTTGGGTTCTTAATCCTGACATTTTTATATGCAGCAATTTCTCCCCTGCAGGCTGTACTAAAACAGCCTTTCCCTTTTTCTGTCTGATGATTTGAGGGATCTGCCCAAGCTCCAGTGTGCTTCTCTAGCCTGTTATTGCATCAGAACGCCTAGCTTTCCCAAACCCACACCAGCTTATGAAAAACAGTCTTCAAGATCATTTTTGCAGCCCACAGAAGTCACACCAATCCCATCTTTATATACTCCACATGGACAAGCATAAGTTTTCTCCAAATCAGAGCTTGGCTCTGGCTTCCTATTTCACCTTCAAACCCTCAGTGAGTAAAGTAAGCTTCCTAGCTGTGTCAGTTTGCTTTCTCTTGTGCAGGAATCATGCTTCCCTTCACTGGGGCTTCCTTTCCCAGCCTGGATACAAAGAGGATCTTTGTTCCAAGGTGGCAGAAATCACCTGAACTAAACCAGTCCAGATCCCTCCCCCAGCATCCCGAGACAGGAGTGCAACACCTTGAGCAGAAAACCAGTGAAACCCAGTGCAGAGCCATGCACCAAAGTTCCCCAACACATGGGCTGCCCTGGAGCACCCAGCCCCAGCCAGCCCCAGCCCTCACAGCCACTTGCCATTGTATGGAGGGCCACTGTCCACACTGCCCCCGTAGCCTTTGGAGTCACAGAAAGGAGGGGCCCAGCCTGCTTCACAGTGGCAGTTCCTGTTGTTGTTGCACACCTGTATTCCAAAACACAAATACTCAGTAACTTCCATTTGTGTGCATTTAAATCTGCTTGCAGCAGCCATGACCTGTGCTGTCCCTCGTACTGCTCAGCCTGGAGAATTTTACCCAGTAACTCCTTAGCCAATTCCAAACAGTCCTTGGCCAGGCATCCCAAGATTTCACATGACTGAGCACACAGAGCACTGTTCAGGAAGAGCTTCCAAGGATTAGCTATCCCAACAGCTTACACACCATAGCTTTTGCTTGTTTTTTTTTTTTTTTTTTTTTTTCTTTTCTTTGTGAGATGCAGAGTCAAATTTCATTCGCAATACTGGAATTGGGAATTCTTGCCTGGCAGAGTTTTGTCAAAGATTTTTTGACAATGCTACAGGTTCTCTTGCCTAAAGGCATTTAATGAGAGTTTTACATTTTCTAAAAACAGAAAAATAAAGTTATTAATCACCATTTTAAAACCTGCTGCCTCTCTTCCCTGCTTACCCCATGCCCATGGCACTGCTTCTCCACGTCACAGTCATAGTTCAGGACAGAGGCACTCACACACTGGAAGTGCCTGCAGATCTGGGGAATAGAGATGCACACAGATGAGGGATGATGGCATTTCAGTGCCCCTTTGCCTGCCCAGATCCCTGCTCCTAGCCCACAGCCACGCTGTGCTTGCTGCCACAAAGCCTCGCACACTCTCACTGATAATTCCAAACTCTGCAGAAACTCTGTTCCACAAAAGGCCTCTCAGCATGGGGCTCAGCTGGCACTGGAGCCTTTTGTCTCCAGTCTGAATGTAAAGGAACAGCAATTAAATTGTGCCTAGTAAGGACATGTGGAATGCACATTCCTCTGCTAGGGCTAAGCTTCTGCACTCTTTAGTTTAGTTGGATTTTAGTTGAAAGTTGTCTTCGAGGCATTTGTGTGGGCCTGGCTCTTCTGCTCACTGAGAGAGCAAAGATTCTGGCTCTCAACAAACTCAATTCCTTTCGCTTCACCTACAAATGAAAGGCTCATTAAAGGTTTGATGCACATGCAGTGCAGTACTGGGCAGTGGGGGGAATCAATGGACTCATTTAGTTTCACATTAACTACAGGCATCCAAAAATAATGGTCATAACTATTCATGAAACAGTGCAGCTGAAAATGTTATTCCCATGAATAGCCTGAATTATTACATTAGGATATAATTTTAAAATCTTTAATTACCTTTCCATTACCACACTTGGTGCCTTCGTTCACCATTCCTGGATCCGGGACATCAGAGCCCAGCTGGAAATCCACACCCCAGCATGTGGTGCCTCTGATGGGAGTCTGGATAATGGCAGGCTTGATTCCAAACACAGGCATGGCTTTCACATTTTCACACTGCAGCTTCCCACACATGGCATTCCTACAACAGCAACACAGGAACACTGTAGTGACACTTGGATTTATTCTGAGATCCAGACTACCATGTGTTTGATGCGATCTTTCCTTTCTACTGGAAGATGCTACTTGAAAACAAAATTGAGGCAACTTGACAAAGAACACTGAACTGGGCTTCATTCCAGTGCTGCAAGAGTAGTTTATCCCTTCTTTTTGTAAGCTGTTGGAATATCTACATTAAGGAAAACATGACGATTTGCTTCTCAACTTCCCATATGTGAACACTTAGGGAAAGCACAGTCCTTGACAGGAGATGTGGAACATGCTCTCCTCAGCACAGCCCTGCATCCCTCCCCTGTGCACCCCCTACAACATCCCAAACTGACACCACAGCACCCAAATACAGATTCTCAGCCATGTATTTCAGAACTTCCCAATGCACTGGCTCAACTCACCAGCTGGAACATTTCTTGTAGTCATGGCCATGGAAACCACAGTTGCCAAATCTGTCCCCCTTGGAATTCACTTCAGCAAAGCAAATGTTGGGGGCTGCTTTGGCTTCTGCAAACAACAGCCCACCCCCAGAGAGAGAAGCCACGTTACCCAGGCACAGAAACATCTCACACAGGATCTCCTGTACCCCGAGCAACTACCCTGCTACAACAAGTATTTGCCACGCAGCAGCGAGCTTAGGAACTTGGTTAAAACACTAAAGAGGTTACAATGTCAGAATTACAAGGTTCCAAGTTTAAAAATTGAGAAAAACAGTTATTTAACCTGAGACAATTCTAGCATTTGATATTTCTTTACAGATGTATAGAGGAGAAACCCCACTGCACCAGAAATGGTAAATGCAACAAAATTATGTCCAGCACAGAAGTAAGTGTAACACAGGAAGAATGCATGACCATGATGCTAAGCCATTACTACCACTGCTTCAAATACTCTGCCAAAGCCAGCTGGTCTCTGTTAGTGACAAGCAAATAAATATATTTTAAATAAACTTAGTGTATTCTTTAGTTACATCTCTTAGAAAGAATGCAACACTGTGCCCTTCCTTACTGGAGCCAAAGATGTCCTGGCACTGGGCATCGTAGTACTGGCACACGCCGTTGTAGCAGTAGGCCTCCTGGTTGTGGCAGGGGTGCCCGTTCTGCACCGTGAAGTCTGGCTGGCAGAACTGGGAGCTGCCATTGCAGTACTCCGGGAGGTCACACTCGTTGGTGCTGGCCCGACACTCCGTGCCCCCAGGAAGGAGCTGAGGAGAGAGGGGAGGGAAAACTGCATCAGAAAACAGGAACCTCACAGCAGAGACCGGCGCTGCACCTGACCTACGGTACGCCCCGAACAAGGGACCGATCTGAATTGTGATCTGCGTGTCCTCGTGGGGCCGCGGGCACACAGCACAACGCCCGCTCACAGATGCACTGACTAAGCCAATGCTCTCCTCTTCTCAGCTTCCTGTCACCACCACAGTCTCCTACCTGGCAGTTTTTGCAGCAGTCCCCATAAGCACATTCAGCACCGGATCGGAGCCTGCAAGTTCCTGGCTCGCAGCACGGATCACTTTCACATTCCTGAGGACACAAGGGCTGCGAATGTCACAAAATCTTCCCCTCTGTCACAAACAGTCCTCTCTGAGCAGGCGGCACAAGGCTGCCCTGGCACCACTGGGAAAACACACAGCTACAAACCTTTGGTGAGCCACAGTCACACTCCTCCTCAGCATCCACCAGCTTGTTCCCGCAGTAAGGGACGCTGTAGGTCTCATCAGGCTTTGGAACATTGAGCAGGCAGCTCCCACCTTTGTTGAGTGTCAGCTTCTCAAAGTCTTCTGCACTGCAACTGCTGAAGTTCCTCGATCCCCTGCAATGGAGAAAATGAGCTGAGCTTTAAACTAAGCCAAGCCAGTATTCCCTGTGTTTGCAGAACAAGGGGGACATTTACTTTCCCCATTACAAGCACAACAGGACTCTTTGCAAGGGGCATTTGAAGGTGAAAGTAATCCATAAAAACAAAGCACATGGATGGGGCATTTTGAGCCTTCTTTGCCCTCCCTTGGTCAGCTACTTACGATGCTCCAGAGCTCATAATGCAGCTGCTTGCCCCACACTGACAGACACGTTCATCATCGTGGTTCATCCCCAGGTTATGGCCGAGCTCGTGAGCCATGATGGATGCAAACATCTGGATGCTGATCCTTCCAAACTGCACAGGAGTGACACAGAAGGCAGTCAGCACAGAGCTTATACTGACAAAGTCAATGTTTACTTCTGTGCCGAGGAGACCCTTCTGCCATTCTGTCTGTACCTTACCAGGATTCTCAGACCAACAGGGCCAGATTTCCAACCAAGTGCATGGAATTTGCTTAGCAGTAAGAGCCCTCAGAGAAACCTCTCTGGGACACTACCCAACAATCTCCACTTTCCAGAGCAGCTGCAATATTAACACAAAAACTAGAACTCTTCACACCAGCCCAATTCTCCTGAAATGTGCAAATTCCAGCACTTCTGTCACTGGTCCAAAGAAGCCAGATTTCTAGGATTGTGAGTTATCTGAGACCAGCAGCTTGGTTCATTAAGGCTCTGCAGTTCCATATAAAACACACAGTGAACCAGCACTGCTCAGGGAGGTCACAGCTGCAGGTCAGACAGCACAGGACAGATTTGAGAACACCTATAGCTCCCACATACTTTCGAGACAGAGATGCTTAAAACGACACCAAGAAATCCTCTCTGAGAAATCCTTTTGCATGAGTACTGCACACTGAGCAGAGGAGAAGCTGAGCAGAAGACTACAGAGAAGTTGTGATCCAGATTCCCTGGAAGTGTCAGACATTGTTGGGGACAACATAAGAGCCCCACTAAGCCACTTCAGCTTTGTTATGAAAGACTCTGGGCTTCCAGGAAGACTTTCAGAGTGCAAACTCTGACCTCAATCACATTCAGAGATCACTGAAGAAATCTCACCACGTTAATGCCTCCTGCATGGCTCTTGGAGCACACTGTTCCCACATAGGCCATTCCAGCTGTGCCACCAAAACCCTTCTTCCTGCAGTCATGAAGAGAAAGGAGAGGCCATCATCCATCTGTACAGACACACAGAGTCCCTATCAGCACACCACTCCTGCCTGTGGGGCACAAATCCTGCTGCTCCAGCTTTCCCAGGCTGACACAGGAGCACTGCTACTGACTGCAAGCACAAATGGCACCAGTCAAACTTTTGCTGTCTGCTCAAGACTCCTTTACTCTGTAAATTTAAGACAAGTGTTTACAGAGAAAGTCAGCCTCTTCCACACCATCCCTCTGCATATGAAGAGCACAGGCACTGCAGCTGGGCTGAGCAGGCAGGAACAGAAGGAACTTCCTGGGACCAGAGGGAAGGAGCTGGCACTCACAGGACAAACTGGGCGCTGTCGTGTCTCCGCCGCAGGACGAGGTTCTTCTCTCGCCACTGCACGAAATTGGCCAGCACATCCCCAGCTCCCCCATCCGTGCTGATGATATTCTCGTGCTTCCAGATCTCCAGACCAACCAGCACGATGCGGATGTTCAACATAACGTACATCTGGGGAGAAAAAGGAGGAGAAATATTCATTAATATCTTCAGAAAAAAAAACAAGTGGCCTGGTGTTACAGATCTTATTGAAAGCATCCATCTTTTCTGTGTGGGTTTGATTTTTTTTTCACAGCTAGTACACAACTGGAACCACCAGAATGCATTTTCCCTGTGATTCAGACCTTCATTAGCTACAGGACCAATGCTTAAATGCCACACTGGCTACATTGTAAGACAATACCAAACAGAAATTAAAAAGTCTCAATTCTGCCAAATATAATGTGAAATAGTGGAGTTACAGACATGCTTTTTTCTCTAACCTTTACACACAAGAATTACAATAATCTACAGACACAAGAATTGCAATAATTGCAACAATCTGTCCTGTCACTCAGTGGATGTAGCACAGGTCAGAAGAGTTTCCTAAACTCATTCTCAAGGTGGATTAGTGCAGATGAATTTAGAGGTTGAAAAGCTTCCATGGGGATGCATTCCCCAAAGTGGTACCAGAAGAGACCCCAAGGTGGACATTTCCAAAAGGCAGCAGGACTGCAGCACACAGCATCCCTCCTACTCACACTGTCAAGGAAGTTTGCCAGCTGCACCATATGTTCTCTTACTTCTGTTTCACTCTTCCCAAAATCTTCAAACTGCAAGACAAAGAAACTTAGCTTCATGAAGAGAAGAGAGACAACAGTCAGAAAAAGGAACAAAACATTTTTGCCTGGCTCCAAAACTCCAAGATGATGCTAACCAGGACAACATCATCTTCACTGCTACTGCTCAGCAGCTCAGAATTCCAAAGACAACAGCAAAGGCAGTTTTTACCACATGCTTTCCTTACATTAGGAGATTCCTTGCTAACAGCACCTCTCCCTGTCTGATGGCTGACTCCTTTTCTGAGGAGGATTACATTGCACACATTTATCAACTTTCAGGGTAGCATATTTGCACAACTTGGGTTAATTGTCAAGTGTTTTTCAACAATCCATTTGGGAGTAATGAAACTTGAGGGCTTTCCAGGCCCTCTCCTGAGAAGAAAAAAAAAAAAAAAAAAGGCAACCCACACAGAATTCCCACCTTTTCTTTATCCACAACTATGAACAGCTCCACATATCTTGTCTGGTGCAGGACCGCCCTCTTTCTCTGGGGGAAAAAAAAAAGTTTTAGACAACTTCAGATTTATTAATTCAAGCGTAAACAAAAAAACCCTCGTGACGTTGTCATATTTCACTTGATACCACCGGTGGTTTGAGACACACCCAAAGCACATGGTGCCAAACCCAAGCGGTGTAATCCAATGCAATGAGAGTCTCTGTGTTTTACACTAAAACTCAGCTGCACAAAGACTTCCCTTGTTTTAAAAGCAAGGGACCTCTGCACAGGTTGCCTTGGAAAGTCACCACACACTTTAGAGGCAGAGAGATTCTACAAGCAGATACCAATGATTTTGATGTGAAACACAATATTTTTCATTTCCATCTTGTTCCTGTACAGACAGTCCTTGAAGGACAAGGGGGACTTCACACCAAACTCTACTGTGATGGTGAGGAGGATGGAATAAACATGACAGTATTCCCCTGACTCCTGATGCAGTACTTTGTTAACAAGCCTCTCCATGAGGGTCATGTTCTGGCCCTTACAAGTCTCCCAAAAAAGCCTAGTAATATTCTCATCAGCTGCCCCACCCTCACTGCCATGTGCAGAAGCAGGAGGAGACTGTGGCTGCTTTGGGGAAGAAACTGAGTTGTCCTGTAGTGCAAACCCCCCAAATCATAAACCTTTAGGTATGTGCTAAGTCCCAGGAAATCTGATAAGCTGCTTCCACACTCTAAAATGAACTCACAAAACCCCTTATGTGGGACTGGGGAGGACTTACCCGCAGCAGCTGGGTCATACTGGGATGGAGATTTCCCTCTGCATGTTCCCTTTCCTGGCCTTCAGCAGTTACTCCACACGTTGTGGGCTCTTTCTTCACATTATCCAGTCGATATAAAATGTGTTTAGAGCCCGAAGAGGGATCCATGGGCTCAATCCCATAGGTGACATTCCCTATTGTCACCAAACCCCTAAAATAAGGCAGTGTGTAAGACATGTGGCACTGAGCACAGAGGACAGTAACCCAGAATTTTTACAGCTTAACAAAGGAACAGTTATTCCTGGATAACCAAAGCCTGCCTACACCTCAGCTCTTGTGAACCAGCACACTTCACTCCAGGCCTGGCAGTAGCCTTTCACTGAGCAGGGCCTTACAAATGCAGGACATTAAATACCTCTGTAAGGCCCTGCAATGCCCCAGGAATTACATCACAGGTCTTAAATAGAAATTATTGAGTTCACATACACTATTGCCACTCAGGTGCCTGACATGACCCTGCAAAAAATCAATGGCACACAATATATGGCAATTAGCCCAAAGTAGAAAACAATTCCATCAGACTTAGGTGCATAAGGTTTAGGGCAAATTTTGTGAAATTTGGAGACTAATGTTCAACATTCCACTTCTGCAATAGGTACAGCTGTCATGACTATCTGTGCAAGTTAAAAAATAAGCCAAATACGCGTCGAAACCAACTTACTGCATTCTGGTAACAAACTGAAGTAATAACTTATGTGATGGTACTTCAAATATCTGTGAACTCCTTGAATAAAAGATGCCACAGGACAGCAGCACCAAGGCAGCTCAGTGCAGCCAGTGACTCACTGGCTGGCTGAGGCACAGCCAAAACCAGCAGAACTGGGTTTTGGGTTCAGCAGCCACAATGTGACAGCAGGGACACAAAGGAGGAGTTGTGCTACCTGAGCCCCGAGCAAGTGCTGACAGCCACCAGGGAATCCAGGGTCCCCTCCACGAATCCCTGATAATGGCAGTGATCCTGGACAGGAAAACAAGGTGCATTACACACGTGTTTCAGGCGTGCCTGCACACCCAGGGCAACCTCTGATCTGCCACTGACCAGCAGTGATTACAACTCAAGAACACAAAACATATTCAGTTAAATTCACCGCAGCTGGATTTCTTGACCATGACCTAGGCTATCCCTCTCCTGTTCTGTCCTCCACCCTGCCTCAAATATTTCGAGGCCAGCCCCTCCCTCCCGATTTGGGCCAAATTACTCTTCAGGCTTTTGGCAGAAAGTTCTGGCTTGTCTGTCACCGCTCTGTAGCAGGAGGAGGGACAGCACCTGCTGTGCACCCCAGTCAGAGCTGTGCTGCCAGAGCTCTCTGGCTGCACAGTGCAGCCCTGACACATGGGGTACTCCCACTGGGTACTCTGGACATCCCAATTCTGGAAACTAGACATGGGGCAAACACACTCCATTTTCTCTGGCAAGAGCGTCTTTAGACATTGATATAGGGGTCCATAAAACAGATTCCGTCCCCCGTTGCTCAGCAAGGAATGCAGAAAGCACAGAGGGCTTGTGCTAATTGTTCAGGACCAGCGTGACTTCTGTGACCTACTGCTGAAAAAGCACTTTTCCTCTAACCAATCCCTTTTAACTAGGAAGCAAATAGTCATTTGACTCAGGTGCTCTACTTTCAAGAACAAGATCCTATGAATCACGTATGACTAATACTTCCCTTTCAAAGGAACAACACTGATCCCTAAGAGTGAAGCCATTAGGAAAGCTCTCTTGCATTCTGTATCACACAACCTGCTTTCAATTCTACATTTCCAAAGGCAACACGTCAGGCAGCCTGCTTGTACAGAGTGAGGGCTGCAAACGTGCTTTCTGTGGAGTAACTCCAACACCACATAGATCACATCCCTCTCAAAGGTCCTTCAGACTTGGTCCATCCTTTCCAGCAGCTCAGGACTAACAGACCAGCCCACCCTGAGCAGTTGCTGGCTCCGAACAGCCAGCCCTGCCAAATGGATGGGCCAGTGGCCCACAGTGGCTCAGGGACCAGTCTGGAAGCTCACTGTGTGCAAAAGCAAAGCTGCCTGTTCAGCCCCCAGAGCATCCAGTGTGAGTTCCAGGCCTTGGAGAAAGGCAGGCAGAGGCCAGAAGTGACACCAGCCCTGCACTGGGCTGTGGGACAAGGACAGCAGCACCCCAATGGTGACACCAAGAGCTGAGAGCAGCACTGCCTTGTAGAGAGGAGCAGCTTCTAATGAGACAGCGGCCACCTCCACATCAAAAAATACAGGTCTTTCACAGGTTAGAGCCTCATCCAAAAATTAAAGACTGTCTCCAGGAAGAGGGCACTGGGTACTGAAGGGAGCCCAGCAGAAAATACAATTATCCTTTTGTGATCCCGAATCCCTCATCCCACTGATGCTCTGCTCCAATCACCCTCAGGGAGGTTATGGAAGTCCTACCTGGACATCCGGGTATTCCAATTGCAACTTTCCCTCCTTGTCATAGGTATAAACTGTGAAATCTTTGGGCAGCAGTTCTCTGCAATGAAAGGGGACAAGGAATACAAGAGGAATTTCATGGAATGACTGTGACATTGGAATACAGCCCTAATCAGAATAGGTAAATTGCAATTAAACAAGGAAAAATTAAAAAGGAAAACCCTCTAAAATTATCAAAGAAATAGTATATTTTCACAGCAAAATTCAAGAGAGCAGAATGGTAGAACTGCTAATGAAATCAAACCAACCACCTCACCTCAGAGAGTAGAACAAGCAGCAAAACCCACTAAATTGTGCTAAAAGCCTGTTTCCAAGCAGAGAAAAAAAAAATCTAGCCCTCAGCCTGCTGCATATGCCTTCTCCTCCCCAGACTGAGGAGGAAGTGCACTGGAAAGTCTCCCACGACTAAGACTGCTGCACCATCCTGGTAATTCCATTGATGTGGTGCAGCTAACTTCCCACGTTTCTGAGGGTCAGGGCCTTGCCAAGTGGCAGCTGGAGTTCCCAAGGGCTCGCACAGCTGTGTCTCTGTCCCAAGGGCAGTTTGGCCAGCAGTGGCCTGGTAAGTGACCATGTGTGGCTCTTAAACTCCAGCCAGACAGAGTCTGTATCAGCTGTGAGGTCTCAGTGTTCAGACCTTGGAGAGAGAGCCAGTTTCCTCATTTATTAGCCTCCTGGTTCTACTGAGACAGGAAAAAACACAAAACTAAAACAATAAACAAGATCCAGACAAAAGTGAAAATATTTACTTGAAATACAGTTCAGCTCGTTTATTTTTAGTTGTGAATAGAAAGAGTTGTAGATTCCCTTGGTCTCCTCAGAGTAATCTGCAGCTTCCTGCTCTGAAGGGGGTTCCCCAGGGCTGCAGGAATCAAAAAACATCTCCAGCTGATGGCCAGGACACTAGGACTCAACCTCTTCCCATTCTGCAGAACTGGGATGCACCTACACTTCCCACACAGAACCCCAGGATTCAAAACTCGTGTGGTATCTGCCAGCTTGTCATCTGGACACAACAGTTTGAGTAATTTAATAATTTAAAGAAGTTAATCACTTACTTGTTCTTTTCTTTGCCAGCTTGTCATCTGGACACAACAGTTTGAGTAATTTAATAATTTAAAGAAGTTAATCACTTACTTGTTCTTTTCTAGATGAATGGTGTATTCTTTTCCCTCAATCTCAATACCATATGACAACTTGTCCTGAGTATAAAGAAAGGTGCATTTTACTAAGGTTAATGAATAAAATAGTCTTTGAAACCAACAAAGGTGTATGAACCTGAAATTTATTTTATAATTGTCCCTGCCCCAAGAACCTAGCATCCCTTCCTGTGTGACTGGGGAAAAATCCCATGAAAGAAATGGTTTCAAAATATAACTGTGGTTTTCTTGTTCTGTCCTTCTAAAACTTCCACAGAAAAGTTCCAAGTCAGAGCCAGAAAAGGACAAGACAGGTTTTTTACTGAACATGATGCAAGTTTTACACCCAGATCAAAAATCCACTGCAGCAGCTCATGACCTCTGGAGGAGGGAGGTACTCCTGTCCCTCAGCTGCCAGCAGTGCCAGAGGTGATGCCCTCTGCAAGGACAGACATTTCCCTGCTGCCAGGTGAATCCAGCAGCATCCCAAGGGCATTTCAGGTCACTTTTGGGCAGACTTTATTTGGAAGTAGACACTAAACTGAAGATGTGTCTCAGACTGCCCAGTACCTGTATGGAGGAGCTGTTGGAAGCCTCTCGTCGTTCTCTTCCCAATCTCTGTGGAGTTACAACTTCGTAGGAAGTGAGCAGGGAAATCTCCTGGAAACCTGGAAAGCAGAACAGAAACACTGACTAAAGGAACAAAGCAATCAAGAGGATGAAGCACAAGGAAGAAAACACTACTACAGGAAAAGTCCACACACAGAAGAGCACAGAGCAAAGCTCAGAGCAAGGCACCCTTGGATTGCCTTGCAAGGGCCCAGAGAAAACAACACACAAACAGCAGAGAACAACGCACAAACAGCAGAGGAGACACCAGTTTTTCCAGAAAGTTTCAAACTGAAATCTTCACATTCCAAATACTGTCTTACCAGTACCCATCTCATGCACCACCACTCTTCACCAGCAGAATCAGCACTTAAGGCAGGGCAGCACAGCAAGGACACCCAGTGTCAAACCAAGTGTCCTGTGCTACAAAGCTGCAGAACTGCCCCGTGCAGCCTCTCTCAAGGAGCTCCAGCAGCTCCTGCTCTTCCCCGTGGCACAACTCAGCCTCACACCCTGGCCCTGCACAGCACAGCCAAACTCCTGACCTGAGGCTGGTTCT